>NC_135558.1:8722500-9322500 GCF_964340395.1 Glandiceps talaboti | reverse complement strand
TAAAATTATAGGTTTTTGACTGCTACAAGCCATTTTTCTACCTATTGAAATCTTAAAATCATAGGTTTTTGACCGTTACATACCTGTTTCCTACTTACTAATTTAAAATACCATGTTTCTGACAGTAAAATATCAGTTCTTTGCCTATTGAAATCATGTGTTGTGAGGGCGTCGTGTGTATCAAAATCCAAGGTTTCGGATTGTTGCATACTTGTTTCCTGCTCACACAGATCCACAACATATCTGATAATGGCACTAAATGTTTGTCCTTCAGCTTTCATCAACAAATGCACTAGTCCAGAGTAGTTTGCGTGCATAGCCATACTTACAGTGACTCATACTTTTTGTAGTATCTCTTTCGTCTCACCATTGACTTTAATTTCCACATTAGCAATAATCCTAAGTTTGTAAATACAACACTTATTCCCCTATTAGCTAGAGCTAACGACATAAAGTCTCAAAATTCACTTTGAAGCCCGACTTTGGATATTGCCAACCAAATTAAGTAATGGAATTTAATGTATATATCGTAATTAAAGTAGAATGACGTGTGGACGTGCGTCGTTAATTACAAAAAAACGGAATCAACAAAATTCCATTACTCGTTAAATAAGATAATGTTGTAATGATTTTATAGTATAACTCTTTATCCAATAATGTCGATAACCTGAACATTGCGGGAACAATTTCATGACATCTATCGTAATCAAAATGTTGCCATGGTTCAAAAAGTGTTTGTATAATTACCTAATGAGAGGCATAAATCTCTACAAAATATTTGAAATGTTATTACCGATCGGTCAGCTACCGTACACAGTGAATATATTACAGTTAGGTTATATAACTTACAATTTGTACACTTTGTGAAAAAAGAGGAGAATTTTATGTAATAGTTAACTTGCGAAATATTCCATGAAGTCTTTGTTTCAAATGATACAAGCTGCGTTTATACATTTTTTGGGTGTAATTTTTGCTGAATATTCAAAAACTGCTCATAGTATTCTATTTCCTGAAGCATACTAAACCATCACTTGCATTTGATAGAACTCAAACCTGCTATTAAGACATACCTAATAAATATCCAATGACATAATTTATTATACATCTTTACAAATGTTAAAGAAATTCCTACCGTGCATTCAATAGTTCTATAGCAATGACCAGTCGACAGTTGTGATCATTGAAGGAATGCATTGGTATTTACATTCACTAAGAATAGTTTCATTCAGATTTTATGGTAGTTTTTTTCACTTTAATTTATCAGCTTGTGCCAATTTGAGTCAATTTACAAAACGCACAAGTAAAGTAACATGCTGAAATTTATGTTGAAGCAAGTCTATGTTGATATGTAGCGTACAATAGTTAACACTTATTGCCTGGCTTTGAGGGCACTACAGCAGATGTCTATTACCATGAGGATTGTTAAGTATAATCTATTTCCCAATTCTGAAAGCCAGGAGAAATATAGTTGCTACAGCAACCAGAGGGATGGTATGACATCGATACTAGTGCCCGAATATTTGTAAGCAATAAGTGTTATATAACACATCACATTCTCAGGCACATATTCAAAGCAGATCACAGGTTGAACTGCTGTGCTACATGAATAGTGCCCTAGGAAAAATAGAAAACAAATAGTACCCACTGTATGCAAATTGAGGGTACTATGGGTCACTCATCCATACCACATGACCTTATCTAAGCCAATCACTGAAGGATCTTCAAACACAATGTGTTATAAAGGTGACTAATATATGAACAAAGAATGTGTTTTTTTTCTGAATTTATTTTTCATCTGAAAATGAAAGTCATATCCTCATCTTATGCTCTACTTTCTACCACACAATTCAGCATGTTACAGTACATTGTACAAGAATATTTTAATATGAAACAAAATTAATTTCCAACGGCCATAAAGATACATGCTTTTTCCATATTTGCTGTCGGGAATGTGTCCAGTTTCTAGCTGTTTATGACTGGTTTATGCCCAGTTTCTGCTCTTGTGACAAAGTCGGATCATTAATATTCTGTGGGTGAAATTTACAGAATGACATAGAAATTATATACAAGTAGTCTGTTGTCCATTATTCTAAAAACATCTAGGCCAGTCTCTATGGCATACTGAGATGTCAATTACTTTGACTTGTGAGAATTGATAGGTCATTCACCTCATGTAATTGGACTATCGCACTAATTTATGACAGTAACATTTTCTGGTTTTAACAAGCAAAAATCTATGTGCAACATGCTAAGTGTCAAAAACTATAAAACTCGTAAAAAAAAAATGCTGTTCATATGCTGTAATATACTGTAGATTCTGATTGTATGTATGCTAGACAACTGTTTGTCACACCTAAATGTTAATCCTAATCTGAACTGGGTCTTTAAAGGCCAGGGATTCAATCCCAAGCTCCTGCATTAGTCTTATATTATCTTTGGTGCATAGGGATTATTTAGGCTCATTTATTTGTTCAGAACCAGTTTTCTGTATTTCTGCCGTTTTTCTAATCCAAGTTTTAATCCTAATTTAAATCATTTGATTATATTTTCTAAAATTATTTTTATTTATTTTAAATCCTCATGATATTTTCTCAAATGGTTTTACCTCGTTGATTGCCAAACTATTTCAAAATTACCTCGTATTAAAATCACATGCTAGAAACACTAAAGACGTATTATGTCATGTATATTCACAGATCAAAGGAAGTTTTCAGCTAAAGAATTGACATAGTTCTTTTAACCATTAATGGATATGTTGGCAACTGTCTTTCAATAGCAACCATTAGCTTCCTAAGTCTTGATGTACCTCTGTCACTATAATCTCTAAATGCTAAAGGAAGTGACCGTTTTATGATTATAGCAAATCGATAGACCACATGAATGTACAAGGTTAATGTTATGATGTTGATGGAGTAAGTACATACAAGTCAGAATGAAATGACTGTGAAATTTAGTCGAATGCCAGAGTCATAAGTTTGATAATGATCTAGCAGTATTTTTGGTACAGTTTGGGATCCCTGTATACAGCTGGGGGGAGGGGGGGGGGGGGGGTTCTGGTAAAACTTGAAATTTGTATGCCTTGCAGCATGATTTTGAGGGAATCCTGGTTAAATATTTGAAGGGAACTCAGGTAGATTTTACCAACTAATTATAACCTGATATGGTGAATACAGCTCGATGTTTTTATTTACCTCTATTCCTGTGTTTATTTCGATTTGTTTATTTCAATTTGTTTATTTCATTTGTTTATTTCATATGTTTATTTCATTTGTTTTCAATTTCGTTGGTATAATAGTGATCATAGGAAGGTGGTGATCACTCCCGGAACAAAAATTGAAAATAAACAAAACTAAACTATAAGGAACTAGAGATAAAAAAAGAAGAGTTGTACATATTCACCACATCAGATTTTAATCAGATTGCCTACTTACCACCCTTAACAAAACACCTGACAACAAAAGTTTCAATTCTGAATTACTTTCCAAATCACAGATGAAAATCTTTAATTAGTATGAATTAAAAATATCAGTTTGATCGGGAACTATTGCTAGGGGAGTTGTAATTGTGAACAATACTATATAGAACCAGTTTCAAAACAAAAGATAAAAATCTGGATTAACTTTATGAATGTGAATTAAATAGATAAAACAAAACAGGAAGTGTTGATAAGGAAGTTGGAATAAAATTAGTTTTCAAAAAATGATAAAAATCCGAATTTGTGTCCGAAATCTGATGATTTCTTTTTTCATTTAATTTTTTGTATTTTATCTTTAAATCAGTATTTTTAATAATTTGGAACCTTCGCCATGATCCAATCTGTTGCCATGGTACTGAAAGTTTCTAAACAAATCTAAGATTGTATGTTTTTGTTCATCAATGTCGGTATTTTGTAAGTGCTTCTGTCGGCAAATATAACTCTACACAATGTACCTGTACTGATAAAAATCAATAATAATTTTGTTTAAAAAATTACTTTTCTTGAGAATTGCCACAAAGATGTAGGGAACAACAAACTTTGGTGCATCACCAGAAATGATTGTGCATCAATGGCACAGCACATCAAAATAGCTTTATAGAGTGCATACTAGTCACCACATAGTAACAGGTAGAGGAACACCACAGTTTAGTACATCACCAGAAATTGATATCTGTCATCAGTGCATCAAATTGGCTTATAAGGCCTAATAAAAGAAATTGTGTGGCTCCGATTACTTTCAGTTTTAAAATAGGTGGGGTAGGTAGATTTTTTTTTTTATTTTTTTTTATATACTTTTTTCCCCGTATGTGGGTGTCTAGTTCAGGTAGTTATGTTTACCGTTGTTTTCCATATGGTCTCTGTGTTATTGGTTTCTTCTCACCAGATGTACAGCCATTATAGATTAGAAGAGGTTTTATATTGTCTTTTTAAGTGGATGTCAACATCCATTATTTTTTTATTTTTCTCTCAAATACGTAAAAAAAAAAAAGTTTAGGGTCGGTGTGAAAAACTAGGTGGGGTCGGGTACCAGAACCAAACAATTTTTTTTATGCCTAAACGGCACACTGGTCAACACATAGTACAAGGGATAGGAGAACATCTAGTTTGGGTACATAGCAAGAAATAACAGTAAATCAGTGACGTCAAACTGACGTGGTTACAGAGCACACTACACTGGTCACCACATTGTAAGAGATAAGGGAACACCATATTCTGTTGGGTCACAAGTACTTGCTCTACATCAGTGGTGAATCACATTGACGTAAGAGTACACAATGTCCTGAATTAGTAAGTGATATGGGAGCATCTAATTTTGGTGCGTCAGCAAGAACTTTTGTGCATCAATGGGGAAGCATTAGTTGCAAATTAAACTGACTTATACGCACAACGACCCTAATTAATCAGCTGGTACATTTAACAGACTGACCTCACAATGTGGTGGTGGAAAGATGAGATAAAAATATTTCTTTTAAAAAAAACCCACATATTAAAGGAAATAAATAAATTGGTGCAGCAGCTGTCACCTGATCTGATAAAGTCGATGACTGTCACGATTCCTGGTTTCACATCTATTTTCAGGATTTAGGCCGTTGGCCTCTCAAATTGACAATTATGATTTTTTTTTACCCTAAAAATAGTTTAGCTTTGTTGCGTCAGGTGAAGTGGGAGTTTAATAATAGCCACAGACTTGTAGTCTGCAAGTACAGGATTTCAGGGAATTTTATTATTTTCAATTTGTCACAATTACGTTTTTTTTAAAAATAAATCTGGCTTGGATTTGGCACATTAGATGAGGTTAGAGTTTAATTAGCCTATTATATATAAAAGTGTAGTCTGCAAGTAGAGAATTTTAAGGAATGTTTTGGATTTTTAAATTGTTTATGTTTAGTGTAGTCTGCAGGTATGAGATTTTGGAATATTGTTTAATTTTTCTTAAATTAATAATATTTATCAAAAAAAAGGGTGGATTACTAAATAATTTGGCTAATACTTTTATTTATTTATTTATCTATCTATCTATTTATTTATTCATTTATTTATTTATTTATTTATTTACTTAATTTCATCAAGAATTGTGATATTTTGTATTTCAACTATCACTCTGATCATTGTGTGTACCATTACTTGACCTTGTTACAAGCTGTTTATGTCTATACCCTTTTGTTTGTTTACTGTGTGTGGACTATTTTAACAAGGCTATCAAATTCATTTAAGCAAACACACAAAAACATTTGACAAAACCTTTTAATAGTAATCTCCCCTTTTTTTCCTTGAATTATGGTATGGCCTTATTGTTCTCTTCTCTGAACAGTCTATTCCATTTGACAAATAGGGAAGACAGACCCCTGTTTGCTGTTCTGTGAGGTGTAAGGTAATACGTAGTTAACCTACTGTAATGAAGTAGATTTACAGGAATTAATGAAATAGTTGGGAATATTGAGATTTGTGACAGATTTTCGAAGGAGAAGATAACATTTTTCATGCAAATGCATTTAATTTTAATTAGAAATGTGATGAAAATTTTTGACTCCAAAAGTTTTTAATTTCAATTAATGTAATTACTATAATTAGTGAGATCATAATTAATGTGACTATAATTATTTGAATACTAAAACAATTGATAACACTAATAATTTCATCTCATCTGTAACACTGGACACTGTACATTGACTTATTTGGAAAATCATATTTAAATTTCAGTTCATAGGAAGTCAAAATATATCAGTTTAATTGTAAAAATAGAAAGAATGGTATTTGAGTGGGAGTCAGATTGTATCTCCTTTTGGTTAGTTTGTCGTCATCAAATGAGCTATTGTCATACTGACTGTGAGTATCCCCTTTCAGCATTGCTGTCCTCGGGGATTTACAAACCAAAAAAAAATATTAATAGAACAGTCAGAATTTAAAAAAAAAAAAAAAACCTCCACAGATTGGAAAGCGTAGGAGGGATTTTGTCCTATTTCAACCATATGTCATGACGCAATAGACGTCATCATACAACTCATTTGCATATTATTTGAATAGTTTTTGCATACTCATTTGAATAAGTTGGAATTTCCATATAGGTTGATAGGGCTCTGGTGAAATTGTACAATACAGTGTGTATGGCTAGAAGCTTACACGGTGGTTTTGAATGCTGATACCAAATAGCATTTTTTTTAAGAAGAAGAAGAAGAAACACAGGTTGATTTTTAGACAAAAAGCTGTCGATAAAACACTCATCAGACTTGCAAAATTGGAGATATTACGAATAGCAGAAAATCAATTTGCACATACAGGTAAAGTAGTTATCCATTCTATTTATTTTCTACTCGCTCTCCAGGAAACCACTGCTTTTTATAAATTTTGATTTTTAGCAGAAAAAAAAGAGGCTGTTTTCCATTTTTCTCCTTTTACAAACTCAGTTTGGTTTTTGCAGACTGAGCGGAGAGACGAAAGACATCGATTTTAATTAACCTTGCAAACAATCGTTCACTGCTATCTGTTCCTAATTAGTAGTTTTACACAAGCCTATCTTCTGTGTGATGTAGTGCTTTGTAGACTGTGGTTTTTTTTAGTAAATACATCGACTGAGAATGTTGGCTTAACCTTTCACCTTCAGCTAGTCACAATGTCAGTGAAAAACTGTCGGATTACGAAGCTGTGTCATTATTTTTAACTAACAGAACATTCTGCCAGTATTTGGTGTCAGTACAGCTGTTCAGTTGGGATCGATTTAAATACTGAATTCCAATTGCATCCCAATTTATCAATGCTATAAATGTAGTTTTAGGCAACAATGTAGAATTAGAGAAAATGGAAATACGATGATGTACAGTCCTTGAAAAATCACAATGGTTCATCAAATTCAAAAAATGATATTACATTTTAATATCAAAATAAAATTTATACTCAGAGAGTCAAAAAATTCGCTTCCAAAAATTTGTTGACTCTGTGAGTAGAAATTTTTCATTTGATACTGAAGAACCCCGAGTTCATGAACATGTATTATCGCAATGTTACACTTGTCGGGTATTTTGGTATTTTTTTCACAAAAATATTGGTCTGTTTCAAAAAATCATATTAATTGTATCATCTTTGTGTAGTTTTTATCGTAAATAATGAAGACAGGGTTTAAAAAATCTTATAGTTTGAACTGCAATAATTTCATCCCACATTTTTAGATTTTTTTAAAGAATTTGATGTTTTCAAAAATGATAATTTATTATATGTATAAAACTGTTGAGGAACTTCCTACTATGCAACCAAGTGTTCTAACAATGTCAGAAGACAATCGTAAAGTCATAGAAGACATATATCAACATTAATACTAGTTTAATTGTGGGTTTGTGAAAGCATTTTCACTTTGAGTAAAAAGCTTATAAACTCAGTATGCGGCCACTTTAATAGTGATGTCAATTTTGTGCTCCTTTTTAAAAATAAATGATGTAGGACATTTGTACTAATGGCAGTTTTATAAGTCTTTGCATGTATTTTAAACTGATTAATCATGTTAAAACAAAAAGGAGAACCTAAGAAGTGTTTTACTTAACATTTAAGAGTAAACATGAAATCTCTCTCAAAATGTGTGGAACAAAGACTTTTTGTGAATAGTATCTTTTCTGTAGTTTCTAAGTGGCATCTCATGTACCTAAAGTCTATTGAAGTGGTTCTCTTTCAACAGCTTCATATTTCTGACGTCAGAAAAAATATCAACTTTTTTGATCTGGGGAGCTTTTTACGTCAGTTGCATTTTACGTCAATGTCATCAAATTTTCAAGACAGAGTTGCGAAAATCGAAGCCGCATTAAAACAGGAATCCTATATACATGGCTGTACTTAAAATTTCATGTTGCCATGGTAACAATTCACCTGATACATTTCATGGGCCTAGAATATTGTGTACAACAGTTGGTTTGCCAGAAGGGAAGTTTCTCCCATTATATCAAAGAGGGGTGGTTAGCATATTAAACATTGTTAATGTTACATGTACACCACCCTGCACTAGACTAGACTAAACTAGACCAGACCAGACCAAACTGCGCTAGACTAGATTAGACTACTAGACTTAGACTAGACTACATTAGACTAGACTAAACTAAACTAGACTTGACTAGACTAGACTAGACTAGACTGCACTCTACTACCACACTACACTACACCACACCACACTATATTATACTACACAACACTACACCACACTGCACTGCACTGCACTGCACTGTACTTCACTAAACTACACTACACAGCATTTTTTAGGGGAGCTCTAGGGGCAATTCTGTCAGGAAATTATGCAATAAATAAATTTTAAGAAAAACAAATGATCATTAAATTTCATTGAATTATTAATGTCATTGCTCTCAGACAGGTTTGACAAAATATACAACATCAAATTTTGAGCAACGAAAAAAAAGAAGAGGGAAATGTTGCAATACAACCATGCTAGGATTCTAAACATCTTATACAGCGTGTGTATCGCTTGCAGTCCAAACTTTTCAAACCAAAATAGTACGTTCACAAGTCAGTAAACACAATAAAAGAGTCAAAAACCAAGCCATACTTTCTAGCAACGTTTTTTTACCCGCAGGCTATACAGCCAGCATATTAGTTTCATTTTCAACTCATAGGACTATAGTATAACTGTATTGAAATACAGATACCAATGTGATTATTAAAAATCACTCTGTCCAATTAATGTCGCTAATAATTTGATAGCTGTCAGTTTGATTATTATGTTTGAGGTTGTAATATAATTGACAGGAATGTTCACAGAAATATAATATTTCAATTTTTCATCAGTTTATGAATATATGAATAGATATAAAAAAATAATGAGTATTTGATGAATCATTACAGGTACTACTATTGTGTAACAACCCCGTGTCATTTCTATGTTCTTTTGTTCCTATTTTCATGTGTACCAAATGTAAATTCTCTCATTACATTATTTTAGTCTCCAAAATATTTTTTCAGTCCTTAATATAATTTCTCGATTCACAACGTAAAACTGATTAATTTGGCAAATTATGTCTGATAGTTATCTTCGTCACCTTTTCAAATTGCTAAACGTTTTCTGTCAATCTGTTGTCTTCAATAATTCCGAAACCAAATTTTCTAATTTTCACATTCAATGAGTTAAAAATCCATGAACCATTTGAATCGGAGTATCATCATATCGTGGTAATTTAGTACAAATCACAGCAACCAGTTTCACAGCTGAGCAGGCATTTTAAAGAAATTTTGCATAAATTGAATGACACCGTAAATATTCAATTATAATTTAAATGGAGTATCCTATGACTGTGTAAGTCTGTAACCATGGCAACATGCAAACTTCATATGTTGTTGTTAGAATTTGATAATTCTGACACTTCAAGATGTTTTTTCCATACTTATTGGTTCCATGTATCATTTTTGCAGAGCAAACATTTTGTTTATTAGAATGTTAAACTTTTTATTTTAAATATGAATATAAAGATTTGCATAAATTAATTGTTGTCATGATTATCCTGTCGTTGATTGATTACAGGATACACTCACCAGTTTAAAAGGGAATACCGCTCCAGAAAATATATAGATTTTCATAAAAAGTAACAGTCATTATTACACCTATGTATGAAAGATTCTATTTTCTATCTGAGAGTCATTTCATGATTTCACACCATGTAAATTTTAGGCCATTGCCAAGAAACGCCAAATTGAAACTTTATTTCACCTCTATTGTTATCACACTGGTCCACCGTTGCGTCATAGGACTTAGCAGCTGTACATATGTATTAGATGAACAATACATATGCATGACTCCTTAGTGCTTATTACCTTCAGTCAAAGTCATGAATATTTATTGGTCAGTGTTTGCCTCATGGGAGGCAGCAGCCATACATACATAAAATTAGATGAACAATGCATATTCATGACTCCTAAGTGCTTATTACCTTCAAATAAATAGATAAACAACATCATAATCCAATTTTTATGAAAATACATCTATTTTCTGGAGTTGTGTTCCCCTTTCAATTATAGGTGTTTCACTGTACACTGTACAATGCTATTAAGAGACGACAATAGAAGACAGTTAGTCTGAAACAGAACACAATCTGGCTCAACAAAAACGATTACATAAACTTTGTGAGTTTCCATCAATCTGCGTTAATTTTTTTAAAAAGTTTTACTGAAAATCACTACCTTTCATCAGCTGTCTCGATGTATAACCAAAGTAGAAACATTATTTTCTTTTCTTTGTATGGGATTTCATTATTTTAGCTGATTGTTACTGATTTGTTCTGACATGGGTAATATTGTTTGAAGTGTCTGAATATTAATTTATTATTTTAAAAAAATCCATTATGTTGTTACGATGGAAATGGTTTAGAATCAACCTGCTCAGATAATGGTCACTCATTCAAATATAATGTAGGATAGTTGGTCAGATATTTGTCAAGCCAGAAGATTAAAACGAAGCAAATATAAGTAAAAATGTCAAGCCAGACATTTTGTTTCGGGTTTTAATACTGGCATCAACTGTATATGCAAACAAAACTGTCGCCAAAATTGCTCAAGTTTCAACAATGGCAGCTGGATGTAAATGGAAAAATCTAAATTTGGAATACTCAATGTCCACATATGTGTGTTGTAAACACTTGTTGAGTTAGTGATAGTTCTAAATGAAAGTGTAAGTAGGATATGAAGGGGGGGATGGTGACGGATAAAAGAATTAAGCCTCTAAAAATAGCTCACGTACATTTTCCCATGCATTACGTGGCTCTTGTGGTATTGTTCTGGTTGAATACTGACGTGATATTATGACGTGGTTTTTTTTTTATGGCTTTAATCCTCTTAGTGGTCTTGAAAAAACACGGATTATCATGTTATGTTGTTCAAACAAAGTCCACCCACCTAGTTTTTGTTGCCTACTGATCCAAATATTATAGGAAACAGTTGTGTGGAAAATATTGCAAATAATATGTGATTTATTATATAGAAAGTGATGTGATATATGATGTCTATTTCTGTACAGTATTTTTTAAATAGAACTAGTATTGAATATTGTACAGACTCACTACACAAAACTACAAAAAACATGAATACAGTTGAGGAGATGCAAGTACCCCCTCCCCTTCCTGTGACCATACCTCAGCCAGAAAGACAAGTCAATAGACACAACAGATGAGAGAGATTGACAGACAGACAGATAGATAGATAGACAGACAGATTGACAGACAGACAGACAGACAGACAGACAGAGATTGACAGACAGACAGACAGACAGACAGACAGACAGACTGACCAAAAGAAGCATACAGTCAGGGACAGAGTGAGAATTACAATAACAGATAGAGACTGACCAATAGACAAATAAACTGGTCGACAAACCAAAAGAAACACAGTCAGGGACTGACTGAAAGGAAGAGAAGGACAGACAGACAGATAGACTGAGAGGAAGAGAGCCAGACAGACAGAGAATAGAGAGTAGAGAGGAGGGGAGGAAGGGAGGGGCAGAGATTAAAACTTATCCTCCCTACAAACAGATTATATTTCATCTTTGTCATGCTTTAATACACCAAGCGTTATTCACAACTCATAATTCATCACCTAGTTAGAATTTGTCACCAGAAACAATAAACCTATGCCGAACTTTGATAACGTGAGTTTTTGATATGAGCAAGACATAAAAGTAAATTAAACATTCATAATGTTGGTTTGTTGCCGTGCAACTATCGCCCACTAAAACCGCCATCGCCAATTCTAACACATACTAATAGTGAACGCCTTTCAATTCCCTTTTGAGCAATATAATTTAAAGAGTTCGCTTTCTTTTGTAAAATCTGTTTTAGGAGAGACTTTATTTTTGTCACAGTTGGGGCTTAAATATAACCACTGTTGCTTTTATGGCCTTCTACGAAAAAGTGTTTGAAATTGTACAATTTTTTACTTATATATAGTTCCTTACTGAGGTATTTTATCGACGCTAAATCACAGTCCATAAAACATATTACATGTATATCATGCACAAGCCAAGTTGTTGTCTTTAAATAGAAAATGTGGATTTACTCGTGTTATGTCATGACAACCCGTGTCTACGTCACTGATTGTGAGGTGCTCAAAGTATGAATCAAAACATTCAAAAGCCTTGTTATTTTTTCCTGCTTTTCATGAATTATGTTTGAGCCGGTATAATTAGATTATTTAAGCAATAAACCACCACCTGTACTGGGAATGGTATACCAATAGGTTTTGACCAGTGAACGAAATATACGCACGAGCGATAGGGAGTGCATATATTGAGTTAACTAGTCAAAACTGAGTGGTATACCATTCCCAGGGGTGGTTTATCGCAATTATATTATACCAGTATATTGAAAATATCGGAAATAAGATAAGACGCAACATTTTCTGGTTTCATTTCACCCCCATCCCTGCACGGACTGCAATGTTCGTAGACGAACAGTGAACATAAAAATTTGGATGCGTGCCAACTGTGCATTATCGCTCATTTTAGACTCGCTAGTTCGATGTCCAGACCAATGAGATCTCTTGATTTGTGCCATCAATATAGTGGTATAATACAATTCCTAATATTTTTCTGGTGTGTATTTTGTTGAAATTTCATTTCTAATACAGCTAGGGCCAGTTTAAAGTGGCCATATGGATGAGGATTGGGTATTTATTTCAGATTTTTAATTTGTAAAACAATTTTGCCATGGTTTCCTACTTGAAAAATCAACATGAAACAACATATGTCCTTGTTTTTAGCTCAATAAATTGCAGAAGATTGATAAATATGTATTAAAAATCTTTGTTATTGTCCGTATAATAACAAACATTTTTACTCATTTTTTTTTTTAATTTTTTGCAATGTATTGAGTTTCAGACACAGACTTGATCAATGTTATTTCACACAGATTTTTCAAGTAGGAAGCCATGATGAAATTGTTTTGTAAATTTAAAATCCAACATAAATATCCAATCCTCATCCATATGGCCACTTTTAATACTAGGAAAAAGAATGAGTTTTATAGTTTGGTAGCTTTCGTGTATGTGTTATAATTATTTTCGTCAGAATATGGAATAAAATATAGTTTCTGTAAAATTTACCTGGCAGACTATGATTATTAAACAAGAAATATGGTGTTTTTGAAAAAAAACATTTTCTATATTTAGCAAGTCAGGTAACTTGTCCATACCCAACTAGAAATACATGATACACTTTCAATTTTTGAAAAAAGAAATTTGCCATTTTTTTTCGATAAGGCCAAAATATTGCTGAGTTGTAGAGCTAGGTGAGATTGTGACAATTTATAAAATGCACTGAGAGCTCGGTGATATAGAGCTAGGTGAGATTGCAAATGTATATAGCGCTAGGTGAGATTGCTAATGTATATAGCGCTAGGTGAGATTGCTAATGTATGTAGAGCTAGGTGAGATTGCTAATGTATATAGAGCGAGGTGAGATTGCTAATGTATATAGAGCTAGGTGAGATTGCTAATGTATATAGAGCTAGGTGAGATTGCTAATGTATATAGAGCTAGGTGAGATTGCTGATGTATATAAAGCTAGGTGAGATTGCTAATGTATATAGAGCTAGGTGAGATTGCTAATGTATATAGAGCTAGGTGAGAGATTGCTAATGTATATAGAGCTAGGTGAGATTGCTAATGTATATAGAGCTAGGTGAGATTGCTAATGTATATAGAGCTAGGTGAGATTGCTAATGTATATAGAGCTAGGTGAGATTGCTAATGTATATAGAGCTAGGTGAGATTGCTAATGTATATAGAGCTAGGTGAGATTGCTAATGTACATAGAGCTAGGTGAGATTGTTAATGTATATAGAGCTAGGTGAGATTGCTAATGTATATAGCGCTAGGTGAGATTGCTAATGTATATAGAGCTAGGTGAGATTGCTAATGTATATAGAGCTAGGTGAGATTGCTAATGTATATAGCGCTAGGTGAAATTGTTAATGTATATAGAGCTAGGTGAAATTGTTAATGTATATAGAGCTAGGTGAGATTGTTAATGTATATAGAGCTAGGTGAGATTGCTATATAGAGGTAGGTGAGATTGCTAATGTATATAGAGCTAGGTGAGATTGCTAATGTATATAGAGCTAGGTGAGATATTGCTAATAGAGCTAGGTGAGATTGCTAATGTATATAGAGCTAGGTGAGATTGCTAATGTATATAGAGCTAGATGAGATTGCTAATGTATATAGAGGTAGGTGAGATTGCTAATGTATACAGAGCTAGGTGAGATTGCTAATGTATATAGAGCTAGATGAGATTGCTAATGTATATAGAGCTAGGTGAGATTGCTAATGTATATAGAGATAGGTGAGATTGCTAATGTACATAGAGCTAGGTGAGATTGTTAATGTATATAGCGCTAGGTGAGATTGCTAATGTACATAGAGCTAGGTGAGATTGCTAATGTATATAGAGCTAGGTGAGATTGCTAATGTATACAGAGCTAGGTGAGATTGTTAATGTATATAGAGCTAGGTGAGATTGCTAATGTATACAGAGCTAGGTGAGATTGCTAATGTACATAGAGCTAGGTGAGATTGCTAATGTATATAGAGCTAGGTGAGATTGCTAATGTATATAGAGCTAGGTGAGATTGCTAATGTATATAGAGCTAGGTGAGATTGCTAATGTACATAGAGCTAGGTGAGATTGTTAATGTATATAGAGCTAGGTGAGATTGCTAATGTATATAGCGCTAGGTGAGATTGCTAATGTACATAGAGCTAGGTGAGATTGCTAATGTACATAGAGCTAGGTGAGATTGCTAATGTATATAGAGCTAGGTGAAATTACTAATGTATATAGAGCTAGGTGAGATTGTTAATGTATATAGAGCTAGGTGAGATTGCTAATGTATATAGAGCTAGGTGAGATTGCTAATGTATATAGAGCTAGGTGAGATTGCTAATGTATAAAGAGCTAGGTGAGATTATTAATGTATATAGAGCTAGGTGAGATTGCTAATGTATAAAGAGCTAGGTGAGATTATTAATGTATATAGAGCTAGGTGAGATTGCTAATGTATATAGAGCTCGGTGAGATTGCTAATGTATATAGCGCTAGGTGAAATTGTGACAATAAAGTGCCTTGAGAGCTAAATGAGATTATTAAAGGTATGTAGAGCTGGGTGAGATTGTGACATTATATCAAGGGCTGGGTGATTTTCACACACTGTCTTCATTTAATTGAAGAGTTCAGCTCCTTGCTTGATAATGTGCAAGGCCAATTTAGTCTGAGTTTGATTGATGAAGTATTATCTGCTATCATTCCGCCTTACCAGATATATATATCCAAGGATTTAGTGACTTGATTGTCTCTAGATGAGATACAACATATGCTCTGTGTGTTTATAAACTCTTGCTGTCTCAAGGCAACAACATTCACTGCATGTGAATGACCTAACTGGATATTCTTTATAAGGCCCATGATTCAATCCCATGGTCTTGCATTCGTGCTATCTTATCAGGAAGTTGATCAGATCATTTTTTTTTCTTGACCACTTTGTGGCAAACAACTTTTATTTCACCCAAATTTTCATCCTAAAATGACAAAGAACTTTCATACCTTTATTTTGAATGTTCAGAGACAATGCTGTTTATAATAAGTAAAGAAAACTAGGAATTAGGATGTGAAGTTTAGAAAAATGTACAACAGAAAAAAATATGTTTAGCATGCCCTCCCCTCCCTCCTTTGAAAGTCAGCATAATGCATTGAAAGTACACATAATATTGATCCAGCCAATAACATTGTAGTCAAAATTACAAAGACTTAGTTTTTCTAGTTAATATATTTCACAGATATGAATGTCATATTAAGATTAAAATAGAACTCATCTGCGAGGACACAGTGATGAAACAACCGAGAATTGCCCTTTTTTTCATGACTTTTACAAAGTAACACTTAGCTGTACATGAGTATATACACATGTGCACCCACAACTCAGCTTGAAAAAATGTTTCGTTCCGCATACCCAACCCCACCTAGATTTTCACTACTGACCCCAAACTTTTTTTGACATATTCAATAAAAAAATAATAAAATTCGGAAAATTTTGAAATCTTGCCAGAAATAGTGGATGCAGAAACTGAAATAAACTTAAAAAGACAATATGACATGCTCCTTCTGATCTGTAATGGCTGTACATCTGATGAGAAGAAACCAATAACACAGAGACCATATGGAAAACAATTAAAAACATGACTACCTGAACTACACACTCACACACATAAAAAAAAAAATATTATAAAATAAAATACCAAATCTGCCTAACCCCACCTATTCTAAAATTGAGCATAATCGGAACCACATAATTTTTTAGGCCCTAGCATGAAATAATGTATGTATGTATGTATGTATGTGTCCTAACTTGTTAGTATTTGTTCTTTGTTTCATTGGAAGGTGGTCCCTGCCATTCCAGGGATGAATCAGGTAATCAGTCTGACAGTAGACATACATGTCCAGTCAGGCTTTCAGACTTCAATTACATAGGATTGCCAAAGAATGTCTGGAATATTAACGTAGTGTGTGCCTTGGATATAAAAATCTTAAACTTATACTGTTACTTTGTTAGCGAAATCCCTTACCCATTCTCAATTAAAATCGAGAGAAAAAAATGGATGGTCACTGTACAAATTTTTTCAACAGTCGATTTTTTTTTAATTCAGCCATTTTAGGATTCAATATGGCCACCGAATACCGTGTTAGGACTCTATGGGAAAATAAGATATTTTTTTAGTTGTCATGAAAACAAGATAATGAATCCCCCAATTTCTTTTTTATTCCAAAAGACCAGGAACAAGCAAGCTTAATCTTGGCAAAGTTTGGGGAGATTTGATTAACTGTGATTTTGAGGGACATTGTCCTCAAGGCGCTATCTCAAATAGTCTTGCCAAAGATAGGTACGACTAGAATATTAATGCACAAGCTAGTCTGTGATAGCAACTACAGCTAGATGCAGGTATTTTTACTTTTATGACCATTTGAGCTTCTCATTTGAGAGACATAAAAATGTGAAGGGTTTGAAGTCAGTGCAGCTGATTGCACTTGTGATAAGTACAACACGATGTATTTGTGTTAAATGTGAAGGGTTTTAAACGTAGTAAAGTGAAGCCGAGTCCACCCACACCCAAACATTAGGTTTCAATTCAAAATAACGTACATTTGGGAATATTGCTACTCACACACACTCTGAAAATTAGTGAGGGTAATCACAAGTTTTCACTGAAATCTTATCATTTTTGCTATATTAAAGGATGTACCAATCTGATTAAAAGCTAAAGTAGTGAACTTGACAGATGATTTACCTCTGTTTCCTACTTTTAGTGTAGTTTGTTCTTTTTTGTTCTGTGATCGCCTTGTGCCTACATCTGACACAATACCATAGGAGTCCACGTACAATTATTGTACTTACGCGTAGCCAACTGAAAAACATCTTAAAATATAACACTCGATGTTCAAAATTTAAACAAAGAGCACACCAAACAATAACAATAACATCATTGTCTGAACGCTGTGCTCATTCTGAAGTACTGTACCCATATGTTTGACCGCATTCATTGAGTAAATCCCCTCACTGCTTGTGTTGTGACTGGTGATCTCTCCCCTTGGGGCTGTAGACAGTCAAAAGTGGTACTGCATCTCGTACTCCCCCTGGACAGAGATGGTGGTTAGGTGGGTCACAGGTAGGGTAAGGTGGGTAAATTGGACTTTTTGTGTGGTGTATGATGATACCAAGATGTTGGAGAGTCACTTAAAGTAGATTGAGTGTGCCCTCTAATCCCATTGAATGCTCCACTGATGTACAGCAATGTCTTGTAACGCATCAACTCTTTGTTTCCCCAATCTCTATCTATATCGCAACTAGCAAGAAAACCCTGGCTGAGTTTTTCTCATTATGTTGCAAAGCAACCAAAAAAAAAAGTTATCTTTCATGAAAGGTCACCCAGGCCAGTAGATCTACCTGATACTGTAGAAAAAGAATGTTTACGATAATACGTAACTGACGGAAAAAGATCCTTTTTGAATTCATCAACATTTGATAAGAGTAGCATAGCATATGTGATTCAGACTTGATTGATCTGGTTGGGAGCTAACTCTGAATAAGTAACGTCTTCTGGTTCATGCTTTACTGAAGACGAAGTGACAAATTAATGAACCATTACGAAAATAAATGTTGTAGACCAAAACTTTCTGTCATCTGCACAAGTTAATGTACTCTTTGTGTATGCGTGCATGACATTCTTAATTTAAATGAGAAGAAGATAGCAATCAGAGTCACAAGTCCCACAGAGGCATGTAAAGAGACTTTGCCGTCAGACCAATATGCTGGATATAGTATTGGCGACTTGATGACTGCAGCCGCACATTATTCAATCATGAGCTTTCAGTGTTTTGCACATACAAAGAAAATGTTCGTGACATACATATTGTATGGGTGAATAAAGTAAATACCAGTTGTTATAAAACATTGAATTTCACTGCATGCTGTGAAGAGTGTAGTACAAAGAGTATTACGGTAACTTCTTGCAAAATATTCTTAAGATCTACTTTACGTTAAGTGAAACTGTTGTCAACATGCACAAATCGTTTTTTTTTCTCTTTTTTTTTTACAAATCCCCTCATAAATGTTAATAGATTTCATTCAGCTTTTTTCTTTTCTGTGTTGTCACACTTTACATATGACATGCTACTAATTCTATCAGACCTTTGAAATTTCAACATAGCAGTTTCAAATTGCAGGGTTTCAAATAAAGTCTTTCTGTTTTTACGTATTTCGTAATTTGTCTATCTAAGAACCAGAGACTACTGGTTATTATTCCTAAACATAGGGGGCAGTCACGCTTTTGTGGTATACAGTCTGCTCACACTATCTATGGTAGCTTGTGATATAATTTCCCCAAATATTTTTCAAACAAAATTTTGTTAATTTCCAGAATAAGTCATATATGATAATGTAAAGAATAACATTGGTGTGGCCCGCTCATAATAAAAACCATGGTGGCATAGAATATCTTCTTCTTCTTTTTTTTTACAAAATTTAAGAAAATTTATGCCATTTTCCAAAATGGAATATCTTCTGTGTTGTATTGTCAGATGGATCATTTATCCAATTTTTCTTTGCCGTATGGTGAAAAGTTCAATTCTATATATACTGTATTCAATCAAATTATTCCAATTGCACCATATTAAGTTACTAGTAATTCTGTAATTTTATCATAAAATTGGTATTTTGAAAGGCAAACATATTGGGCTGAACATTTGAAATTGAAAGAAAATCCAGAATTTACCAGTTATTATCAGACCATTAATTCATATTCTCTGATCATGTTGCCAGTAATTCTGTAATTATATCAGAAAACACAGTATTTGTTTGGAAAAAGATAGAGAAATTTGTTTTTAAATCGTAACCTGTGGAGTCTCAGCAGCATGGATTCCTAAACTGAAACATTAGCGGAGCCATTGAGGATAACATAGGATTATTCTTTTGTTCTGGACCAACTTTTTCTATAGCTTTGTCAGATAACTGTTGTTCACACCGAGTGTTTAATCCTTTCTCAAAATGGGCCTTTAACTGTTGCTAAGCAGTCTCCTTCTATCAAGTTTGTTCTTACCATTTTATAGTGTATCAAACATAGTCTGATTCATGTTCAAGTTGAATTCAACCAGTGAGTTTTGAGACAATTTGTTTGAACAGTGAAACAAAATGAAGTGAAATAGTCACTTATGGACTAACATACTAAATTCTATGTTTCTTTACCATAATAAGTTGTGTTTGTGTACATGTTGTTGGCACTTTCATTTCATAACTGTACTTTTTTAAATAATGGTTTGAATGACTAGAAATGACAATGTCAGAAGGAAACTTTCCACCATTTTTTTTTATCAAAGTATGCAAAGTTTTAGCAATAAATAATAATTTTTGGTCAGATACATGCTGGTAGGTTTGCCATTGTACAATCAGTGACATTTTGACATCATTTTATAATTATTTTGCCAGATTAAGCAAATATAAACGGTCAGTTGGTTCTTTAAAAAAACATAGAATTAAAAAGAATTGTGACCTCATCAAAATTGTTAGCAGAATTTCATGTTTGCTTGTAGCTTTTGATTATTCTGAACACTGTTTTGAGTGAAAAACTTGATTTTGATAAAAATTGATTACTTTTGTACATAAAGAAAAAACAAGAAAAGTGGACCTTTGTAATTTATACGATGCATACATTTGTATTTTAAAATGGGTCGTGTTTAATAATAACATATTAAGCATTAACTTCTTAGAGTATCTCGTGAACAATCAAATTGCTAATTTACGTGATGACATTCATATTCTTGAAGATGTCCGTGTAAAAAACAAACCATTGATCTGAACATGTTCATCCTTGCGGTGAGTAGCTGCAGCAGATAAATACTAAGAGGTCAAGACCAAAACATTGAGGTACAGAATTTCTAAATTTCTGTGGTGTATTCTATGTCAGTCACAAATTACTCCCAATAATGAGGCATTGGCCATAGAAGTGTAGAAATTCAAATTGACAGGATCGGTAACATCAAACTAAATGATTTGGCCTTCAGGTAATCATTACGGTAATTACATTTGAAGACACCTATCTTTTCAATTGTGTACGTGGTACATTATAGATACAAATTTTTTACCATATAATGTCTATCTTTTTGGCTGTTTCACACACTGTAACTTTGGAATTGGCTGCAGAAAAGTATAGAAATTCAGCCGGGCAGGATCGGCAACATCAAACTAAACAAATTGGCTTTGCACTAATTCATGCAGTTTTAGATCAATCATGAAGATAGTGATATTTGAAGACAGGTATTAGTTCTTTTGAAGCTAGAATGATGAATTTAACTCATATGACAGAGTCCCTTGACATTTGAGTACCAGCTATTGTGGCATACTCATAGATTTGCACAAGTGCTTGCAGTGTTCTCTGTGGCCATACTTTCATAAGTGGAACGAGTGAAAATATAGCCAAAAATATTACAGGTATTAAGTGCACATACCCGAGTACCAACACAGGCACTCACATATCATGGGGGAACTGTGATAATATGTTAATATCTTATCCAAAGAAGCAAATTTCATGAAAAGCAAAATTTTTATGATTACATACATGCAATTGTATGATTTCGTGTACATGTTCATGATCATTTGCTAACAGGCATGTAATAATATTTTCGGTATTGCCTGCATTGATAATACCAGTAATAAGTACATGTAGTGATTCATTGAATCAACTGTACATATGTAATAATATTTTGACCTTGGCCTTTACATTTTTCTGGTCTATGAAGTACAAGAATGAATTGATAAATTTCAGCAGTATGTATGATAATATACCGATTAACCAATATATCTAAAACCATGAAGATTTATTCCGAGACATGAAAGCGTTTAGAATTACTCGACTATATATATTAATAAATGAAATTTTTAGAAGGATCATGATAAGACTAAGAGATGAATTGAAATGCTGAGAACTTACACAAATGGGAAATGTGATTACAAAAACATCTCATAAAAATGTTCTCTTTTCATCAATCAATATAATGACACCTTTAGTGAAATGCTGACATCTGAAACAGACAAGCAGTAGAAAATGACATATCATTTATTTATTTATGAGTACGTCAACCCATTGGGGCAATTTGTTAATGAGAAGAGTACAAATATACATCAGTTTATGATTGAAAAGGTGTTGTAAATTAAATTTGAATTTAAATGAGACCATGTACATGTACCGTAGTATATACATTTAATGATAGGTACGCTTATAAATTATAAATTTAAAATGATTCTGTTCCTCATAATTGAGTTTAAATTTAATAGGAAAATTTTACCCTGTGAGCTACCTATTCTAAGATCTTCAAAATTGTATATTATAATGATTAAATAAATCAAGCGCTTATTAAAAACAGACAAGAAGTATCCCTTGCTTTTGCTTCTGCGTTGTATAGTGACTACAGGTCATTTCTGTGGATATTTCCTGAGGTAGGTCTCATTTTTTGTGTAATTCACGGATGAAAAATATGTAATTTAAAACATTTTTGTCACCATTATCTTGACATAACACAAACATTTATGTCCAATATCAGGTAATATGTTTTTAGAATCACTCTAATTATTTATTTTCATCCATTTAGTTGTTTTGGTGTTTCTGTGGCCAAAGTGAGTCAAAGATTGTAGAAAATATACAATTTAGTGAATTCAATGATAAGTGTTTTGATACAATATTTTGATCTGGTCATGTGGGAAGCTTTATTAAAAACATCATTCTCACAAGGCAAGGCATTTTTTCCGCTAACACAATGAAAAATAATCCAGGGTATATACTGAGGTAGGGTTGACATTAAGCGAACAGAATTTTGTTGAAAATATCCACTGTTGCTTTATTCATTCTTAGATTTCTGACACAGGTCCTTTGTGCAGGGCTGAAATGTAGAAATACAAGGTTTTAAATTAACCTCATTGGGAATAAATTCTTGTCATTTTATATCTAATTTGTACGTATCTCCTCAAGTTCTGGCTTTTCCATGAAGTGTGTATTCTCTGTAGTCTGACTGATCTTTGCTTATTCATAGATGTTGGAAAGCAACGTCTATGCCTTATTCAACAAACTCAAAGATATGCAGCATGTACAGTTGTTACTTGCCTTCATTATTTTTCTGATTACTTACCTTCATTGAGAATCTTAACAAAGTCTTGAGTTTAACATTTCAGTCTTCTACTAAGGTCAACCATATCAGTAGCTAGCTTCTCAAAAGGTTTCTTAAAAATATGCCACTATGAATTTTTGACAACATTTTTCGTCAACACAAAGCAGGAAGTTGTCTTGTTTAAAATGTTTCAGTTTCAACCTTAACTTTGAGAAAATATTTCAATATTCTATTTGTATAAGTATCAGGTACTGTCTTTTTTATTAAACTTGCACTGGATATTTTTCATGAATTTGCATTCTTTTTTTTGTTATTGAATATTTATGCCGGAAATTGCTCCCAGTGATTTTCATTTTGTGTAGGTGAATACACACATTTGTTTACTTCAATATGAATATAAAAATGAATTTTGTATCATGGATTTAGTTCCCCTAGACAAAATTTCAACCGTAGCTTTGAACAAAATTTTTCAATATTCCCTTTCTAATAGTATTAGCTACTGCCTTGGGATTATGCAAAATGTACATGGGCAGTGAAGATTTTATCCCAAGAGTATAATAATCCGATTTTAAATATGAAGATATCTAAACATTATATCTTGTAGTCACTTCTTCAAAACAACATCGACATATTACACCAGTTTGCTAATCTAGATTTTCTGACCTGAAAGTCACCTCGATGTAATCTGTAGAGCCACAGAATAAAACGGGCCTTCAGGTAAAATGTTGCAGTATACAATTATATCGAACAATATGACCTTTAGTTTGTCTTTCAATTTTAGACATCTTCACTTTTTCTTGGGATTATGTGCAAATTCTTCAAATGATGCTCAGTGTAAATAATTTTTTGAATTTCATCAAATCCATCCACTAATGATTTGTTCATGGTACTGTCGGCCATCTTGTCAAGCAAAAGCAAAAAGGAATTTTCATGAGGTAACTTTGAGATATAATTTTTGCGCAGGTCAAAGGAATTTGGCTAATGTAGTACTAAAGTATATTTGACCTAAGTTCCTGTGATGCGAATCGAGAGAGAATGAAAGCATTAATTTATTCATTGTTGTGTGTAAAGATATGAGTACACCAGCGTAGGTTTACAAAAACATGAAAGATATTTTATGAGATGAATAGTATGATCATTTCAAAATCATTAGGTAAAATTTTCAAGTTTTAAGTGGTGCCACATGTAGTTTCCATTATTTACCATTTTTCATCCAATGAATAGTAAAAATTGGAGAATGAAAACATCAGTAATTACATGAGAGTATGGCAAGGGTGTATTGAAGATGATGTGGTAAATAGGGTGAAAATAGTCTCTATCCCACCAATATAATTTTATCTAGGATCTATGCAGCTTATAATGAAAAATGCAAATTTAAATTTATACCCCAGCATGGGCATAACTATTCCACCAATAGTGACTTGAATGAGGTGGGCATGTTAGCCAATCAGACATCTCTCAAACTTTTGTCTGAAACTGTACATCCAGGAAAACAGGAATATGAGAAATGTCATCCTACATTTTGAAAAGTCAACCACTGTTCAAGTCTGAGTGGAAACATTGATGGTGGAACAATTGAACTGCATATGTGTATGTGCATGTCTTCAGGATATTAACACTGGGGGATATCTAATCTGGTATAATAAACAAAAGTTGCAATGTTGTATTGTGTTCTATTTGCTAATTTAACATCAAATGTTGGAGTTTGTTTGTTTACCGTCTGAGTGAAATGAATGAGTGAGTGAGTGTATGTGTGTCACATTATCTGTGTAGTGACTAGCCAGCCTTGGTCTTATCAACAATTTGAAAAACTTGCTGTTAATAGGTAGTTCAGCACAGCTTGAGACACGCTAAGGGATACAGTTGGTCGAACATTGTTGTAGCTATCTTGATAAAGTGACCACACACGTACATCCCTCACGTCTAAAAAATTCATTCTTAATAATTCAAAAGATTTCAATCAAAATTCTTAATCTTCTGAGCTCCTATAAAATCAGTGCCGAGAGTGCAAAAATAACTCAATACAGATTCCATTTAAGAAAGCTTTTGCTGTCCTTGCTTCTTTATAAATATTTTATGCAGGTATAATGAGAATGGCGGTTAGGTGATTTGTTGTGGTTATCTCCACCGCCAGTGACAACGTACATCTAATCTTTGATAACACCTTGCATGTATGTATAGGTATGAAATATACATTGTCTCACCCAATACATTATCCTACAATCTAGGGATTCCTTTCCCTGCGTCATTTTACATTTTCTCACGTTACTTAACACCTGACTATATTAATTTTTTAAATATCTGTGGGTAAAAAAATAAAATGTAAATAACATGATTTTTTTGTCTATAGATAGGTCTTATTTTTTCTGAAGCGTAATCTTGCTTTAAAGTGGCCATATGGATGAGAATTGTGTATTTATTTTGGATTTTTAATTTACAAAACAATTTTATCATGGCTTCGTACTTGAAAAATCAATGTGAAATCTAGGGATTCCTTTCCCTGCGTCATTTTACATTTTCTCACGTTACTTAACACCTGACTATATTTTTAAATATCTGTGGGTAAAAAAATAAAATGTAAATAACATGATTTTTTTGTCTATAGATAGGTCTTATTTTTTCTGAAGCGTAATCTTGCTTTAAAGTGGCCATATGGATGAGAATTGTGTATTTATTTTGGATTTTTAATTTACAAAACAATTTTATCATGGCTTCGTACTTGAAAAATCAATGTGAAACAACATTGGCCAAGTCTATATTTGTCATTCATTAGTTTACAAAAGTCTAAAAGACGTGTAAAAAGTTTGTTATTGTACGTACAATAACAAACATTTTACACACTTACCAGTCTTTTGCAATGTATTGAGTTACAAACAATGACTTGGCATATGTGTGTATGTGCATGTTTATATGTGTATGTTTTTAAGACGACTGTGCCGAAGACACTAAGACTCTTATGAAGTATACGTCATTACAAACAGACAACAGAAGCAAAATGAAAACAATATGAAAATCAAATATAAAAATCAACAATTTAGACAATGCATATTTGATCAGAAATTTATTACTGTAAAGTTTGCATAAAGAGACAAGAAAATAAATTACGATGTCTTGTAAGAGAAATTATGGCAGTGTGGTTCCCCATATGATATAGCATATGACACATTGAATATTTATCAAATCATGCATGAGAGTTTCCTGTGTAGCTTAAAATTGACTGTTTCTATGTGGATTTCTCCAAGAAAGGAAAGGCGTGAAATAAAGGAAGCGGAAACGAAAATAAAGAAGTCATATGCACGATGTAGTAGAATGTAAAAGATGTTCAACAACAAGCCTTTTATTCTTAATCACGCTATAATAAAAATTTGATTTGTCAAAATAAATTTCATCATAAATTTTTTAAATTGAATCCGACAGCCACAAGCCATTTACGACCTCATCAATTTTCCCAATCTGAAATTTCTAGTTTTATTTTATGTTTAAGGAAACACTGTAAGATTCATGATGTATACACAATTCATGCATGACATAAAAATAACACACACTGAATATGTATGTGTATTCTAGTTTTTTATAATTTCGATAATTATCCTTTTTTTTTATATAGAAATGCATCAATGTGAAATTTAATACTAGAATCTATTATTACTGTCTTATTTTTACGTGCATGAAGTAAAAATAAAGAGAGCACATGCTGAGTATATACGGTTATCTTAATATAATTCTACTTATCTATATGTAGAAATATAGGTATATTTAGAATTATTAATTTCACGAATTATAAACTAGAAACTACTGTTTCTCTTATTTTATCATGTGTGATGTAAAAAAAAAACCACTTGCTGAGTATCTTCATATACTATTATTTATTTATTTATAGAAATATACTATGTACATGTACAATTATTAATTTCACAAATTATAATCTAGAAATTATCCCAATTTTGTCATGATGTAAAAACGAGCACATGTTGAGTATATGTGGGTATCTTAATATAATACTAATTATGCGTTTGTAGAAATGTATGTACATGTAAATTTATTATTTTAACTAGAACTATTATCAACTACAAATTGTTGATTCTGTAATTTTGTCATGTTTGACGTCCTCAATATTTTTCTTTGTTCAGCCCAAGGAAAACAACATGAGTGACCTAAGGGACCCTGTCAATACGAGTTGCTAAATGAGGAGCGACAGAACCTTAGTACTTGAGTATTTTCTGACTGAATGAAGAAAACATTAGGGAATAACACAATTATAATATACCTCTTCTTTAAGCATAATATTAATATGGAAAATTTCGAATGTTTTGACTGATTGATCATCGCAGAACCAATGGCGTAGACTGCGTGAGGTTGTCATGATATAGACCTACCAGAGTGAAAAATCTATTGTTTCTTTTCAAAGACAATATCTTGGCCTCTGTATTGTGTGATGATAGTCTGACAAGTTCAGGGACTTAGAATGTGGGCATCACTCATTGAAGATACTGTAAAACTGAAATTTTCACTTATAGACCTATTTTTTGCTCTTTTTTTTTTCTTTTTTTCTTTTGCTGGAAAACAAATATGCAAAAATAAGTAGTGACTAAAACGCCTTCTTGTATACGAACACAATGTACCAGTCTAGTAATTAGTAAAAATAGTCTTTGAGAACTAGCTGAAGACTAAAATTGAAAAAAAATTGTGAGGTGAAAATATCTAGGTTTACCTTATTTGAGTATTGTAGTCTAATTTTGTCAGAGACTAAAAAAATACAGCCATTCATTGGAGATATGCTGAAAGTGTGATACTACTATTTAAGGTGTTCGATGCAGAATTAAATTACTATTAAAATGGACTCCTCCTGTGTTTGAAGAGAAGTTACAGAACAAAATTTATTGACTTCTGGTCCACCGACACGATCCATTAATTACACAGTACATGTAGGTAGGAAGGCATCTACTTCAAAAGCTAGACAGTTTGTCTATTTGTTGGATGTTGATAGTGTTTGATCACTCTGCAATCAAGCATGCTTCAGTGCGTACGACAACAGATTCATCAAAAATAAGAACAAGAATATTTAGGTATGTAAAATAATCATTCCAGTTATTGCTCCTGTGAGTTCAAATAAGAATCATTGAATTGAAACAGATCATTAAATTTTATTTGTTTTAGACTTGACAGTAAATACACACCCCTGGGTTGTAAAAAAAATAACATTTAAAACCCAATATAACCTTAAATATACTGTGATAAGTACTTTCTGGGTAGTAATGTAAATAGAGAATGCAGAACAGTTCAATTCTGCATCGAAACATCATCAATTTCTCTTGTTTAGACATGACAGTAAATACATACCTGGATTTTCAGAGATATTTTTAAAAAAAAACTACATTCCAATACATTGTTACTTGCTGGACAGGATGAGATAAGTTATACTGTAGCAGAACATTCATTTCATTGGACTGAATTTATCTTGTAACATATCATATTTCTTTTGTTTAGACCAGACAGTAAATATGTATCTGGATTTAAATAAAACATAACTTTTCAAAACTACGTCATTTCTGAATTGCAACATCATCAAATTCAGACATGAAAGTAAATACATACCTAGATTTTATGAAATATCTTTTTTTTAAACTGCATGTAATCAACAATTGACTGTTACTTTCTGAGCAGAATGTGAGTAAAGAATGCAAAGCAGGTCATTTCTGAATTGAAACATCAAATTTCTTTTGTTTCAAAATGACATCAAATAAATTCCTGGATTTTCAAGATACCTTTTTTGAAACTCTATTCCATATACTGTTATGTACTTGGCAGGATCACATTAATAGAGAAAGCTAAAATTTTCTGATCAAACAGAGCACTCTTCAAACTCTGCAACCCCCATTTTTGAAAATGTGTGCATTAGTACCCAATTAGTTTGTATCTTACTGTAGTAATTATTACTGTAGTCACAGGAAGCAATTAGCAGATTATAAAGTTAATCTGCAAGATGAACAATGTGCCATCTGATATTTTAAAAAATTAGGTGGCTAGTATAGATGTAACTTTTAATGTATAAAGTATGAATAAAATGGTGAAATAGCTCATTTGAGACTAACTATATATATTAAAATGGAAAGCTCTGAGGAGGTAGCCAGCCTTCTTCCTCCTAGGAAATCTAAATCTGTAGGAACGTTAGAGGTTGGGTCGTCCTGTCCAAGGATTTCAAACTGTACACCTCTCGATCACCGTGGAATGCTGTACAACAAAGTTGTAGTTCATTTTAATATTAACAAGAGTAATTTGATGGATAAGAGAATATAACGGAATCCCATAGGTTTTGAAAGAGGAAGAAACATGTCCAAAGATGTGAAACTCTATACTCCTTGATCATATGAGTGGATCGAGTGCAACAAAGCTATTAGCTCATGAACATGTTAGAGTAATTCAGGAATAATGAAATTTGTAGGAATGTCAGAGGTTGTTAAGAAATGTGTTCAAAGTTTTGAAGCTATCGATATGCAATGAAAGACAGTGCAACTACAAGGTACACATAGTGCATAATGAAGCATAATATGCAAGTTAATAGACACAAATTTTCCAGATAATCAAAATTAACAAAATCTTTCCGAACTTTGCCTATGAAATTTGCTCTTCGATTTTTTTTTTTTTTTAAATAATAAGTATGAGTCCACCATCTTCTTTTCAAAGAAATTGACCATCTTTTAATTCCACTAGAGGTAACATGTAGCATTCAATAGCCATTTTGGATTCCAAAATAGGTACATTTTGATATGATTTTCACTGTTATTTCAAACATTACCCAGTATTAAAGCCAGAATTTTTTCTTGATTAAACTGAGAATGTGTTGAAGTTTTCTTGAACAAATTAAAGTAACAATACACACTTAAGCTTTTGATATCCAAGGCGCATACTATGCTTAAACAAGAATAATTCTTTTCCAATTGAAGTGCATCACCACCACACAGTATTTGATACTGATTAAGAGCTTGATCTCTTTTGTTTTATCATTATTGATTTATTTTCCTAAAGTCGTCATTACCACCCCACAGCGCATTCTGATTCTAAAGATTAGCTAATTAACCTATGTATCCAGTAAAGTGACAGCTGAACATGTAGTGAGAGGGATGTGTGTTTTAAACATCCATTTATTTGATGTGCCACAGGCCATAAATGGGATGAGGGGTTCATCCAGAATTGTGCAGAAACTACTGGAGTAGACAGTAGACTAGTGTAGAAATTACTAGAGTAGACAGTAGACTAGTGTAGAAATTACTTGAGTAGACAATAGATGAGTGTAGAAGTTACTAGAGTAGACAGTAGACTATTGTAGAAAATACTAGAGTAGACAGTATGGCCATGTTAACCTTGGAACATCTGGGCATTTAAATATTCCAAACAAATGCAAGTCTGACAAAAACACCTATTACGAGTTTAAAAATCACTTAAGCCATCAATTGGTCTTGCTTTCTACAATTACAGTAACAGTACAAACAACTTATTTAATGAATGTTGTCTGGCAAGGCCTGTACATCACTTTTGCTTAAGTTCAGATCGATGGCAACTCTGTACTGATTAATAAAAGTGAATGAAATCAATGCATTTTGTCTTGTTTAACATCTAAGATTAATTAGTCCTAATCCTGCCGTGGGCACTATCTTTTATATTGACTTCTCCTGGAGAGGTTTCTAAAGTGTGATGTAAAAGTTTTGTTGTCCATGTCCAGTTCAATAGTTCATTTCCATTGAAAGCAAAGCAAGTATGTACTGAAATTGATCAGCTTCGCCCAGAATATACTAATTTATAAGATTATAACAAGGGGCAGACTCAACTAGTTGCAAGACAACTACTTTTCATCTCCTGCCCCTCAGTGTATAGTTAATGTGTTTCCATGTATTTAAACAGTTATTGTAAATTTATCTTAAATATATCTCCGGAATAAACAGTCGAATTGAATTGAATTGAAATAGTTTTCTCACAAATGTCCAGATCGAATTCACTTCCATTAAAAGCTAAGCAATGTAAAGTTCATCACAGATGTCCCATTGCTGTACAACTATATATTTATATAGAACATAATAGTGGTATACTTTCTGTTTTCACTCTCAATCATTATTTGAATTGCAAGTAATAGGAATGTAATGCCTCTGTTGCTTTTTTATAATATTGATAGTTATTATGGAAAGAAACTGAATGAATTTGAAATTATTAGTTGGGGAAGAATACATTTCATTTTCTGCCAGTGTTCAGAGATCAAATATAATATAAAATTTCCATATGTGCATGTAAATTTAACTATTAAATAGATTTGCTTATCTCACTTCAAAGCATGTCATATCATTTTCATTCAAAATACCAATAATTTTGCTCCTGTTTGATAGATACAATATTTTATACAAATATTGCATATACATCAATTTATTTCACACACAAAAATATCAGTACAATCCATATTGTCCTAAAGTTAAATGTTTTAAGAGAAATCCTTTGCAAACACTTTTAACCTTTTCAACGTTTGAAAATTGCTGACAAGTGCTGATTTTACTTTTATCCCCATTTTGGAGATCTTACGAATATTAATGAACCATACTTTTTGAGCTGCAGAAATGATGAAATATTTAATATAAATGATAAAAGTATGTGTAAAAAATTAACAATTTTTATATTCAATACATATCTTTTTATTTTATTGTGTGCTTTTGTGTTCAAATTGTCCTACTTGAGTTTGAACATTGTCAGAATTTCAAGTGGAATTATGGTATATAATTTATGAATAGTTAATATCATAACAGCCATATGTGTATGTACATATGCATATATCTCCCAGGTGTGTATATCTCTGTGGGAAGTCCCCCAAGTGTTGTTTAAGTAATCATTCAATTGTTTCTACTCTACAGTCTACTGTTAATATTGATATACTACTTACCTGTGTACTTAATATCCACTTGACAACTGATAGGGTACTGTAGATTGTTTTAAATTGCTGTGACAGTCAAATGTTAATTTTCTTTAAATTTTTTTCAAACTGGTCATGTTTGGTTGAACTTCTGGTGATAATTTGAAAAGTATCCACTGGTTTTAAAATCGTTCATAGGGCGACCTTCATTATTCCCGAGTACTGTTACAGTAATATATTATATAGACAATCTATGTAATGAAAATATAAATAAATACTGAATGCTCTCAACCAGATGCAACTCAATTATTTTTTTAAATTCTGACTTGAACTTCACCAGGTCAGTAAAAAAATATGTATTATGTTAATGTAAGAATTGCATATTATTATTATACGATGCACAAGCCAAGTTATTCTCTTTGAAGAGAAAATATGGATTATATACCCTGGTCAGTCTACATCACTGGGTGTGCAGTGGTCGAAATCTGAGTCAAAACATTCCAAATCACAATTTCTTTTCTCAATTTCTCATAACTTATGCTTAAATGAGGTATAGCTATATTATTCCCACTAATGGAAAATACTTGTCTAGCGACTCATAATGACAAGGCCCCTTAGCTCACTTATGTTTCCCTCGGCTGAACAAAGAATAATATTGGGGTATAATATCTAATTTTAGTATAAAAATCATATTCATGTTATTCGGATACAACTGTATATAACTTAGAGTTAGACCTCCAATGTCAAAGATCAAAATGAAGCCATTTCTTGCATGTCAATAAGCTAAGGAACATAGAAAGTAAAAGCCAAGGGCTGATAGAATTTTTTTAACCACGGCAATACAGAAACATAAGATCTAACGTGCAGTGGAATATCTGATATAGGGAAATACATACTGTGTTTGTCAATGAACATCCATAATTTTCTTTAAAATTGTAAATTCTATGATGAACAAAAGAAGATGAAAATAGGCCAACTAAGATGCACGGCAACACAATATAGGATTATTTTTGTGCGGAAATAGAAATATTAATAAGAGAAGATTTTTGAATATTACTGAAAATTTAATGCCATTGTACTTTTGTAGTCAATGTACAACGTTTTCAAAAAGCATTGAAAATTTTCCTGTTACTGTCATTATAGATTTTCATTCAAAGTGCTGTTAATTATCCCTACTGCTGAGAAGGATGTATTTATTTATCGTCCCTCACGACATCATACAATTTTATCTTATTGTAAACCTCGCTTAGGACTCCTACACCCCTCCAGACTCCATCTCTCTATAAAGCCGAGGCTTTATTGACAACTGATGGTAAATCAATAATGGGGAACTTTTGTGCCTGTCTCTATTTTTCGTTCTCTTTTCCTGTTCTGATTTTAGACTGATGGAAAATTCATCATAGAGAATCTTTCATGCCGGGCGTTATTCATCGCTTGCATACTAAAGTTTGAAATATCAAATATCTGTGTCCAAGAACACTGTTTCATAAAATTGTACTGTTTAACCAATAATAGTTCAGTCAATTTCTTTTTTTAGTCAATTATTTTATGATGGTATTCTGTGATAAAAGAGAAACAAATTTGAAACTGTGGTTGAGTTGTTCTATCTTAAATTTACTGACACGACACCTGTGTTGAGTTTACATTATGAGCGATGTTCATCCATATGTAATGTGTGCAGTTGCAGTAGAGCGTAACTTAATCCAAATCTGATTAGAAAAATGACTTGAACATGGCTGATTTATATGCAGAATAACTGACATAATCCCATGACATTTGAAAATGGACTTCCGTCAAAACACTGAGGCTGCAATATCCAATCATATTTCATGGTCACAGTCACTGCTTCAGTGGCCTGTAACTATATGACACCTCCTAAGATTGAAAATAGACTGTATACATTGACTTTTACATACAGTGTTGATAGAGATTCTCTCCTTAGATAGAACTGTGTGGAACGGGAAATTGAATGTGTATTTTTATATTCATTGAATTCCCCCCCCCCCCCCCCCATTAAGTTCAGCATTTAGCGTGTTGGAAAATATTTTTTCTGTTATTTTCTCTGCACAATCCCAAATACAAGTCTAATGCATCCCTGACAAAGCGAACCACCAAATTTTAATGTCATTCAACTGTAAACGATATATATAATAATCACCGATGCAGGTAAAATACTCTGAACTAAATGTCCAGTTCTTGATCCCTTCGAACACAAAAGTAATTATTGTTCAGCTTTTACAGTACTTTAATTTCCTGTTAGATTACCATACTACATCCGATTTATTTTATAAAAAATGAGACTTTAAACATTTTTTTTGTACCTGCATGTGTTCATAAACTTCCTAACCAGTCCCCTAGAAATACAGTAAAAAAAATTGCTGTAACATGCAAATTTTTTCAAACGGAAAATAAATTTCCTCTAAATTTTTCAAATTTTGAATTCAAGATGGCCACCAAATCATATTTGATGTCTTTAGGAAATAAAAAATTTTGATTTTTTATGACAAGATAATAATATAATCAGTTTTATTCCTTTTCTATTTTTGAAAGACTTGCCTCCATAGCATTTTAAAATAAAAAACGTATATTGAATATCAGTTGCTTTATGAAAAAAGGCTACTGTGAAATAATACATCACATAATCCCCCTATCTCTGTGATCCATTTTAGAAAGAATTTTCTTGTACCTGTATGCATTAGAAACTTCAAACCAGTCTCCTAGAAAATATATTCAAATTTTAAAATTCAAGATGGCTGCCCAATCATATTTGATGGCTTTAGGAAATAACAGATTTAGATTTCTTAATGATAAGATGATAATATAATCACCTTTTTAATACCCTTTTTCAATTCTTGAAAGACATGCCTCATAGATTTTTTAAATGAAAAGTATTGAATTATCAAAAGTATTTTTTATGCTTATACAGTCACCATGGAACGATAATTCTTCCAGGGAAAAAACCAGAAGGTTTACTCAAATATTGGACCACCAGATATATTTTTAATCCTGTAATGAATGTTAAGTTATATAGACATCCTGTTTTTTGTTGCGGAGATAACAAGCATTTCAAAAAACTCATGGAATCGTCTAATTCAGTTGCCATGACCTATAATCGGCATATTCTATTTCTTATAATGAACCATCGCATACAAAAAATGGAGACCTTGACATCTATCTCTCTATCTCTCTGATCCATTTTGAGTTCATCAAGTAGGTTATTCAACCATAATTGTGTTTCCTCTGTGCTGCTTCTGTGCATTTGTTGTGTTCTGTTAAATTTTGTTTTCTATAGTCCCTGGATTAAAGCCCAGTTTCCTCAAGGGCAGTGTATTTGATTACACTTTTGTGTATTGTGAATTTGTCCATTTTTGTACAAGTTGTAAATTTTTGTCATATTTTTATTAGAATACTGCATATAATACAACTTTAAAATGGAATTTGAGAGGTGAAACATTTTGATCCATTGAGCACTTGGATAAAAAGTCTTAGAATTTTAGATAAATGTATGAGATAATATACTTAAAGTTATAAGAAGAAATTTTGCTACCAAGAACAAGTTTTAAAAGTTATATTGATCTAATTTTCCACGTTGAATAACTTGGAATGTAAAATATTCTACTTTAAGTTTGCATGTTTTTGGTTTATATCTGGTATGTAGACGAGCTAAAAACCAGACCAAAAATATTCTCTCTCTCTCTCTCTCTCTCTCTCTCTCTCTCTCTCTCTCTCTCTCTCTCTCTCTCTCTCTCTCTCTCTCTCTCTCTCTCTCTCTCTCTCTCTCTCTCTCTCTCTCTCTCTCTCTCTCTCTCTCTCTCTCTCTCTTCCTTCCATTCCTCCTGCTTGAAAGAGAAGAACACAAATCAAAGATTCAATACTATAATATAGGTGCCTGAATAGATTGTTTATGTTCCATTTGTTCAGACGTCAATTCTCAAAACTCAAGTCACGTTACAAACTGTACTTTGCTAGTTTATTGACAAGCAAACAGAGAAGCTTAAGGATGAATGAAGCAATTAAACAAACAAACTGGTCATGCAGAAAACACGAAATTGAAATATCACCACTCTAAGGAATCACAAGTTCCATATTGAACACCTTATAAGTAATCCCTGTACTCTTGTTAACATGTTTCATAGACAACCAGGCAAATTTCCCCATTACCAATATGGCCCTTAAAACTAAAGGTAATTGGCATGACGGGGTTAAATTGTAAATAGAAACTTATGAATAACAAAATGTGTGTATGAGAGAGAGAGAGAGAGAGAGAGAGAGAGAGAGAGAGAGAGAGAGAGAGAGAGAGAGAGAGAGAGAGAGAGAGAGAGAGATGTATATGTATGTATGTATGTGCATGCGTGTGTGTGTGTTTGTATTCTTCACCATTCAGCCATATTTTTTCTTGTTGTATAGCACAGTCACTGCAATTCCCCTTGTGAACAAAATTCACAGACAAAAGGAAATGAAGCCATAACAGCATAAACTATTCAAAATATCATTGTTGTATGCATGCATTGTAACAACTTTTTGAACCGTATATTTTACGTCATATGGAAATCGTCAAAAAGTACAGAGACGACAGATGCACAGTCATCACATGATCATAAATATGAATCCTAAATTTGTTAAAGATATCAAAATTACTGCCAAAGAGGATGCAAGCTTTACTTTATAATAACTAGAACAACAAAGTATATTTACACATATGTAAATTTCTGTGCTTTTAATGAAATAGTATGCAAAACAAGGACACACTCATTTTTCAACTGAAAGATATTGGATTGAATCTGACTTTAAGTGATACACAAATAGTAATATGTCATTACTACAGAACAAATGCACACCCTGATTGGATAAGAAAGTCAAGGCTAAGATGTAAACGACCACATTGCAGTCTTCATAGAGATGCATGATACTTAGGCTTGACAGTATATTAACATGGAAGTGATTTCATTTTCATTTTGAAACGGAACACTATTTTTGGACATTCAATAATTAATTCGTTGTCACAGGTAACAATGACGTTAAACCAAATAAATGATATCATGTACAACATGTTGAACAGTATTTGGCAAATAACATACTTATACATCACTTATGACAATGAACTACTTATGAATATTCAAAATTACACATTTCGCAAATAAAATTACGTATGTATGTCAAAATGTGATAGAGAGAAAGTGTGTGTGTGTGGATGGGTGGGTGTGATATTGAATTGCAAATAAAAATATGTAACCATTGTGAAAATTAAATGTACATGACTGTGTGTTTATGTGTGACATTGAATTGTTAAAGTACACCATTAATATACAGTGTGTGTACTGTGTGATATTTTCAGGCAGAGACCTCCGGCATTGATATGCATGGTATTAATCCAAGGCATATAAAGACAATGACAGATTTATTCACTGCACTGTGTTTTCAGCTAGGCAAAGCTGTTGTTGAATTCAACAGGAGATGTTCTGTAAATTGATGTCGATTTAAAGTGGGCTTTAGGAAAATAATGTGTCTGTCAATTTGTTGTGAGTTTTACATATTTATAGCTCACAATTTTTGCTGGAGAGTCTGTTTTCCAGATGAAGTGTAGTACTACGTCAGTGTTCAAATCGTATTCACATAATATAATTGCATTTTTAGAATTCAGTCACATATTTGTGTTAGTGATGAGACTGTAATCTCTGTTTTCTCCTAGACCTACATTTTAGAAACCATGGCAACCAAATAGAGTGATTAAAATACAGTTGAGAAGTTCATTTTCCAGGAATTTAATTTCCTCTAAAGGCAAAATTCACCTTGTTTCTCTCTCCTTATTTCACTTTGATTACAGTAAATTCACAGAAGTCAGATTAAAAGCAAAGTATCTAAACCTAAACATTTCCTTTGAAAGAGAACTTTTCTCCTATTTCACGAGAAAAATATGAAAATCTGTACTCATCTACTTGTCTGTTGTAACCTCCTTGTATATTTATACTATAGTGCACTATTAAAACCGAACTCAATAGTATACAAAATTTAGTCGAACTTTATTTTAGTTTGATTTTTGACGAAAAATGATAAGTTTAAAAACAAAAATAGTGAATGTAACTTCAGTGATAACAAACATGAATATTAAATGACAGACAAAATTATATGAATACATTTTTGTAAATTATTTAGAATTTGATGCAGAAAGTGCAGAAATAGTGTACATAAATATGACAATATGACGGATTATCTATTAGTACCATTCACATTTGTGTGCTAGTTTAAAAATAATAAAATCGCAAAAATTGTGAAGTCTCCCCAGAAATAGTGGATGCTGAAACTGATATCAACTTTAAAAGATAATATAAAACTGTACTTCCAATTTGTCATGGCTGTACATGATGGGAAGAAACTATAACACAGATACCATATGGAAAACAACAGAAAACATAACTACCTGAACTAGACATTCATACATGAAAAAAAAATAAAATAAAATAAAAAATCTACCTAACCCACCTATTCTAAAATTGAACGTAATTGGAACCATACAAGTTTTTTTTTTACTAGGCCCTACATTAGTTGCAGGCTATAAATCAATAAATTTAATTGTCCATGTTGTTCTGTTCAAATTTTAGTACATATCTAATACATTTATTGTACCTATGGTAGTATTTTGTCGTATCCACCGACAGCTTGTTGTCTATTCTTGCTTTGCCTCTAATCTTGATTATCCCATGCACAAGCTGAGTTGAACAAAATATGGAATTTATACCCTGGTTATTCTACGTCACGACAATGCACGTCTATGTCACTGTTTCTGCTGTGTTCAAACTGTGAGTCAAAATATTCAAAATTGCCTTTACTTTCCCTGATTTTTCTTTGATATAACTGGTGCTGGTATATTTTGTTATTCTTCAATATTTTTCAGCTTTCAGCCGAAAATACTCATGACTAAAGGGTTTTGTAACTACGCCAACAAAGTCTCTTAGTAGCAAAGTCCCCTTAGGTCATGAGTATTTTCCTTTGCTGTACGTTGAAAAATATTGGTGAATAACATCTATAAGTATTCTCAAAGTTCGCCACTAGGGTTTATCATTTTCTAATCTCGAGAAATGATAACACCAATCCATAAATTCAGACATGAAAATTGGTTATTACTGGAGAACATTTAAGGTGAACTGAACGTTGATGATGTTCAGTTTGTTTTTAAAGTAGCCAAAATTTCATTTCTGTCGCTTATCTTATATTTCTGGTATATAAACTGTTAACTTTTGTTTTGTACATCAGAAATTTCAATGTGTATAAATTCTATACACCTTGTAAACCTGATTCCTTTTTGTTAACTTTTGGGTGATATTGAGTTTGTGATCATGACAATGTACAATTGTGGCAAGACAATGAAAAATGTGAAAATTTGTCTTCAACAAAAATTTCAGATATGCCAGTAAATTACACTTCCAGGACAATCTGAGACAAGCCCTAGGTAAGCCAAATGAGAGGAAATGAAAATAAATCAGAAATGTTGCTTCTGTACTTTTCATAGACATATCAGTGTCTAGCTCCGAGTCATACTCGTTTACCAAAATAACCCAAGATTTTCAATTGGTTTATTTTAATTTCCTTTTCCCTTAGTCAAAAAATAAGTGAAGCAAGTTCACAGTTAGAGCACAAAAATTGCAAATATTAAATAATGAGTTTTGCCTTGTCTCTCTGCTGACTCAAATTACAGTACATATTGCCAATGGCATACACTGCTTTCAAAATCTAATTGTTTCATCCAAGCCATCTATAATGAGTAAGGTCAACACTGAGTTGTACATACTCTAAATTTACTTTATTTTCAGCATAAATGACTTGGGTCAACATCCGGTAGCATATACTCTAAAACCTTATTCTCTGAAAAATATGAAAATTAAAATAAAATGGGTCTACATTTAAAATTGTACTGACTTATAAATCAAAAAAGAAACTTATTGAAATGAAAAGCAAATGAGTTTGGTCAATCTCCAGCAGTGTGTACTCTAAAGTCATATTCACTTAAATGAAAAAACGGCCAAATGAATTTAAAATGAGTTGGGTCAACAACATCTAGTAGTGCATTATCTAACATTGTGTTCGACTTTAGTGGATAAAAAAAGCGTAAACGAATATCAAATGACATGGTCAGCCTCCAGCAGTACATACTCTAAATTCGTATTCCCTTCGATGAAAACAGTGGAAATGAGTATCAAATAAGTTGGTCGCCACCAGCAGAGTGTGTACTCTAAAATTGCATTCACTTAAAAAAAAGTAAATGAATATGAAACGATTTTGTCAACAACATCTAGTTCAGTGTACTCTAGAAGCGTATTTATTTTGTAAAAAGAGTAAATGAATATGAAAAAGTTTGGACAACGTCGAGGAATGCATACTCTATATTCATTGAGATAAAAAACAAAGCATAAATGAATGTCATGTTTATATATTTGGGTCAACATCGCATCCAGGAGCGTGTCACTACAATCAGAATCATTTTGTAAAAAATCATATTGCAAATGTGTGCATATGCTAAAAAACGTATTCACCACAACAGAGATCGTAAATAAATTTCTAACAACTTTGGTCAACATCCTGTGGTATGAACTATAAACTTGTATTGAAAAGATATGTGAATATCAAATGAGTTCAACATCCAGTAGATTGTTCCCACTTTCATGAATGAAAAGCGTAACAAATGAATATCTCAGTTATTTTTGTGATTTAGTTTATGAAATAATCAGACATGCATCCATCCTTGACTCAAAACATAACTTCTATTCTCACAAGTTAATGATAGCTTTAGACCCTATGAAATCATAGGCATAACATATTTTGTGATGAAATTACATAACTCGTAACAAGTTTCTTTCCTTTGTACAGATTCAAAGCTTTGTACACATAATGAAACACCAAAGGCAACATTATCCACAGTGAGCCTTATAATAATTTTCAGTTAAAAGTCCTGCCTCGTTAGCTTCAGAATGACCTTTGTTGTAAAACTCGCACAAATTGGATTGAGATAGCATCTGTGCAGAGTCTCTGATGATGGTGGATATTTCCTTAAGGTGAACAGCTGGTGATGACACCATGGAAATCATGGGCAAAGAGTCGATCCTCTTAGAGACCATACACACATTACCTGACAACCTTTGTGGTCTACTAGAAATCCCCACCTTGCTAGCAGAAATAGAATCTGCCTCAAGGACCAAGTTATAAATCACGACTTCAGTTTTTTTTTCAACCTTGTACATACAAACCTTTCGCAATAATTTTTTGAAGTGAAGACACCAGAGTATAGATTGAATCTTTACAAATGGTAACTAATACCAATATTGTATTAAAAAAATGAAAACATTAAGGTATAGATTTCAAGTTTTATGTGAAAAATTATCAAACTTCTAACTTTCTAACAAGTTGAAAACACAATGGCAGCCATTTTGAATTTCTAAAATGTTGGTAAATTCTTTTGAAGTCTTAATTCAAGATTCTTTTAACCTTTTGTTATTTAATTCAGGACGTGGCAGATCAGCAACTATTGAGCTTGAGAAATACTTCCAAGATTCAAAATATTGCGCTTTTACTATAAGTGATTGTCGACTCAAGATGACCTCCAAACATTCAACATCAAACATCCATTTTGAATTTATAAAAATGTTGGCAATTGTAGACTAATTGTGATATCCTAATTCTTGATTTTTATAAATTCAATGGCTAACTTTCTCATGAGATATTATAAAACGTCAACTAATGAATTACTTTCGAGGCTCAACATGTTCTTATTTTAAAAATGGTGATTGCTAAATGCTAGGTGATTTGCAAACATTCAACTATCAGCATAGATATTTTCAAATACCAGTGACATAGATACCCAGGCTGTTTACTATAATCTGAAACAGGTTGTTTCCTGCTTTTACAGTGTATTTTGCTGACATATTTGTTCTAGGTTATGTGTTAATTTGACCGACATGTTTGTTGACCACATTACACTATTTGTATCAATTGATGTGGTTTACCACTGGGACAGCAAACTGCAGAGGAACTACCATGAATATTAAGACTGAAGAAAAGTGTACAGTATTCTACCCCTCACTGAGGAACTTAAACGTGTGATAAATCTCTATTTTGACTTGTGTGTATGTTACTACAAAACCAGAGTGACTAACAGAGAGTTTCAAGTAGGCAGCATTATGTTCTTAACATCTCGTCACACAATGTTTTATATTATGAATTTATATACAAATAAAAGTACATGCACACACATAAAATGTTACATTTGAATCTTCTTTGTCTCATCTGACAGTGATGTTGATTTACAACCAATGTCAGTGATTATGTAGCAGAATGTGACTATGGATTGTCAAGCGAGGGGACAACAACTTTTCACAAAATTAAGGCATTTCCTGACCAGTGATAGAGGTGCTATCAAAGTGAAAGTCTACATTTATAATTCAGCAAACTTAAACCTACATGTTCAATATCCACTTGTAAACCATCTTTCAGCTGTTACTGAAAGTGTTACAATTTAGAAACAGAAGTGTAACTATGTCTGAACCATTCTCCTATAAAATTGATCAGAGCTGGAGACTAATACCAAAGTGATCCTTAATACAGAAAACAATCACTCAATTCGTTACTTGTTTCAATACTACAGAAGCTAGCATTAAGGATGTAGTGAATTATTGAACAGCGGGGGGAAACCACGCTGTCAACGTTCATACAGTGATTCAATCAAACACAGTAATTGCCACGTCTTCTTGACTTACCATGATGTTTCCCTCCCACACCAGGGAATTCGGTTTGTAAGGAAAAGGTATATTGGAAAGGAAACATTTTCAATTAATGGCCATGTTGTTTTCTGCTTCATAGCAGATAAGAAGGACATTTGAACACAAGGATATATTAGTCTCCCACTCATTTATCTTAAATTTTACCATTGGTACCTGGTACTATAAACTGTCACATACTCAGTAAAATACGAACAACCATAGTCTGACTATTGAAGTGATCACCTCATAGGGTTCAAAATTAACTTTTATCAAATGTAGTCCTAGTGGGCTACCATGCAATTTCAGAACGTGGTAAACCTAATGATGCCATGGTGACCAAGAGTCTTATATTCCTGAACTGAAAACAGGAGTTTTTTTATTGGAAATATATGTGTTTAAAATATGAAAATTCTTATATGGCATCCTTTAAATCACCACATAATCAGTGACCTAGCCTGAGTGGGCTACCAGCTGCAAATTATGGTCGCCCCATGACAAGAATTTATGGTCTGTGGACACAGGACTACTGTTAATTTCAAGCCCTGTCTTATATAGTATACTGTATCTAATATGCCTTTCTGTCTCCATTCATGGATAGTTTGTTTTATTATCTCGTAATAAAAACCTCAATGAATACTTCTAACTTTTATGCTGGTACTACCACCTTACATTGAATAAAACATGGAACAATGTTCCATAGACTATCAAAGCAATAGCTAACACGGTACAGCATTACCTAAACAATTATCCTCTCTTACATGAACGATAATTATAAATTTAATCTTGTAATTAAAACCATGGAATTCTTCTAATGTTTATCCTGTGGTACTATAAATTACTAGGTATTGAATAACAGGAACATCCATAGGCAACAAAGTAATTTTTTATTACAAAAGATGCAACATTACCTGAAAATTTTATAGTTTGGGGGGAAAAAAACAAAAAAACCCTCAAACTTCTGATTCTTATTCCACCAGTGACTCTGGTTTTAAACATACTTTGCAGAAATTTTTACTTAATATAGTCTTTTATTTTAAAAAGTGGAGCATGTACTAATTTTATCCTTAAATGTAAACACCCAATAGCTGGTAAAGGGTAAAGCATATTTTAGGAGTAGTTTGCTACTCTCAACATTTTCGACAACTACTCTAGCAAACAGCAGGAATATTTATGGTTTATATTACCTACTACTTTGATATTCCACTATTCGAGCAGGGAGAAAAAGAAATCAAGCTTTTCACATTTTTTACTCAAGTGCAGGTGTTCCAATATTCAGTACTGATGTCATCATCTGACGCAGTTCTATTTTAAAAGTAAAAAAAAAAGTCGTATCATTTGTAGCAGATGATAGCCTTGTAGAAAAAAAGCAAGGGACCCACAGGGCAGTGAAAATATCATATCTTGCATGTTATTCACAGCTAAAGCTGTCAGCATGCCACAGCGTGATAAGATAAGATCATGTTATAAACCTGACTATTCAGGGTATGTATAAAATCCATGTTCTCCATACATAATCTTGTGACTGCACTTTTAACCCCCTATGTACAAGACCTACATGCATATGACCTGTTTTAATAGATTGTATGTAACTTTAGAAAATAATTATACTTTGGGGTCTTTTTTTTAACCCAATTATTTACGTATATTGATGGATGAGCATGAAAGCTACACTAACTGGAACATTTATTTTTCAACTACTTTGTTAGATGTATAATGACTTGTTCATATAAATATAGTACATCCTGAACAGTATTGATTCACCCTTTATAAGTAAATGGATTTGTGTACCTGTTGTTCACATAGCATGCGGCAATGAATCGATTTTTAGGTCCACACCCAAAAATCAGATCACCAACATGATCATGATTTCAACCTGTTACTCTATTACTTATCAATAAAATCAATCTGTAATAGGCCATTTCAGACTGCAAACAGGGAATTGAGATTACAGCGCCCTCACTCAAATTGGGGGTATCATCACCCCATCGTACCGTTTCTCAAGAGCTTTGTCCCTTGGTATTCTGTTGAAGTGTAATTCAGGGATGTTTTTCGTATTGTTCAGATATTGAGGAAAGCAGCAGTGCTCTATGATTAACTGAGCAACTTATACCATGCATACCCCCAAGGTATACACAGACAGGAAGTAGAGCGCCACCATGGCATATTTTGGATATACAATGTCTAATTATTGGTATTTAAGTATTTTCGTGGTTGTATGATCAAAATAATAATCCAGTTACAACTAGTACAGACCCTTAGAACACTGCTGAAGAGGTGGATTGACCACTGATCATTGATATGTCTGTCCATTTGTTTGTCAACATTTCTCAGCGATACATTATACACATATAAATTTGTATTTGGGTGAAAATTATCTTTCAGTGTTGAAATGTGACTTCTTTATTAAAATAAATAGTTCATCTGTGTAGCCAGCTCTCCATCAGTGACAATGTACTTTTTTTTGTTCATGATCTGTTCATTGAGTTTTCTGAATTATTTTGTGGATGTAAACAAATATACTATAGGGTCAATTGGGTAATGAGAAACATAGACACTTAATGACCAAAAAGTCCATCCTGAGCAGATAAAGCTTGTATTTATTCTCTGTCCTGGGTTGATCCAGAACTTGAATGCATCACAAGTTAAAAGTGATATAGTTTCCTCAGCTTATCGATCAAGAGCCAATTTCAGCCAATTGATCGTAAGAAAAAACAGAACATCTAAGGTAGACATTTCATATATATATATCAAAGCAAGGCAATTTTTCAGTTGTAATTGCATGTCATTTCCAATGTTGACAAGGGCAAACATGGCATTTGATGAGTGATAATGTCTTTGATTATTATAAATGGTGACAAGGTTAATAAGAAAATTTAACCTGTCATTGTTGGGTAATTCTTCACCGCCAAGAATTGACAATCTTTTTATTTGATGGAGTGTGTTCACTTTGACAACAGAAACCTTCGTGCATTTAGATAATCTAAGGAAGTGTCAAAATCATCACGCCCTTTTTAATTAAAGACCTTTATTCACTCGTCAAATCAAGATGAGGGATTTGTTTATATTAATAATTTTACGCAAATTTGTGTTTATTATCTACATCAAAATATCAGTATCGCCAAAGTAATTCAAGGATGTGTATTGCTTAGAAATACTGTTTTGGTCACTCTAAATGTGAAGAGGAGAACAAAAGGAGGGGGGAAAAATCAGGTTTGTTCATGAGCTGGCAAATTGCTTAAAGTACTAGTAATTGGTTTGAGTATTAAAACTGAATTTATGGAGATGAGTTCCAGTTTGAAGTATAGATATATAGTTACTAGAAAGTAGAAATTCATTGTAAATTTATATCTCCATTGCCTGGTGGGTTGGCTATTATTCAGTTTTATACTATTGCATGTAAATTTTAAGATAATTTAAATGAAGAATTGTTTGAAATAGTCCATCTTTTGTAACTGTTTTAACTGTAGAGGAAGCCAAAAATTCAAAAAAGGCGTAAAATAGCTAATCACTGCTGTTATTTGACCCCCTAAAGTTCACTCTCACTCAAAATTTGCAAGCCTTATTTTTTCGCTAAATTTCTAGCACATCTCAACTATATTGAAAGTGAAACTTTCAGCCTTTATGAGTGAATTAATGTCAGCGTTTTCGGTACACGAGGACGCCATCAAAAATATCACATTTCTGTATTTGTGTGGCCGTGATATTCATAATACCTATTCAGGTGATGTACAATAGTCTGAAGCAGAAGCTCAAATGTCAGGAAACGTGTTTATTTGAGTGAATAGTGGCATCCTATGGTTTGTCTATCATGACAGACATGTTTGTCAGAGAGTGACATATGGATTGACATGTTCAGGTACGTTTGACATTTGAAAATGTCACCTTTTATCAACTTTGCCACGACAGTTGTCACATTCTTCAATTCCACGAAACTGTAATAGGAAACACTAGGAATTCATGAAACTTGAAAAAAACTACTTAAGAAGGCCAATGATTAGTACCTTTTTTTCAGATAAATTATCAATAGTCTTATGACCATATCAGCCATCAGTTGTCACTGTCTCTTCATTTCTGAATTCATGCATTCCCCCCCCCCCAAAAAAAAAAAAAAAAAAAAAAAAAATTAAAGGCAACATGCTAATTATTACCCATTTTAAGAATTGCATTTTCCTAAACTTCTAAATTCACACAATCACAAAAATTTACCAATGATCTTTAAATACAACAATTCAGCCATCGGTTAAAGCTCATTCTCAATGTCTAAATTCAGACAACCTCAAATGCATGCAACCTAAAACATTAAGGGAACACTTCTAAAAGTGTAGCATACTATAAGGCCAAAAAAAAATTGTTTCTCTGGTGAGAACAGTTTGTGTAATGTGGTGCGACGATGCGATTTAAAAAAAAAAAAATTATTCTAAACGAGCCTGTCACGCAGTCTACTATTTATGGCAGTTACTGTTCTTTTTATTTAGTACTTTAGAGCTAGTGTGTATGTGGGGCAGATGTCATTTGCTTGTTCATGATTGGGTCTGCAGTTGTCTTCACTGAAGTAGGGAGGGTTATTTTGTGTTTCTCCCCCAGATCTGCAGGCTGCATGGGCTGGACAAACTTGAAAAAACAAAGACTGACGCGAGGATATTTAAGTGATCTACGCACTGACCAGAAACAATTCTTCTTCTTTTGCCAAATAGCTTGTTGTGTACTATATACACAACAGAACAAGCCTGAGCACAGCTGTTACAATATAAGTCACATTATCTGAAGATTAGAACTAGAATCCCTCAAGTCTAGAAAACTACTTTCCCAGTGTAATTCATTTATAAAGACTGACAAATATGCAGATACGTCATTTAATGAGATCTATTGGGTGGATGTTAAGGGCAATAGAAAGAAGGGAACGAGAAAGAAAATTGACAGCCCAAAGTGGTCAGAAGTAGAAGAAAATAAATTAACAAAGAAAGGTAGATGATGGAGGGGTCTGTTCAGGAAATTCTAACAATTTATCAAATTACCAGTAATTTGGCAGTAAAATGGCTGCAAGAGATGTAGCTATACACCTTGGTTATTCCAATTCTGACCGATTTCCAGTACTTCCTTCATCTTTTAATGTGTTTTAATCGTTATCCTTAAACTCCTTTTCCGGAATAGGCTTTTCTTGTGATTTGAAACTAAAGCAGGTAAACCGAGAATTGCAACCCCGGCCCTGTCTGTAAACATCAATTTCCTGATTCTACTACACAGTGTGGTTTTGTGAGTCTTCTCAAAATATATCTGCCACAAGTCATCCCATAAAATTACTGTGACCACGACCAAATTATACAAATTGACTTTTAAGGGGAAAATTGGTTATTATGAAACTCACAAAAGTACATTGTATACAGTTGTTATATGAAAACAATGGGAAAATATAGAAAAAGAACATGACTTTTAATTATATTAATTGTAATAATAATAATAATAATATCCAAATCAAATTAGGATGCTGCCCCCACTTTTGCAATATCTTGGTGTCCTAGTGTGGAGGAAACTGGAGTGTGTGGGGAAAATCTGTGTTGTTCTGCTTGGTCAAATTGAGCATCACACATCATACATACTGACTCAGTTCACTTTTAATCGAAGACATGGAACCAGCACTGGGTGGGTACGAATCTAGACTGCAATCAAAGCATTCTTGTAGTGGTATGAGGTCTGCAGTATGGGAGGAAAAGGCACACAAGCTGACTGCTAGTGGTGCCACAATGGTTATGTGGATATAATCACCCTTGCTATAATAAAGATACCTGCCTAAACTCTCGAAGTCCACCAAAATGTAGACTGGAATATCATGGATGTGTTTGAAAATAAAATGTTGCTGTGTGTCTTCCCATACACTGAAACCACACCTTACTGTGAGACCCTACTGTGAGTGTAATTACAACAATGTCCACCAATATCTTACTATTTACCAACATGTGCATATTAGTTTTAGTTTCTGTCTATGTTACGCCAAAAATAAAAAAAAATCTGGTTCTGGTCAGGGTAAACTTTCTAAAGTGGTGCGACAACACGAATTTTTTTTTTCCTATTTTTTTTTTTTTTTGCAAATAAGTAAATACACATTTTTTTGACACTTTACATACTCTGTTCTATCACATTTATCGCTTGAAAAACTTCCCTTTTCTTCGAAGCAGTTTAGGCTTTGTATTTAAGCAGTCTTGGCATGTAGGGTAGATTTCAGCTGATTGTTCTCCTGATATCAGGAATAAATACGGAACGGGAAAGCAAAAATTATCGGGGGAAAAAGGATCGACTCGAGGGTATTCAGGGCACGCGCGCTGATCAGAACCAGATACTTTTTTTTGTTGCCTTAGCTTACCTATAGTTGATTTGCCATCGTTGTATTCATTGTAAAATATCAGACTCTATATTGGTATTGTGTGGGTAAGATCACAAGAAAAGTGTTTGTGTATTTTGACAGGTTTGAGCTATTGAAGAACTGTTAAGTATGTGTGTGTCCTCCAAAAGTGTTAACTTTCACAATAGAGTAATCAAGTGCATACTCTCATAACACCCAGAGGAGGAAAAAACAGGAAATTATTATATGACCTATAGTTTACAAGGCTAAGGGAACAATAGCACCAGAAGTTTTGGTCATACCACCTTGAATTAAGAATTGTATCATTCTTCACCCACACATTTTGCTTCCTTGTGCATATGAAGTTCTATAATCAAGGCCCCCCCCCCCCCCAAGCAATAACAACAAGAAATATGAATCTGTTTTTGCAAAAGCAAACAAATAAGCATAGTATGTGACAGGAAAAGTCCTTTGTTCAACCTGTTTGGATATCATCTCATAATAAAGGAGTATTTTTCATTGCCATAAATATCGGAACTCATATCTTGTTACATCCATTCCAGCATTTCCTGCTATGAAATCCCTTCAAGTATTTCTCCGAAGACTGTTATCAAAAGAGTTTAATATATAACAACACTTCTACAATTTGTCTTGATGTATTAACTCATCCTTTGTACCGATTACTATTTAAACATACAAACGGTAATTACGTATATTCTCAGCGTTTCTCCAAAGTGTAAAAAAAAACAGAAGAGTAAATATTTAAATAACAGTTTGTTAATTTACAGTCCTACTGTACATTATTACTACAAGCTATGTATGAAACATCCAAAGTGTAAGGTGAAAAATCATCTGATCAGCTTTGTCAGTGTTCACATGTACCTATCAATATAGATGAAGAGTTTCAAGAATTTAAGCTTCTGAATTACTTGAATAAGTATCATTATTGTCACTGTCTTTCATCATTTATTCATTCTTCATTCACTTTGAGTAGTTCCTGCTCATCAGTTCAAGGTATGTATTCACCATCTGACACTGTAGAACACTTCATGGTATTTCTTAGAAGACTATTCTTTTTGATAAGACACTTACAAGACTGTTTTTATCGATGGTTAAGTGTATTCAACTGTCATCTTTATCCATAATCATTACTATACTGTAAGAGTTTATGTTGAAAATTTTCTAGTTTTTTTGCTTTTATGTCCTATGATGATTTATTTTGATAACGAGAAGCTAACTTTGAGGCTGTTTGACTTGTGCAGTACATTTTCATATTAGTTTTCATATAACACTTTACCACACTGCTCACAGCAATTTACAATTACTATTACCGTGGCACAGACCTATAATGCCACAACCACCCTTCTCGAACGTGGTAGGGAGTATATAATCCATTGCAGTCTCTTTACATAGGATTAAAATATTTACATAGCAACCTATTCCATATTTTGGGTCTTCAGTAATACAGCTGGCTTGACTGGGACACATGATAATAATAATGTTGGTTTTTATATAGCAACTTTCCCACTTTGTGATCAATGTACATTACAATTATTACCCCTGGTATGGATCTATAGTGGCACAACAACCCATTATACTTCCATAACTCCCTTGGGAATATACAATCCATTGCAGCCTTTATAAGCACATAGGATTAAAGCATTCACATTGCAACCTCTATCCTACCAGTTGTGGTTCAAATCTTGCCCAAGGACTTTAGCCACTCAGAAATAAATGGCAGCGATGGTGTTCAAACCTGCAACCTGCCGATTCCAAGCCAGCCACTCTAACCATTCGCCCATCATGACTCTACATTCATGGTTCAAATCTTGTCCAAAGGTCATTCAGAATGGAATGAGAGCAGCCAGGCTTGAACCAACAACTGGCACATTTGTATTCCATTTGGAATTGACATTTTGGCATTTATCACCTTCAACAGCGAAAAACACATTATTATATACATATTATACTAGATATGCCAGAATGGATGTCCATCCCATCAGCATCGTGAGGAGTGTTTGTCACATAAGTGTGACATGAAGAATGTCAAAATCTAGGGCAAAGAAGAGCAACTTTACAGACGCAGGTTGAAAGAAGCCATATGTATTCATCAAAGGAAACCCACCCTAAACTGGGATGCGGGCAAGACACATGACAAATATCCCTTTGTAGTACACTCCCGATGATGCCAACAAGACGTCATTGGAAATTCAGGATTTGCTTCCGAGATATATAGTAGATATCTGAATTTTTTGTTGTTGAATAGTTTATATTAACTACACAATTATCTTTGGTAATTGTTTAAATGTATTGTCTTTATCAATTCCATAAACACAAACTCACAATCTGGAAGAAAATCACCAACCATAGAAGCATACAAAAATTACACTGAATGATAATATATACAAAAAGAAAAATGACAGAAGGTACTGAGGTAGTTATTAATGTAAGATCTGGAAAATCAATAAGTATGCCTGAAGTCTATATTTCTGTGCCATTGATTTTTTTTCCCTTAGCTTCAAGCCCTTGAAAAAGAAAGTCAAGCTTTCATGGATAAAAAGGACATTTCTGTCTGTAAAGCCTAACCAACCTGAACCAGAATTTAATATCTAAATATGCCATCAGAAGAAAAAAAATCCCCATAATAGAGCTGCAACTAGGTCAGTCCATACAGAAACGTTAATATCCTATTCTAAAATTTGACCAATATCAATTTTTATGGATCTATACATGTTTCCAGGCAGACGCTCGACTGAACAAAGCGTTGCCATAGTGACTGGCTTATCAGTATATATCTTGACATGCTAAAAGCTTTTCTTAAGATATCTTTGCGCAATCAGCACAAATAACACAGTCGGAGGACTTAAAGTCAATAGCGGCATTGTATTTTATTTTTGTATTAAATCAGCACATGTCATTCTGAGCACAAGACTTGAAGTCCATATTAATATATAACACTTAAATACCCCAGAGTATATTTTTTCTGATAAATTAAGAAGTAAAAAGAAACCATAAAATGCAAGGTGGTGTTCGTGAAATTAGATCTTCATGGCAGTTTATTCCACAGTGTGGGTGTAAAAGATTTTCTGTGAAAGCCATTTTTGGTTGCAAAATATCGTTACATTGTAACTTCAATGTGATATTTCAAAGCACAATGTGCATGGCAAAATTTATCCCAATTCTGCATGTAAAAGATTTTAGTACTTTATTCTGACAGTTGCACTGTACTTTACTGCTGGCTGTTATTCTAAAACTAGATGTGTATTGTAATTGTAGCCAAAAGTCCACAGGTAACAGATTTTAGCAAAGCTCACACTCTTGGCACTTTTTGACTGGATTAAGATGTATGATGACAGTTGTACTGTGGTGTAACTACCATATTCTAAATCAGTTGTACACTGTAAGCATATAACCCAAAAAGTCCAGATGTAAAAGATAATAGTTAATACCCTGCTATTTAGTCTGCTCAGACACACCCACACAGTTATGCCAGTGCTGCACTGGTATAAAGTTACAACTGAATTCTATCACTCTACCAGGTTTGCTTGTCTTACACTTTGCTAAAACTTTGTACAGTGTGTGACAGGCAAACTTGGGAGCTTGAAAGCACTCAGTTGTAACTTTTTGCTGGAGCAGTGCCAGCGTCGCTAGCTGTGTGTGTCTGAACAGGGTAATTTGGCAGAGCTCACTTTGATTGAATATGGTGACAGTTGTTCTGTGGTGTCACTACCAGATGTTATCCTAAAACCAGATGTGCATTACTAACATACATCAGAGTGTTCTAAAGTCCAAATGTAAAACATAGCCACAGCTCACTGTCACTGAATATGGCTACACTGTAGGTGACTGCCAGGTGTTATTCTATAACCAAAAACCAGATTTGCACTACAAATGTATCGTAAAGAGTTCACCAAACCTCACTTTTATAATACCCAGACTGAATATTCCACACCGTGGTTTACTGCTATGTGATATTCTAACTACCAAGTGGGCATCATGCTGAGACTTGACTACACTAAACTTTAAGTCTGTACTGAATTTCACCAGAATTAGGACACCGTGACAGCAAAATGTTTCACTGCACAGTATTATTCCATCAGCAAAATATCAATGAATGGCAAATTGACCCAATTTGGATTCAACATACTTCCCGTTCTGTCCATTACAATATTCCGGTCATTTTCCATGAATACATCCCAGTCACTTTCCCTTTCAGCATTGGCTTCCAGCAAAGAATCTGATAATTAATGTGATTCAGCGTGTTCAATACAGAGACTCTATATCAGATTAGCATGATACTAATGTTTTTTGTTCTTATTTCAAGAGGTAAATTTTGTTATGTCAATTATGTTTCTTGTAACAAGATTATTCAGTAAATGAAATACTTGAACATAATACAGCCAAAGAAAATAATTCATTGAGGTTATTTTAACATGCCATATATATATAGCTAGATTGTGCCTTGCAGACCTGTTTAACTTTCTGAAAGGCACTTTGGGGCAAATAAAATGATCTGATTGATGGTATACACTTGCCAATGAACTCTAACTCATCAGTACTTTGTATTTGACAGGGTTCTGGACTATCTCATAGATTTATGCCTCAGTATGAGCATTGCTTTGCACATGAGATTTAGTTAATTTTGTACTTGTGAGGAGTTTCAGCTATCATTATTTATGTACTTGCGAGTAGTTTTAGTTATCGGTTAGAACTTTATTTAGATTCAGACAACACAAAGCGTTAATACCTGCTTTTTAATATACAGTCAGCAATACATTAATATACAGTCAGCAATACATTAATATACAGTCAGCAATACATTAATATACAGTCAGCAATACATTGCAGATTAATTTTTGTGTAAGGTGATTGAAATTGAGTCTGTCACTCTGATCTGGTTTTCACTATGTACCCTGCAGTGCTGAACAAATAAACTACTTCATTCTCTAGACCAGTCTGTGAAATATCAATATCGTTCAGATCTTACATTCAGAGTTCATTTTGCAGTGAGCAACAAATTATGTGTGTTTGTTTGTAGGGAATTCCGACAGTATCACATGCGTCTTGTGTTATGAAATACACCTTGCAGTGTAGAGTAAATTAACTTCTTCACAGTGTCAACAGGGGTTTGGGCAGTATAAAGTGTTAACAGGGGTTTGGGCAGTAATAACTCTTACCCCTTTAAGGTGTATAATTACACAGAGTTACTACAAACTAAGTTCTTGAAGGGTTAACACAGTTTTGGAAAGTATTAACTTTTGTTTATTATTAACTTGTCAACTTTTGATATTAACTTAAAGTGACACAAGCTCAGCTTTTTACTAATAAGTGAAAATACTGAAATAAAACCACATTCCAGTATAATGTAAATGTTAATACATGTCTTCTATAACATTACAATTGTCTCCTGGTATTGTTAGAACAGTTGATTGCATAGTTGGAATTTTCTTAACATTTTTTGGATATGTATGGGAAATTATGTCATTTGTGGTTTATGAGTTATATATTGGATCGTTTGAGTTCAGTCAATTTCAAGTGGTGATTCAGTGTGCTTCCGTATGTATAATACTGTGAGTAAATATACAGCAAAAAAACTATGCCTAAATATGTTCCCTTTTAAGTTTGGGCAAAATCAACTGAGACTATAATAACTAATTTTACACAGAATTACGAGAAACAAAGTACTTGAATTGTTAGCAGGGTTTTCGGCAGAATCAACTGTTAACAGGATTTGAGTATTAAAGTACAAAGTTAACAGGGCTTTGGGCAGTATCACCTGTTTGCAGGGGTTTGATTGTATTAACTCTCACTAGTGCTGGTTTGGAGAATAAACTGTATGGTAACAGGGATTTTCGGCAGTAACAACTTTGGTTTAAAGACCTACTTTGAAAAAGGATTAAACATGAGGTGTGAAAAACAGTTGTCTGACAAAGCTGTTGAAAGAGTTGGTACGGAATAAAAGAATAATCCAATGTAAACCTCATGGCTCCACTGATAGATAACACTTATAAGAGAATCTGGGATTGAAAACCTGTGATCAAAACCGTGGCCTTTAAATAGCCAGGATTTTATTAGTGTCAGGTGTTCACAGGAGTTTGTGTGTATCATCTGTGTATGTATGTGTCAATAGAGGTTTGACGAAGTCAACTGTGGACAGGGGTTTGGGGAAGGATCACAGACAGCTTGCTAGCCAGGGGAATAGTAGTGGTTTGGAGAATGAACTGTGAACAGAGCTGAGGTTTGATCAGTTTCAAGTGTTAACAATACAAGTAGTTTGGTTTGTTACGTTGTGGTTTTGACAAAAAATCAACTGTTGAAGAGGGTTTAGGGAAGGATCAGCTTGCTAGCCAGGGGAATGCATAGAAGAACCAACTGTTATCTAAATTTTAATTTTCTCTAGGGAAGTGAACTGATCATATACGTGTAGTATGACATCATCACTTTCATAAAGTCAATATTTTATCTCCTTTGTGCATGAGTAATCATGAAGATAAGAACAATCAGATGGAGTCGGCAACTTTTGAAAAATATAATGAAAATTGCAATATTTACAACAACTATGCATTGAAGATGACTTGTGTGATAATCTAGCCTTTGATTTTTAATAAGAAATATCTGATAATAGCATATATTTGATTAATTTATTGAAATTTTCTCAACTAGATATGAAAATACTTTATCATGTCAATATTATCCTCCCAAAGTTTCATAGGTCAGTTTTGATTGTACCTCATAAGAATTTTTTTTTTAAATTTCTTATTATTTAATGCCAGTCACAAATTCCTCTGTGTTTGATTTTCCAGGATTCCATTCCAAGATTTTGACTAAATATTTTGTATTTGCCATAGCAACCATGTATATAAATTATTGAAATTCAGCATAATGCAAAGCAATATACTTATAATGGTCTGTGATTGTGCATCAGAAATCTCAGGCTGCACTTTTGAAAGGTCAGAGAAATCATAACTTAGAAATTGTAGTGTATCTATCATTCATCTCATAAATTTTTTGCACTTTAATGTCTTCTTATTTCAGAAGGAGGTAACAGGGATTTATTTTAAATCTCTTCACACTACAGTGTGTTGATAATATGATTGTATAGTTTGATATTCTGTGCAGTTCTTTAAATATTCATGGATGATTTCCATATAAGTCATACCTGCGTATCCGGGGTTTTTTTGTCGTCTTATCTGCTTCAGTTTTCTTCATATCTATTCAGTATGGAAGTGTCTTTTAGCAAATTACGTATTCTTCCAGAAGACCACTTTTTTTTATTTGATAGTTAACATCTCCATTCAAGCCAGCTTAGGTGCTAAACTAGTCAGAAATTCTAGACGTTTTTTGTACGCATAGAGTAGTCATTTAGCAGTGCATTTTGTTACCGGCTTTTGAATGCATGAATTCATCTGCCTGTGTATAGTCTGCCATTTTATTTTCATCTTTCTCATTGTAAATGTAATAACATAAAAATGAAGGAGGAAAAAATGTTGGCTGGTAAGGCCTAAAAAAGAATTATTTGGTTCCTGTTACCTGACCCCACCTAGTTTTTCACTGCCAACCCTAAACTTTTAACATATTCAAGAGAGAGAGAGAGAGAGAGAGAGAGAGAGAGACAGACAGACAGACAGACAGACAGACAGAGACAGACAGACAGACAGACAGACAGACACCACAAGTATAGTTCTAGGCTAGGAAAGTCCTAGAGTTTAAGGAAGGTTGTAATACCTACATGTACACAAATAAAATTTCAGACTTGTAGACATTAAGACATACTTTTTGTCAATCTTGATTCTATAGAACAAGAGTTTTCTCTAGTAATTTCAACTTATCCCTAAGGGATGTTCTTAAGCTAAGTGCCTGTGCAAATAATCAGCACTTATTTGTAAATACTAATTTGTTTTTGCAAATATTGATTTCCAATAAAAATTGTCTCAATTTAAATTTGTCCAGACAAAAAGATCTTAAGCAAATACCTACCCAATTAACATTTCAATTATGAGACTAATTTTAATATATTTTGCCAATGTTGATTTCCAGTTATGAAAGTCATGAAAGCACAAACTTTCTCATCTCATATTTTTTGTCGTTCTTGATTTTCATGATTTTAAAAACCCATTCACAAGAAATGTTTTAAGCAAATACCAGGGCAAAGAATATTTTAGATAATTATACATCCATTTTCAGCAAACACATATTTTATACCGATCTTGATTCCAAATAATAAGCTTCATTTCAATATTTAAAGTGGTCATCCACAAGGGAAGTTGTTCAGCAAATACCTTTTCTAAATAATATTTCAGATTGTTCTATTTTGGAAAGGAAGTTTTTTGCCAATCTTCATTTCTTTAGTAAAAGACTTTTCTCGGTTAATTTTAAAACAATCCACAAATGAAATTCTTTATGCAAATACCAGTACAGTTAAAACTGTTGATATACAACCATTTTCATTGAATGTTTTATGCCTTTGCTTCTAACAAACATTGTCACGGTCACTCACAAAAGAGGTTCTCACGCATTTTTAACTGAGTTACATGATTGACACGTTATAGTAGCTAAGGTTATATTAACTGAGCTAAAAATAGCCCATACAGTCCATCCCTTGCTGAGAATTAAAAAATGGTAAATTCACAGCTTTGGGGATCTGACACCTTTTATTATGAACTCAGCTGTATTTCCTTGAATCGTGTGTTATATTGAATAGATTTTAAATAAGTGATTGAAGTTTTAGAAACATGTTCATTAATGAGAAGTATACTTTGGAAATAAATGGTTCAAACTTTTTCTGGTACTTCAAGAAAATGCAAACTCGTTCTCAGTTAAAATCAAGAAAAAAATTCAGGGGTCGACATACATATTTTTTATAATAGAGGTCAGAATGATTATCAAAATTCAGCCATTTTAGAATCAAATATGGCCGCCATCCAATATGGCCACCGAATACTTTGTATGGGAAAATAAAAGATTGATGCTTTCCTTGAAAACAAGACGGGACCCAATCTGATTAAAATCCGATGTAGAGTACACTTTGTAATTTCTTTTTGGCTGTTATGTGTACTGTCGTTTGTTCTTTCGCAAAGTGTACCCTACACCAGATTTTAATCAACTTGGACTGGAACCTGCAAATTTATTTCAAAAGAATCAAATGAAAGCTTCCATATGACAAAGGTTGGCGAGGTTTTAAGAACTTTGATTTCCAATAAAATTTGTCCCTGAAGAATAATAATTATTCATCTACCTTAAACCAGAAATATTAGATTTCTCAAGATTTATGGACATTGGTGTTTTTTTAAGGCACTCGACTGACTGGCACGTTCATATAATAATTATTTATTTATACATTTGTATTTAATTATTTATTTGTATTTTATAGCTACACTTACAATATACTATTGTCATTGAATTTATACATAGATTTTTTAATTTCATTTTAATGTGCATTTACGTACAAATATTCAGTGACAACATAATCTTCATTTCATATGAATTTTCATTTTAGTGTTCATGAATTGATGTAGAAACATTAATTCAGTGACACAATTTTTAAGAGTAAATTAAATACATCTGTCTAAAAATAGGTCAATCATGTGTATGCAAGTTGTTTCATCTCCATTCACATTTTGTGATATAAAGATCATATTTGTACATGATTTGCCTGATGTTTTATTCAAATGAAATTTCGTCTGTCATAAGTAAACGTTAGTTCCAAACACCCAGTAGAAAATTGTCAAATATGTAAAATTTTGGATTGCACACTTCAGTCTTTGTGAACAGATTGACTCACTGTTTACTACATGCTATTAAAGTGGCCTTATGGATGGGAATTGGATATTTATCTGGGAAATTTAATTGATAAAACAACCCTACTATTGTACATACAATAACAAACTTTTTACACAATTTTTTTTATTTTTTTTTAATTTTTTTTTTATTTTTATCTTATTACAATTTACTGAATTACGAACACAGACTAAGTGAATGTTGTTCCATGTTTTTTTTTCAAGTAGAAAAATGTAGTATGGTTGTCTTATAAATTAAAAATCCAAAATAAATACCCATCTCTCATCCATATGGCCACTTTTTAATACAAGGGTACCTTGAATCATAGACACTCCATGTACTTCTTAATAAGGTCCCCCAAAATGTGGTTCAATTTAATACGTGGGTTTCAAAAACAGACAATAAAAGCAGTCCTCTTTTTATTTCATGTTTTTCAAATAACTACATCTCATATCTTTTGTGGATTTTGATAAAAATCTGATTTCCATCCAATGTCTCGTGATATTTTCACAAATGACATTTCAATAGAAAGTTTTGGGTCGGCAGTGACAAACTTTGGTAGAGTGTGAGTAAGTAATTATTAAAGTATTAAGTACAATGACACCATTATTTTCATTCAGACTGGTCATAGGTCATAGGTGTCACTGAGTCTACATTCTATTAGAATGAATGTCTAGCCATTAAAACCGATATATGAAATAAAAATAAAAAAAGCTGGACCGATATATGAAATAAAAATAAAAAAAGCTGCCCAAATCATGATTTTCACATATGTATTTATTTTGAAAAATTATCATCCACTTTCAGTTTTGACATTTACTATGCTTTAAACATTACAAGCTGAAATACAGATTTCGTTAGATTTCAACAAAATTTACAGAACAGAAATACCTGCAAACTCGTCTTCCGGATTAAAAATTTTGTAATTAAAATGGTAAAAAATGATACTTTGATAGAATGGTATTGTCTAGTCTAAATCCTGTCCCAAATAAATGAGTCAGCTAGCAAAATAAGGAAGTAAAATCTTGAAATAATTATTTAATAGACAATTCAGATGTGTATACACATAGTGTAAATACTGGATGACCTGAAGTGACCTCTGAGATCTCCAACTCCCGAGAAACCAGTTTCAAGTTTAACTTGTATTTATTTTTGCCATATTTTCATCATGCCACTTCAACCATGTATAACTCCTGGCCATTTGGCTATTTCATTTGTATTGCGAAAATTCTGTATTTTAATTTGAAACTTGTTTTTTTTTTATGTGCATTCTGTGGATGTCATGTATAAAATTGTAATAAAACAGACTGATAATGCATTTAGCGTGAGTTAATGCACTGATTGCTGTTAAATACAAGTTACAAGGTCGTTGAACTAAGGAACAGATTTAGCTTGACCTAGCATGAGAAACAATAAACTGTGTCAGTATGGCCTTGAAAGAAGGAAACTCATCATCGTAGTAGTGACGTACATTGCAGTAAGCATATCTAATGGAACTCTCTGATTACTATGCCTATTCCTAGTCCTTCCATAAACTCTCGTTAGTCGCTAGTGTCCTTGCATTGGAGAAATGTGTGGTCCTCAAAGTCTCTCTTGTGTGTGCTACAGTTTTTTCTATCATCATGCCTCTGCCTAAGTACCCTTCTTCATCATCATAGGAATCTTGTACATATACGTTATACATCTAGATTTATCTACCTGAAAAGCAGTTCGTTTTATGATGCTTTCTGATCACTGATGATAACACTTTCATATCTCTGCATTGGTAAGTCATACTCATCTTTATTTCACCAAATGTGGAAGAAACTTCAAAATGTTCAACCTCTTTCACGTTGCATAATTTTGACAATATTATCAAATGCTTCGTTGTCAATCTCACTAATCATGCTAACACATTTAAAGTAATTTGTTGTTATTTCTTCCAATGGAAGATAATCATGTTAAAAGTCAACGGTGAAATTGATGATTTTTTCACTTTGAATTTTATGAATATACACATGTATACGATAACCTGAATGGTGAACTAGGACTGAAATTGAGGTTTGTTTACTATACAACCCATGTACGAGGGCTTGAAAAGGAAATGTTTGGTGACATGAACTGCATATTAAAGAGTCCCTCATTCCTATCAGAACTGAATCCACCCTACATGTATAAAAATGGATCATTCTCGTCCAAACAGATCAATAATAGGACTGTACCAAATTACACTGAAATTAGGGAGATAAGGTAATGTGAAGGACTGAATTTGATCAATACAATAGTGTCACCAGCTGCTGTGTAGCGGAATGAATTAGAACCAACCACAAAGGAGAAGAAAAAGACCTCAAATTAGGTGACCTTGGGGTCAGATCACTATGCCCGCTGCAGGAATACACAATAGGGACTTGCGTTATGTAATTTGTAAAAGATAAATATATAAAAGGGTTAGCATTTAAAGAAATTAACTGAAACAAGTCTTCGGGTAGATTCCAACATTTGTGAGAGCCAGCCAGGGACATGGTGGTTTGTAGGGTCAGAAGGTTCCTGTAGATGTGGTCGATATACACCCACACAGCACATATAGAGTAGATATAGATTTCACAACATGCGGTAATGAACAGGAAAGGAGTTACAATTTCAAAATCAATGCGACCGACAACACAAATTTCTTATTTTCTCTTCTCTTGCAAACTTCATATGATAGTTTTGTTCTTTTTTTTTCTAGAAAAAATAATTATATTTTTATTATTTTTTTTTTAATTTAATATTTTGAAAAATCTTTCCTTCATTCTCTCTTTCTTTTCATGAAAATTGCAAGATATTCTTGTTCTCTCTAGTTTATGAATTTAAAATATAGATTTACTTTATCAATATATAGAAATATTACAAGCATACAGCAGCTGTAAATCTTGATTTGTGACTTCATATTTAGTTCATTTTCAGGTTTTTTTCTCTGTAATACATCTTACCTTCAATTGATTGCCTATTTTTATGTTTGTTGTTCCACCAGTGTATAATGGCGATATTCCTTATTTTATAACTATGTTCTAAATCTGCATAATTATTTCATAAAGGTATTGCATATTTCATAACTATATTGTAAAGAGCAACAAGATGATTTTATAAGAATATTGCGTATTTCATAACTCTAAGATTCATAATTAATGAGATGTGATTTTATAAATTTATTGGTGACGTTATCATTATATTCTATTAGAATCAGCAAGATTATTTCATAAAGATATTCCTTAAATTCATAACTCTATGCTAGAATACTCGTTATTTCAATAACTATATTCTTTATTAGTGAGGTATATGATTTAATAAATGTATTTGTAATGCCAGAACTATATTCTAAATCATTAAGATTTCGATCTCACGAAACACTTCTCAGCAAATAATCAACTCTAAAACTCGGTGGATCATTCTCACTCAAATATGAATCACGATCTATTTCTGTTGGCATTATCAATTTGGTGATTATTTCCAACTCTATAGCCCTATCTCATAATAAATCAATATTGCAATGGATAAATACATATTTAATGGTAACTATATCTATTTTTACCAGGAATAATGTCAAGAAAGGGATTACTTGTAAAGAACTTATAGGTAGCATGATGCCGAATTACGTCATTGGTGAATACGCCCTATATGATGCATACGCAAGTTGTTTTTATCTCTCTCGATAATCTTCAGCATAAACTTTATATGCTTCATCTTTAATGTGTATATATATATATAGTCCCTAAACGGCTGCTGTGTTACTGGATCCTAAAACTACGTCAGTCATGTTGACCTCAAATGTAGGGGGCATCATCAGATTGAAGGTCAAAGGTCGTAAAGTGCCAATAATATTCTGACCCTGACATCTGATATGTATACACATACACAGAGGATAAAAGTAGCCGTTATTTTTAGACTAGGATTCAGCACATACCAGTCTTATGTGTCAAAAGAATATTTATATTCCATTTTACTCAATTTGTCTCATAATCAAAAATAAATCACATACACACATGAGAGTAGTTTACTTTTTGAACTCAATCTGTGCGAGTACAGTCAATATTTTTTATTTCTTCAAATTTATTTTAGTTTTTTTATTGTTTATTGTATAGGTTTTGCTTTCAATATTTGGAGATGAAACATTACTGTTACGTGTACATGTATGGGAAAAGTAAACTACGTAAATTTTGATCAAGGAAACATAATGAACCTTGAAAGTATGCTCTTGACTTGAATTAAAAGTCAAGTCATAAACTTACTAGTGTTTGTTGTATTTTAGATATATTTCTGTTTGTTTTGTCTTTTTTCTTATGTTTAAGAACTTTTCTTCACAATAGTCACTTTTATTAATTTTTTGTCTTAATTTTTTTTTTTTTTTTTTTTTTTTGGGGGGGGGGGGTTTCCTTGAGGAATCAATGAAGGAAAGAAAAAAATCTGATAACAATTTTGTCTAGATTTTTTTATGGAAAACATATTGTTCATCGTGCCAAGAATGAATAGGACAGTAAAATATGTACTTTGGAATGGTAAATTTACCATACCCAAAGTGACTACATTTTACTGTAAAATAATTAGTCAATCAATTAATCAATCAATCAATCAATCAATCAATCTTTATTGCATAACAACATGCCTTAGCATGCATGGTAAAGCATACAAAAATAACATAAAGAGATTATGTGAACACAATCCTTTAACTGACTGCTGGAGGACTGTTTACATCAACAAGAAATTTTCCCAGAAGAAGTTTATCATTTGAGGCCAAAACAATGGTACAATCACCAACTTTAGGAGAAATTTTCATCTTTTATAATTGCTTGCTTTGATCTTTCTTGTATGACATATTGATATGATTGTATAAACGGGGTAGGTAATAAATACTTATGTTAGCTCAAGTACTTGAAAACAATAGTTAAAAACATTAATACCCATGCAGTAAAATAAACTTCATGCCACGACTTGGTCAGAACAAAATGAACTCGTTTATATCATTGAAAATGAGTGCAAAAGTGTTAACTTTTTGGCATATGTATGTATGTATGTATGTATGTATGTATGTATGTATGTATGTATGTAATGTTATTATTATATTCTATAGATTAAGCCTCCAGGGGTGTAATATATGCTTGCAAAATTATTTCAAATTGTTTGTTTTTTACATAAATTTTCGAAAGGTGTGTAGATCTTGTACCCAAACTTTTCACTGCAGGGTCAGCATACTTTAGAAATATTACAAAAATGTCCTAAATGTATCTAAGCCTCCTAATCGCTGCAGGGTCTGCACTTTAGGGAAAGGCTTCAGGGAAAGATATATTGATTTTGATACCATCAGCAGTTTATCTCATTGTGGGATTTTTGAATTGTAACAGTGCGATATGGGCCACTGCTATGTGCCAACAAATGGCCTCAGCACCTCTCATACAGGTCATGACCTCTTCTTACAGAGGTCATGACCCCTCTTGCTCTAACTACCTGTCAAACAACATCATTAACTGGCTGGGAAGATATTTGTAATCAATCACTCTGAAATGTAGTCCAGGTTGAAACCATATGATGGTGTGAGCATATGATGAAAAAAAGGCATATCAGTGCAGTAGTTGGAAAACTGATAGCCGTACATGTATGGCTTAACTACAAAAATAGCTTCAGTCCATTAAAGTGGTCAGAATTTTTAAATTACGAGGAAAACATACGATTCAATACTGTGTTCCACTGTTTATTCCAAAATTTCCCCTGCCATGTTATATTGAGTACATTCGTCACAAAGGTTGTAAAAATTGTTGGTTTAATCTTTCCTCCACCCAACCCACTAGCTGCCATCCCCCACCGCTGGGAGTTACGCATGTGAAAAGTAATAAGTAGGTTCTGGTCACCAAAATCTTTTTGTGGTTTTAGTCGTTTTTGAAGTTAATATCCTAATTGAAAGAAATAGTTGCGTATAATGAAAAACAGTGAAGCATTTAATTATGAAGTTGAGCCTTTATTCTGCGAATTAGGTTAAGGTCTAAATTTATTGAACTGAACTCAAATGTGAGAATCTGACATTAAGCACCATCAAGTAAATTCTTTGTTTGCCCATCCGCATGCGAGTAGGTTTGTCGATAGATTTTTTTTTTCAAAAACACATTTCATTTTGCTCAAAATTTCTGTATTTCATACTATTGAAAATGGAAAGACCGTTCAAATATCATCAGAACAAGCACACATATATATATCTAAATAGTTGTTTAACACAAACAAAACGGATTTTTATATTTATAAATTATATATTTATATATTTTTCATCAGTCAGGCAGATTTAGGTACAAACAGAAAATGAATCCACAGAAAATTGAATTTTTACATGACATGCTTGTGACTAGCGTAATGGTGTTTGTTTTTTTCCCCGTCTTCCTGGTAGGGTTTGGTGAAATTTAAGGATGGCAAACTAAGTATTTAATTGATGGATCCTTAAAACTGATAGAGGATGTGTTGTAATTTTAGTGTGCCCTTTATGGACATACTGTGTTTCTTTCTCTCATTGTATAAATGTGTAGTTGTGACTAATAGTACTATTGCTTGCCTTCATTCAGTCATAAAGGTAAACTACTTGATCTCACCGATATGGTTTGGTTACCATGGAAACATACTCACACTTCATATCTGCTCCAGTGTATGTAGAATATAATTGTATGTGTGTGTGTGTTTGTGTGCATGGTGTGTGTGGGTGTGGGTGTGTGTATGTGTGTGTGTGTGTATGTGGGTGTGTGTGTATGTGTGTTTGTGTGCATGGCATGGGTATGTGTAGCTAAATATTTGCAGAGTCATCAATTAAACATTATAATCCTCAGAAAATAAATTACAAGAATTTTAGTGTTGTGGAATGTATTCAACTTTAATATCAGTAATGTAGTTGGAACGACTGAACTAAGGACCTGTACAGATAGGCATAGGGTCCATGTATGTGTGCATGTGTCTTTGTACGTGGCCAGTTACCATTGTAATATGTATCAAGGATGTTAATTACTAAATATGGTTGTTCACTGCAACTCGTTATTAGAGCTGCAGTAAAAAGATTGTAATGGAACAGATTGAAAAATGATATAAAGTTTGTAAAAAGTCAAATCTAACTTGGAGTGGTTTCGAAATTCAAGAAAACACGTTATGAATAATTCACAATGCAATGTGGCTTTTTGAATGACGTCTATTTGTGGTGCAATAAAAATACCAACAAATATACGAGTACTAATATCGTGAATGGTTAATGATGGACGTACATTAGATACATCAATGATCCAAGAATGACATGATATAAACGGTGGCAGATAAAACCTTTTACAAAATTCATTTTGTGGACATCACGACACAGAAATGACATTTTGTGAACATCACGACTCAGAAACCATTAAAATCGGGTTAGATTATCAGTATTCAATGATGAAATCCATGTATACGTTATTCCTGGAATAGTTGTAAAGTTTTATTAGCATGAGAACCTCTCGAAGGAGCTGTTAAGTTTCTATAATACCTTCCTCTAGGTGCCACTCTGTCTTCACTTTTGATTTAATTCAACCAACGTAAGTACTCCAAGTAACTACACAATGGCATACTCATCTGGCAACTGTGACTTCAATATCACGGTACCATTGTTGGATTTTCTTCAATCAACATGCGGCTAACAATACATTAATAATAATTCTTAAGCTTCAAATTTTACTATCATTTTATATCCAGTAATCCAGCCAGTAATCCATCTAGCCCTATCATACTATAAAAATCCATTAGTTTAATAAGTTTTGCCGACTTTCAAAACTCCATTTTCGTTTTTTTGTGAAAATTCTGATCATTCTTGGAGTTATCTCCTTCAAACTTTGACGTTGTCTTTGGTAGGTTGCTGGCATATTACCCACAAGCCTCTATGTACTGCTTTGCTTTGGATTGCTAGCACAAGTGTCAGCAATACAGTAATAACATACTTAAAAAATTTTTCATTACAACAGTGCAGTCCAACTTCAAAGTTGTTTGTCAAGCAGTCCATAAGACAGAATTAGTTATATATTGATAACATAAACAGGTAAATATGATGCAAACGAGTTAAAAGTTTTTAGCATTGAGCTTTCAGTCTGTGTTGGTCGACAATCCTCATCAGAACGACCAAGACAGATCAAAAACTCAGTGCTAAAAAATCTACCAAACTGATCATTATTGATTTAAGGATAGTCTAACAGATTCAAAGTTGTCTTTTTACTACATTAGATTTGTAAAGTAAATGATCTGATTATTATTACATATGTACCCGAGATTACTTGGAATGGTGCACATGCATACTAGTGGTATTTGCACTGTAGTGTAATACCAAAAACATTATTGCATACCTTTATGCAAATGATATGTAAATGAGGACATTCTAGTATTTCTACACAAAAAGCATGTGATTGTGTAATGTCATTTTTATGAAAATTTGTTGTTTTGGATAAACATACATGTAATAGAACCGAGTGCCTTGTTAATGCCAGTTTGGGTACTCAGGGGTATTTGCACTAATGCTTGCAGTATTGTAAGCTGCACTTTCACTCGCTTAACTCATGAAAGTACAACTGCAGAGAACACTGCAAGCACTTATGTAAATACCCTACAAGTATGCCACACTTGCACTCATATGTCACAGGGTTCTGTCATATTCTTCTTGAGGACTTTGTACTAGTCTTACACAATTCTTGTCTGTCACTCGTACAAAATATTGAAGTGATCACCCTACCCTCTCCTTTCATCATTCTTGTGTGTGATCCATGTTGTCTTCTTCTCTCTGTACTGTTCATAAAAAATTTTTTTTTTAAATTTTAATTTTTAAATGTACAAATGATTCAACAATGTCATTTCAAGCCTAAAAATCAAATCGTAATAGTAAAAAGTTGGACATTTTAAACTTAAAATTACTTGATGAACAGTTTTTTTCTCACTAAAAAGGAAACAAAAATTTCCGACAAATGTAATGCTGTGCCTGTGTTTCCTTTTTGCTGAACTATGATCACTTTAAAAATGAACTTTTATTGATCTGTTAATACCAGGAGAGGATCTCAACAAAAATAGTTTTCCTAAAAAAAAATTTCTGCTAGATTAAGATAACATTAAAAATATTTGTGAATATTTTCAATGCATCACTATTCTTAAAGTCCCATGGTTCAGACCCAGGTTTTTTGCATTAGTGTTATCTTCTCAGTGGAACCATAAGGACCACACTTGTCATTCTTTTTATTCAGAACACTTTTTCTATAGCTGTACCAGACAACTATCTTCACACCCAAATTTTAATCTTAATCCAAACTGAGTCTTTAAAGGCCAAGGTTTCAATCCCAGGTTCTCACATTAGTGTTATCTTATCAGTGGAGACATAAGGATTACATAGAATCATTCATTTTTAGGACTAACTTTTTCTACAGCTCCGCTAAAAATTTTTTTTCAAAATTTTAAATTTGTCAGTGATCAGCTAGGTGACAACTGTAGATAGAAAATCAAGAATTCCACCAAAATGAAAAATAAATTATATATAAATCATGAAGGATTTCCCTGACACAGAATTTCAGACATCATCCTGGTCTTACAAGTGTTTCACGTACATTTGTTTTCTGCACGGTCTAAAGGTTTGACCCATCAAGTATCAGAACGCCAAGATATAACCCAATGTATGATGTGCGGTTCACTTTTGGTGTTCTGATCACTTCAATCCGAAATAAGTCGCTATAACCCAACCCTTCCATTCCTCATGTCTCCCAAAGGACTGAAAATTAGAAATTAATACCAACGATGTTAAAAAAAAGTATTAGCTATATGACAAATGGGATTATTAGGATCTTACTGTGACATGTCGGTTGTGTGTCGCGCTCTGTGGATAAAAAACATTGTTACTTTGTAAACATGTCTTACTCTAGGCTAAATTTACATATAGATGGAATGTTAGGTCGAACCATGATGTCTACAAAGATTTCTACATTTGGGAATCCAGTAGTGTTTAGCTTCAAGCTACTTGTACTTGTAATGACGTTGCATTTACTTTGAGTTCGTGTTGAGAATACTTGGATCGTGGTTCTCATACTACAAGGCTGGCCATTTGCTTGTTAAAAGTGGCACAAACTGAGTTTATCACTCGATACAATACAATACAATACAATACAATACAATACAATACAATACAATACAATACAATACAATTAAACTTTATTGATCCTTGTCAGGAAATTTCAGCGTCTGCCATAAAAACAATTTAAACGAGTAAATAAGAACAATAAAACCGTGTACATAAAAGCAAGACTTTTACAATCAAAATACATTACTCTGGTTAAAAGAACGACAACAACTCAAAAAGAGTACAGTGTACTAGGCTTTAAAAAAAAGAGTGGCCACAGCTAAAAATGTGAGCATGTAGGGCTAAAGTTGAGGTCTGTTTGTCTGTTTGTTGGTTGTGTAATTTAGATGAATGATTGCTTATAGCGTGTTGTTTTAGTATGTGGGAGTCTGAGTCTGTCGCTTCTATCTATTCGTCGACTGTCATGTTCTCACCTTATAGTGGATATGTGTCGTCAGCTAATATCGTTCCCAATCTGTCCATAATGTGCATAATGTTAATGTTAATGCATGTCTTCTATAACATTACAATTGTCTTCTGGCATTGTTAGAACAGTTGATTGCATAGTAGGGATTACCTGAACATTTTTTGCTATGTATCATAAATTACATCATCTATAAGTCTATGAGTTTTATCTTAATACCCGGTTTGAGTTCAGTCAATTGCAAGTGGTGGTTAAATGTACTTCAATAAGTACAATATTGTAAGTACCCTTTAAATATACAGTAAAAATTACACCTGAACACGTATGAACTCAGCTCGTGCCCCCTTTAATGGATTCAATATTTTTTGAACTTGAAGTAAACTTTAATACGACACAATCATACCAAAAAGGGGTCAGGCTTATCCTTCTAATTGAAGATGAAATGCAACTGCATACTGACAACTGCCTGTCAGTTTATTGCAAATTTGAGACTTCTAAGTAGAGTGAGATAATAATGTACTCAACCATATAGCTACTAGGATTCATGTCTGCTAGTACATCATCGGTCAATAAAAAAAAGTTATTTATCATATCAAAATAAAAAGTTGTTTATCATATGATATCAAAAATACAGTCCAAGAGACCAAAAGTATGTGCTGTATTCTGGTGTAATTACATCTTTGTCCGAAATTAAAGAGACAAAACTGCATGTTTGTGTATTGAATCTAAGTGGCAGAAATATGATAAAATCCTTGCTATGCCTTAAATTGCAGTATGATAATTATCTGCTTTTACGACAGAAATTTGATGATGATCATTTTCTGGATCTAATTTTTAATTTATGGTAATTTCGTCATAATTTTGACAGCGCTCATGATTAAGTTTTATGCATGATCAGAAAGTCTGGTTGTAACGCTATTTATCTTCATTAAAAGCAGTCATAAAGCGAAACAGATGACATATTTTTCCAACATTTCATTTTAATGAGAATGACAACTTCCCTTTCCCTCCAAAAGTTATGAGTCAGAAATTCTGCTCTTGTTGTAACTTTTTGTCACAATTTGATTAGATTTTGAATAGGATGCATATATGGTCATGTTTGCAATTACACAAGATAAAAATAAACTTGAAATCTGAATAAAATTTGGCCTTTTGATTGAAAATTTGACTCCGTCACACACTGACTGACGACAAAGACTAGGTGTTAAGTAACATGAAGAATTGATATAGGTGAAGGTTTTCTCTCTGATTGCTCTTAAAAGTCCTTGAAAAGTAATGAATATTGGAAGTATTCCCCATAGTGCTGATGCTTCAACCAAATTGTTCCCAAGTGCAATCATATCTTTGCTACAGTTCCTTCCTAGAGCATGTCAATTTTCTTGTTCTCATTTCTCCTTTCATAAAAGTGGTTATCTTCTTGTCGAAGCATGCCAAGCTGAGCAGTGATTGAACTATGGAACTATGATACTTTAAATGTGTTCCCAAAGTACAAATCTCTTGACACTATACACATAGATCTATTGGCAAGTAACAATATTTTGTAAGTTGAATTGAAATTCTAGTTTGTAGTTCAACATTAGTCTGTATGCTCACATTTTAATCTACTGACATCACTAGTTAGCTTACAATTGGCAATGACATCACCAGTTCACTCAATTATCAAACATCACCAGTGTGCACGCAAAACAATGACATCATCTGTTTATGTTGTACTGTACACATGAATTCTCTCACAATTATGATTTGTGTAGCGTAAAAGCTAGATAGGCAAGATTCAATATTTTAAAAAATCACATTTTCTGGTTCAAATATTTCTCTGGCTGTTACCATTATAATTATTATAATTCCTTTTTTTTGTAACATTTATGCTGTAATATCCATTCCAGGATATTTGGATTTTAAAATTGATATCAAAGTTCATTTTATTGTGAAAAACTACAACATATTGAATCATCAGGTCATTATTTTTGATTATCGATATTTGGGAGTCTCTTGCCCTACTCATTCAGTGCACATAAGTGTCCCGAATGAAGTGATAAGGTATTACTTTGAAGCTTAAGTAACAAAGAAACACCTCAGATTTCATGAATGGCAAATATTCAACACGGAGGGTAAACAGTAAACGTATAATTGACAGTATTATTGCATGTTCAATATGACCTGTATGTTACCAAGGCATCAGGTAATAATTTGGTTCCTTCGCTTATTGCCTTCTTACTTCCACAATGATTTGTCGTGATGTGGATTGGCATTCCAGCTATTCAACCGCAAATTGCCTTCAATTTTGTGCTCAAATTAACAAGATTGAATAGTTGGTAACGTTCTGACGTAAGGAAGGCCATGTTGTGGTTATATCGTTCAGAAGAAACCTAATTGCATTTTTCTAATAAAAGATTTTTTATTCCCAATTTGAGCTGACATAAATGAGAACAATTAGAACGTACACTACATTATTGATGTGTACCACATATCTGTAGTTCTTTGTGGAGACATTACAATGATTAAACTATTTTGTAGAGAATGTACAGTTCTTTGACATCGTGATGAAAGTTGCATGAAAAGATATTTCTTTTGCTGAACTTGTAAAACTGAATAATGAATAGAAGGTTACATGCAGTAGTGCATATATGACATACCTAAGAATTCCAACTACGGTAGGTTGACATCCAAAATATGGTTCAGTACGTAGGACACTCAAATATCTTATTCTTTTACTTTTTACAAGTATAAGAAATCGAAAATTCTTATGCAATACTGCTTATGGGGATTTTTACAAGTGTCAGAATTAACTTCGAGTTTCATTCAATGGCAGTTCAATTTTCATGTTTGAAATTAAAATTTATCTACAAATATGACACCAATTTTGTGTTGGAACTGCAGTTTCTCTTCATTTTTCTTTTCTTTTTCATTTTCATTTCATTCATACAATATTTCAATGTTCTAAAGTAGGTTATAATATACAAGACAATATATATAACACAATATAGCAAACACTGAACAGCTAAAATAAGGGCATTTTCCTGCCAAAAGTAGTCATGTTGGTATATTACTGTAGTATTGAAGTGAACACAACAGTCTTATACATTGTCAGTGAAAGAAACTAAAGATAAGAGTATTTTCCCGCCAAAACTAGTGCAGCAAAATTCTTACTATTTTCATCATCTGGCACATTTCAACCTAAATTTAGACTAAAAATTGTTGGAATATTCCTTATTCATGAATTAATGTATTATTGTATAGATTACTATTGTATAGAGTACATTTACAAATAGAATATATTTTGCCATATTCTTTTCATGCAAGTCTGGTTTTGAATGAAAAAAGAGATTAATTTTATCACATGATACCGCAAGACAACATGGAAAAATACAAATAATACTTGAACCTATTAAAATAGTTGTAATGTCAAGCTGCTGTCCTAGTCAACATTTAGCAATTTCTTCCTATAATTTATTTAATAAAAGATTATGTCGTATTATCAGTTTCCAATGCCACAGAATGTAATCCCTAACGTCATTTTTTATCTGGATCTTGTCCCCAAAGCTCTATAAGAAAGACATGAACAAGAGATCGATTTGGCGATATTGCGGAATTTTAATAACGTTTTTTTTTCTATGGCGTTCTAAAAATAAATGTTTCATTACATCAGTGTATTTCAACGACTTTGATGTCAAGTCAGTAATCAACTGTATTTCTGCCGTACGTAGCCGAGCCCAAAAAATCAATCCGTTGGTTTAGTTACAGACTTGTGTACAATTGACAACAAATACCTGTTTTTCCGATGTGCCCACAGTTTGCTGACAGAAACACAGGCTGTATTGATTCTGACAGAATGTTGTTATAATGTATACTGACATCAGTCGCTTGGTCTTATCGATTTTTTGACTCTGATGGGTAAAATGTTATTTGTTTGTCTGATCATGTATTGAAAGTAAGTGGCAGTTTTTCTTATTTTGTGTCATCATCAATGCACCAAATGCTGTCCATTTAAAGCTTTTCTATTAATTCATACCCAGATTGATTTGCCCTATTCATGACAAAATGAGCTTGATATAGCATGACCTTGTCACTAAATTAGTGACATTTCTGAGATTGACCTCTATGTCACCTCTCCTGCCTAGAAGGTCTGCACTATTTCCATCAACCCAACCGTAGTTTTTTCTTCAATATTTGATTTACAAAGTAAATATAGTTTAACCCCATCACTGAAGGATATAATTCACAAAAAGATTTATAAATATTTTTACTTTTTCACCCAAATATTGACATTTTAGTTAAGCCCCATCAGTGATGACAAATACAGTACCATAATTTTAGCAAAAAGAATTGTAAATGTCTTTACTTTTTCACAAAAATCTTGGTTTTTTTTTTAAAAAGTTGTATGAAATAGATCCTGGATGAAAAATTAATTCAAAATGTCGATGTTATAAAAAAAAAATTAATTTTACTCAATTTAAATGCAAGTGTTTCATGTACGAGCTACTAATATCTGCAGTTTGCTTTAAAGTGAGCACTGAATTTTGTGTTCTTGTAGATATAGTCTATAAATTTCTTCCACTACTTTTTCTAGAATTGTTAATGATATTCTCTGAATGTAGATGCTACACTAAAACTCTCAAATATTTTTTTATCACCTGAAATGTATTTACTTGTGTAAATTGGGGTTTTTTCTGCTAAATCAAATCTGAACATACTTTTTTCAATGAAACAAACTGAAATAACAGAAACACCATTTCCCGGCTATCTCACATTTTTATGCATTAAACCACCATGAATGTATAATAAACTGATACTTTAGTGAAATAACAGCTTGACGTTCTTATCAATCAATCAAATTTACACACCATCGATTTCCAGAACAGTGTTCTGTTCAGTAGCGCTGAATTTCTAAAGCACACCATAGGCTGTGGTGAACAAATGATTTTAAGCAGTCTGCCATCTTTTGCATACAAGCAATGAATTCTTCTAAAGATTTGGCGATTATCAGTAGATATCATGAAGTTTCACTAATGGGGAAAAACTGAGTGATTCTCCAGAGACGGGGATCAAAAAAATGACAATTTTCTGTAAAAAAAAAAAAAAAATGCAGTAACATGTTGCAGTATTACATTACTTAGGTTGTAAAGTATTTTTCCCAGAGGGATAAATCATTTTATTCAATTTTAGAAGCCCTTAGGGTGAAAGACGTCCTATTCCCCTCGGTGACAATTATTTTACATGAATAACATAACCCTGGAGTCATCCGAGACTCTGACTCTTATTTAAGTGGAATCATTTAAAGATACACGAAAACATATATTGTGTAAGCTATGCAGCTGATCGAAAAGACTCGAGGGAATTGTAGAAATGTCAAGCTAAAGTGTACTTTTTGTAGGTAGATGTTGCAGAAGTAAGATCACTTGCTCATGCATCGGATAAATTTTGATACCAAAGTGGTGGACATTGTGAACTACATATTTTATGCATATAATTATGTTCAGGAGAAATTACCTTTTGGCCACAGACTTTTATAACTACATATGTCGAAATGACAAACAAAATGTTTCCCACCAAATAGTTCACAAATTGATAAAATTGTATCAAGTATTCAAGAATTGAAAGTAGAAAGTAGCCATTTAACCATATTGTACTCAATATTCAAGAATTGAATATGTTCTATATTCTACTAAGAATATGGCATGTGTCGGCCATTTTGAATTTAAACCGACAGGAAATTAAATAATATTGTACTCTACCCAAGTAAAGTCAGAGAAAAATAAGAAATTTTTTGTTTGTTTTCATCCACAAATTTCCTTCATTGAATACAGTGTAAAAAAGAGTCATTGTCTTATCAATAATGTATTATGTTTGGATACACTGGTCAGTGTCCTGTTAACGACTATACATTTATAGATAGGAATGCCAAGGAATTTTACACCTCTGGCAAAATCCCAATACTTCAGTATTTAACCTTGTGTACTCAAGTAATGAATAAATAAACAATCTCATTAACTTCACCAAAGCTTTATACAAACAACCTCATTAATTTTGCTTCAAGCTTTTCAAATGGACAAGTCTTTTTCATTTTAAATACAAACAAAACCGAACATTTATATTGATTTTAAATCGTGTAGAAAAGTTGTATATATTTTAATCTTATACTACCATTTCATGGTAGGTTTTCATTTTTCTGTCATGTATAAACTCTAGGCGAATGATTTCCTATTTGAGATGGCTGTCATGTACATAACACAAACCCATGCCAAGCATGGTGGATCCCTGCCTGTTATCTGCTACTCCAATTAGCCTAGCTGAGGTATCAGCAACAAGGGCGGACATTTTGGTATTGATCGGCTACCAGATTGAGAGAAGTAACAAGCTGCGTGTCGACATCATTTAGATATCAAATTACTAACCAAAGCTACCTTTCCATTTGAAGCTGCTATACAATAACATAAATGTATTTGTTTGCTGACAAGTAATGATCTGCGAGAGTTCACCATGTATTCACTCCCATGGTATCATCCTGGCGACATTGTGCAATGCCCTTCCAGGCAGTTTGATAGCATTTTTGTAAATTTTAAATCTGTGGGTGGCTGTTCACATCGAATACTGAAATTGTACCTCCTGCCCAGATACTCTTTACCTTGAAGACATTCTTTTTAATACTTTTACTTCTTACAGATACTAGTAACTCAAAAAATCAATGTTTATGGATGTTTTTTTCTTTGCAAATCAAATGGTTTCACAAGATAAGGTTTATCTATGTATAAACTGCACAAAGAAGTGATGAATCACTATCCTGTTGCTTTTTGCAACAAAAGCATACTCTTCAAATTTTAAAACTAAGGAGAAAAAATATAGAATTTTAAATCAAATCTTCTGTAACTGTAAAATGAATGACATCATAATGTGTTGTTACTTTCGCAACATAAAAATGTATACTTCAAATTTTAAAAAGAATATATGAGAAAAGCAAGATATTAAGACCTAAACCTATTTGTAACTGCTAAAAGAAGTGATGTATATTAAACATGTTGATAACCTTCAAACTGTTGAGAAAAAAGTTAACAAAATTTAAACACGTCAGAGTATTTTCCCTGTGGATGGAAGAAAGATGAAACAAAAAAGAAAGTAATTGCCATAAAGTTCAAGAATACACAAGAGTTGCAGTTTATAATCAGAATTCTTTGAATTTATCACATATATTGTTCAAAATTTTATTCAAAATGGCTGCCTGAGTAGACTTGTATGAAAACTACAGATTTATGACTTTTCAAACAGTTTTGTATTAAACACAAATTAACTGTCATCGAAATTCAATTTTAGATTTGACAAACATGATGATTTCTGTCTGTTAGATATAGTGCGAAGTGAGTGTATTCGATTGTCAATTAATGTACAAAGTAAAAATTGCTTATGAGGTCATTATGAAAGCCATAGTCTGTTTCAGTCGTCCATAGTAAAGTCGCTTGTGGTGATTTGACGACCAGACGTATATTTCAGTGTATATGTATGAAACCTTTGTATTGAGCCATGAAAAGTATGAAGCATTTTTTTTAATGTTTAAACTCAGCCGTGTCATTGATGTTAATAATAAGTGGACTCCTTCTAATTTCCCTTTCATGATAAGTGTCACCAGAAGGTGTATATGAGCTTTCATAAATAACCTCGAGACAGTGACGTCCTACTCCTTGTAAATTGCTATCTATCACCTTCAATACCGATAAAGTATTACAACTTGAGAGACAGGTTTCATTAGCATTGCATGATGGCCACCATATTGTCGGGCTAACATTGATGGAGTGGCTCTTGTTGATTTAAATTGAAGCAAATGAACACTGCTGAGGCAAAACAGATCGTTACTTTCATTCTGGAATGATTGTAGCCATGTGACATATTAGGACAGATGCTTGTGATGTGTAATGCAACAGAGAATATCCCACCTAACCTATTATTGTGTTCACGTTCTTTGCTTCAGGAGGGAATTCAAATTTCAATGTTCTCAAATACTCACACAGACATCACTTCAGAGTGCTTCTTGGCACAGAAACTGACGCACACAACCTAGAATTTGATGTATATCAAGTGCTATTATATATCACATGTCAAATCCTAAATCTATGGCAATATTAAAGTCAGTTTGCTCTTCCAAAGATTGTTATCAAGACCTGTCAAATACATTAAGGCCTGCGAGAGATATAAGTCTTGGTTAGATTTTACCTGCAGTCTCGTACTCATTTTATCATCTCCAGCATCTGGGAAAATGGAACCCTGATTATAAAATTCAAAGTTTTAAAGGGTAATTTTAACCAGGTAACAGTACTTTTATGGAGGTACATTTTAATTCTCAGACTGGTTTTATTATACTCTATGACAGATAGATAAGATATGAACATCTTGTAAAATCAATACAATATTCCATGTGTTGCAGTACGTGTATTGACTACAGGTTTCAGAACAGTAACTCGTACACCACAGGAATTTTGATCAACAGCTATGGTCTTCTAGGAAGGAAAACCTAGCTGGTAACAGGAGTACTCTAATCTTGTGTTATAGGTATTGCCAATTTATTTTAGCACTCGGAGACCAAAAAAAATATATGCAGTACATCTGAATCTGCATTTTGGAAAAAATCCTCAAGTTAACAGTCTTGGGGCTTAAGTTGATAGACATGATCAGTTTCCTGAACAGATCTCAAAAATAAAATAAAAATTGTGACATTTTGGTCGAAGAACCTTCAAACATGCTTGGTAATGATAAAGAGCCTTACGATAGTCATGTATTAAAGGACTTAGTTCAAAAATACACATTAACTAACAAACGTCTTAAGGAGATGAGAGGCTAAACTATGAGAATTAGCCAGCTGCACCTCACATCACCAACAAATCCATGGGAACTGACTTCTCATTGCCGACATGTCAGCTCATGTGATATTCATTCTCTCTCAGTCACGAGTCCTATCACTTTGCCAGTGACGGATTGGAGCTTCTGAAAGTTAAGTCTGTTTAGGATTCATTCCGAATTCAAAGCAACAGCTTGCCTGGGAATAGCATACAATGTATAATGCTCTTTTAATGAATCTAGTGGAATAATTCATGGGATGTTTAATTGTGTATATCCTCCAGTCATTTCTTATCAATTCCTCAATCTACATGAAATGTCCAAAGTGACCCTTTCTTTTGACTCGGTGACAGTTCTTATCTCTGCTGAAAGTCCGGGTTGATTTAATTTTCTTGCACAAAAACGCCAAGAATAGCATCCGTAATGTTGGAGTGGAATTATCTCAGCTTTTGATCTTTTGGGCTTGTATATCTCTGATGACAGCAACGTTTGCCCGAAGTTTAATGGGTAATCTCGGTCTGATTATCAAAGTAGTATGTGCGTATGATAGAAGGATGTTTTGGAGAACTGGTGATTCTGTATCGTTTTCATACTGCCTATCGATGCCAGCTCTGTCCTGCTAACAAGTGAATGAAGCCAGTTATGACTTATTTATTATTTTATTTTGACATTCAGGTTTTTAAGCAACATACTATAGTGAATTCATAAGATATGCTTTCCTTTTCAATACCAATATTAACATGTCGTGTAGCAAGTAACATAGAATAGCATACAATATTTGAACAATACTGGAACCAAACTGAATTGGAATCAAAGTAGAATCATCCATACACCGTTTACTACAGACAAATATGCAATAAGTAAAATTTTTGCAAAGAGATAAATGAAAATACACTTTAAATATGGTATAATTGCTACATTGTATTGTCTTTTAATATACCAAAGGAGACCTTGTTGGAGAGCCATTCAAACTCAATTTGATTTGAGACTCCATATTTTCAAAAATGACATATTGTCTATTTGACTAGAAGGAACATGGTCAGTTAATTTTTGAAGTTGTGAAGACAACTATGATACAACATGTCATGATTATGCTAATTATAATAAAATGGTAAAATCATTTCTTATGCAACAATATAAAGTAAAGTAAAATACAGATGAGAGATTTTTTATTCCAACATTGTGGAATTCTGGAACAACGTGAAATTCTACAATGTGCATAACAGGAAATTAAAAAATATGATTTGCTCTCCACAAATCAGTGCACTGACCCAGCTATGTTATTTATGCATTTGGAGGTTGTCAGGGGAAGATCACAGATTGTTTATGGTTTTCAGGATATTATTTTTTGCTTATGATTGAAAATGTAGCCATTTTTAAAAATGTAGCCATTTTTTTTATATCACATGTATTTGAAACAGAAATATTTGAATTTCCAGTAGAAGAACTGTATTGCAGTTATTTACAAATGGTATCATTTATGACAAAAGTATGAAGAAATGCAGCCATATTGTGTCACTTTACAGAAACAAAATACATCAATTTTTAAAAGTAGACTCGTCATAACTTTTCAATTTTTTTGTCATTGTAGGACCTACAAGTAACAGAAAAGAAAGAAACCAGACGAAGATTCGAGGGAATTACTCGGCCACTCCTGGGGAGACGGAAAATTAGTAATCCGGAATTACCAACACGGAAGTCTGAAGGCACTCTCGCACTGTTGAACCGTAAAGTCAGTAGTCCAGAAATCAAAATCTCAACTGTGGATGACGACAATAATGAAACTAAGTTGAACGAGAACACTACAATTTCTGAGGAGTCTGGTGACGAACCAATCATGTTTGGACTAGGCAAGAACAAGAGTAAATTAACAGTTGATTTGTACAAGAAGTCACCATCTTGTGAGGACTGCTCTCAAGGATCTACCATAGAAAACAGTCACAGCTTTGATAGACTCATAACCACTGCATCGGCACCTTCAAGTCCATCAGAAACAGTTCACATTAGTCGGAGTTGGAACTCATTAGCACCCACGGGCACAGTTTCATATACTCAGGCACGCAAGTCCGACGAATATGTGAACAAAGATGCAACAGATGCGAAATATAGTAAAGACACTTCCAGTGCTAAGAGTAAACCTAAGAGAAAAGCTATATTTCAACTGTTCCCAAGAAGCTCAGGAGATATCAAAACAAAGGAATGTAGTCAAACAGAAGAAGCACCTCCTCATGCTCTTTTCTTGAAGGAACCATTAGAGCCAAAGAAAGAAGACCAATCACCAAGGAGGGTAAGTTCATCTAAACCATCAAATATGAAGCACTCAGTTCTTGTGTCACAGCAATCAATAACGATCAATCAATCAATCAATCAATCAATCAATCAAAAGATTTGTATAACACATGATGACCACTTGTCTCCTATGTAAATTGTAAGCACAATCGATCAATCAACCGATTAATCAATCAATCAATTAAGATTTTACAATATATGAGAACTGCTCATGTCATTAAGATTTTACAGTATATGAGAACCGCTCATCTCCAATGTCAGCTCAATCATTCAATCAATCAATCAGTCAGTCACCCAATCAACTGATCAATCAATGTATCAATCTATCGAAAAGATTTTACAGCACATGACAATCACTCATCTCCAATGTTAGATCAACCATTCAATTGATCTATTAAGCCATCAATCAATCAATCAATCAATCAAAAAAAAAAACATATGTATGCACATAGCCGTTCATTCATCTCCTATGTAAAATTAATCATTAAATCAATCAATCAATCAATCAATCAATCAATCAATCAATCAAAAAGATTTGTATAGCACATGACAATTTGCCACCTCATATCAATAAATCAATCAATGAATCAATTACTTAATTGATCGATCAATCAATCAAAAATAAAGGTAAAGCACCAAAATGAGGTAAAAGGTTACGTTCTATGGTGCTTAACAAGAGTCAAAAGTGGTCCAACAGAAACAATTAAAAAGCCCTTGCAAATAGAAGTGTCTTGATGCCATTTAAACTTTAAGTAGATTATATAATTTTATATGGTTTATGGGTTAAAGTGTTTCATCTTAAAAAGTGGAGCAGATTGAGCATTTTTTCTGATTTTTCACAAATAATGCTTGAGGAGGTATAGTTATATTATTCCCCAATATTTTTCTTCATTCGGTCGGAAAATACTCGTGACCTAAGGGTTTGTCACTGCGAGTTGCTAGACGAGTAGTGATGAAGCCCCCTTAGGTCACTCATACTTTCCTTAGCTGAACGAAGAAAAATATTGGGGAATAATATTTAATTGTGTAACTTTACCGGAAATAGACATTGGTCATATTGTTGAAATTAATGATGATTTGGTGCAAGTTTATTGTGGATTAGTCTTAAGATATGACATTCAAGCCATGCTATCACAGCTTTGATTCAGAAGTCTGGTAGGGCTGAACAATATAACATGATATATTTTACAGTCTTGCTGTTGATCAAATGAGTGAATAAAAGTCAGAATGAAGGAATGCAATTGCCCATTGTAGTACATCATTGATGTGTCAGCGGAACTCTAGGATTTGCCTCCACGTAAATTGTTCGACTCTGTGATTAGAAATGTTCATTACCAGTAAATTAATGTATTTTAATGCCGGAGCTTAGCACCTTAATTGACTTTTAAGTTCATCGAGTGGAAGTATTAGCTAACACCTAGACTGAATAGGTGATGTTTTTAGTAAGTCGAATTATGATTATTGTTCAGACCACTGAATATATGAAGAAAACGTAAACACCAAGTTGATAAAATTTCAAATGCTGGGATCCATTGCAAAAATGTTACGGATGTAATAATACATATTAAGGGTATATACGACTCAACAACTACATTTATACACATTTCATTCATCATTCACTTCATTGCATCGAGAAAATGGGACAGTATTTCGATATCATGTAATATATTTGAAATTTGAAATTTGTGTGTGGCATCCTAGGAAGCCATACATTACAGATTCATGGCTTAATACCAGAATCATGAGTATATGTATGGTTTCTGGAATTAAACTTTATGCGTTTAATACAGTAGTAAATTAAAGTGGCCATATGGCTGGGGATTCGCTATTTATTTTTGGATTTTTAATTTATAAAACAATTTTATCACAGCTTCCTAGTTGGAAAATCAATGTGAAATAACATAAAATTAAAGTGAAACAGCATATGCAAAATACTTGTTTGTAAGTCAATACATTGCAAAAAGCTAAACAATGTGTAAAAAGTTTGTTATTGTATGTACAATAACAAACATTTTACACATTTATTTTTTTTTTTTGCAATTTATTGAGTTACAAACAAGGACTTGACATATGCTGTTTCACATTGATTTTTCAAGTAGGAAGTCATGATAAAATTGTTTTATAAATTAAAAATCCAAAATAAATAGCGAATCCTCGTCCATATGGCCACTTTAAAATATATGCATTTAATACAGTAGTAAACTGAGAGTTGGGATTTTTACTTTATGGCCAATATGCAGTTTACATCATTACATAATGTTGTGAATATTTGCAAGTCATGCCTAGTTGTTTTGCAAAGATGTTCAGCTATATGTCGTATTATAACACATACTTGTATGTATCTATATACTAGATATATCTGGTGTATTTTAGTTTTTATGTTGTTCCTTCAACAATGATGTACACGTATCCTTCGCAGTCAGTGGATGACATTGACAATGTCGTTTCACTCAACCCATGACAATGCTCAATGGGGTCTGTATTCAAAACTAAAAATTTATTCAAAGCTAAAACAAAGTAAAATTTTTAGGACTATTTCATGTAGCGATTGCTCAATCCATGTAGATACTGCAGTAGTGAAGCAATATCATGGTTGAATTAACCAAAAACCAACGTCACATACCTTGAGATCCACCTTCCTGCGTCATTGATCATGTAAAGATGCAACTCACATCATCTGACACAGCCCGGTAGATTTAAAATCGTGAACATTCGTTTAGGAGGAGGGGGAAGGGGGTTTTGTCTTAAAACGAACAAAGCTTGTGTGACAATGTGCGATCCTCCCTAACTGATTTAAAGTTAGTGTCACAGAAATTTAAGGCACCACAAAAAGCCTACGGTTTAATGGACACCTGTCAATTTTTAACCTGTCAGAGACGCTATAAAATTCTTATGCCCCACGGTCATAGTGTTCATTCAGTGTGACCTGTTTCACTAGAATTCACATACTGCTTGTACTTTTATGGCATAGTGCTTTCTAGTCTTGCAGTAAGACCTCCGATCTGCACTGAATGTTGTTGAACAAAAGCCATGGACGGCGGTACCTCTGGCGTGGAGCACCTTTTACACTAACCCGAGTCTACATGAGTCTTACAGTTACTGAGTTAGACTAGGTATTTTCTACTCTCTCAGTAATACAGAGGATAAACTCCTAGACTTTGAAACTAATGCTTTTTATTTTGTCACTATTATCATCATCATCCAGACTGTAACCTTGGCTGGAATCAAGAGACCCTCTTGTTGGCTGCGTCAATGTTCTAGCAGGCTGGATTATATAGCGCCCTCAGTGGTAGCCTTCCCTTTCCTTTGAGCCTAGCTGTTTTCCCATGATAAATTTTATGCAGCCATTTCATATATAATTTTTCTTAGTTTTGTTGTTTTTTTAGACAGGAATTGCATTTACAAGTTTATTGACTGACAACAAATATATGAAATGATGCATGGCTAAAATATATATTACTTTTATTTCGCCTGTTTTTCTTCAATATGACATTTCATATCCTGCCGAGTGTCCATGACAACCATCTAGTATTCAACTTCTGTAGTGTCAAGCATTTGCTTGTTTTTTTCCCATTCATTGACGTATTTAGTGTTTTTGCTAAAGTGTGGTAACCCTGGTAACAGACATTGGTAAATGTGGTAAAACTGGCACAGTTCCCATACATTTTAATGTAATTTTTGGTGTGGAACACCAATAAAATGACTGGGGAACTCAGTTAAGTTTTACCGCCCTTAAAAAAAAAAACACTACAAAAAAAAAAAAAAAAAAAAAACCTGTATTGCTGGAATTATTTATTTAAAAAAATTATAGTCTTGATTCATACATAAAAATAACACCTCTAAAGATCAATTAAATTGTTTGGCCATTAGACTGCCAAATAGCCTAAAAATTATCTTGTATTTATTTATGTATATACTTTGTCATTTAGTTGTAGAAACTAAGTCTTGCAAATCACAGCTCAAACGATGTAGATTTGGTGGCCTTGAGGTTGCCGGATAGTATGCTGATATATTTATTACATTGTATGTATTTATTTATTTATGCATAAATGTATACATTTATTTATTTGAAGAAAGCTTATTCTTGTAAATTAATCACTGCTCAAAAGATATGGATTCACTAGCCTTGAGATTGGCAAATCGCGTCATGTTGTTGAAATAATTATGTTTAAAGTGAACACAAAATGTTTTTGCTGCTTTCAATTCTCCATGACTTTCAAAAAGTTGTTGCAAAACTGAAGAGTAGATTTGATATGGTTAAGTTTTTTTTGGTACAAAATGATATTTTGATTTCACTTCAATAACATTAATAACATACAACTTTCATCAAGTAACTGTTGTTTTCACAAAACTGAATGGAAAATTTAATCTTAGACCAGTAAAACTAAACAATATGTGTGTATACAAATAAACAAATGCTATTACAGAATGTCATGACATGTCAGTACAAGCGTGGCACACTCAGGGTATTTTCATGCCCGTACTTTCATGAGCATAACTAGTTAAAGTTCAGTAGAAAACACTGCAAGCATGATTGTAAATACCCCCAAGTACCCACACTGGAACTCACTAAAAAGCCATAAAGAAAAATCAGTATTGTGGTAGAAGTGAAAAATTTCTGTTTTCTCTGAATTGAAATATGCAAGCAAATATAAGAAACAGCTAGGTCAAAATATATAGTCTGCCAAATACAAAGTAGAACGTGTCAATGAATATTTTTCATCCATTGAACAATTTATCACAGGTCAGCGGAATAAAAGTTTCAAGCACAAAGTGATGCCGCTTATACTACAAGCCATAACTAATGAAGCGTACTTTGCATAGTAATCACATTGAAGTACCGTATGCTTGCATGCCTTGAAGTACCTTAGACTTGCAAAATTTATGTAGACAAGAATGTAGAAAAGTGGACTGACTGTACAATAGATACACATTTGTAGTCAAGCTAGGGAGTTTGGGTTGGGATACTGAGGAGTAGGATTATTTTTGACTCCCTAGCATAAACCTGATTTGTACTGCTATCATAAACAAAAATGTAGAAAAAGTGGTCTGTATATTGGCTACACATTTGTAGTCAAGCTAAGGAGTTAGAGTTGGGATAAGCTCTTTCGTGCTCTCGTGTTACAAAATTTACTAAATGTGTACGTATATACCATCTTCGAACTAGCATTTATTGCTTAAATAATGAAAATCCAACGTCCTTTCAAAAAGCTTTACAGACCCAAGGCATTGCATTATACCTGCTATTATTAAAGTACATATAAAATGTAGACGTGTGTACAACAAGGCCGCAGGGTATAGAATTATACGAAGCAGTGTTTGTTGATTTCACTTTCACACATCGTCACAGTTTCCATCACAAAAACGTCACGCCTGATACCTGTAATGCAAGAAAAAGATGAAAAATATACAATATTAATCATATGTAGCATAGTTGGTGGTGTGAATTTTGAATTTATTGTATTAAAGCGTCATGTCTTGGTTGTGATGCCTCAGGGAAAAATACTGCAGTGAGGTGGAAAGTTGAATTTCTTGCTGTGTTTGCTCAGTGCACCAGCAAAATGCAATGAATACTTCACACAGAAACTTTACCCTGGAGAATTACAAATCTGAAAAAGGTAGAAGGCCTTTAATTTTTTTAAAACATGAACTTTTAACATTGATTGTAGTACATGTAAATGGTGAGTTGTGTATATATCTACATATAGATGTTCACCATTGTTCAGATATTTTTGCTACGAGGGAGTTTTATGATTTTAAGATGTTCAGCTAGTTGCCAAAGACTAAATTTTGCACATTTTTGAGCCTGATGCACTTTCTAATGTACATGAGATATTTTAGCCACTACCCTGTACATATATTTGCATTTTCATTCTTGGCAAAAATAAGTGTCACTGACAAGTTCTATGATTACAGTATATATTTATGGACAGATTAATGAAAGATTTGATCTAAAATACATCATTCAAGAATTGGATGATAAATTTCAACACAGACCTGATTCAAAGCCATTTTTACTGGATGTATATTTCAAGACATATCTATTTGTTAGAGCTTTCTAACCTGTGTATTGATTGATTTAATTGTCTTCTGTACAGTGCCATAGAATATTACTTCATACTGGATTTTGGTGCTACCCAAATACTTTGATTGATTGATTGATTGATTGATTGATTGATTGATTGATTGATTGATTGATTGATTGATTGATTGATTGGTTTTTTGGTTGATTGGTTGACCGGTTGGTTGGTAGGTTGGTTGAATGACTGACTGACTGACTGACTGATTGATTGATGATAGATAGATTGACCAGTTGGTTGATTGATTGATTGATTGACTGACTGACTGATTGATCAATTGATTGATTGACCAGTTGTTTGGTTGACTGATTGATTGATTGATTGATTGATCAATTGATTGATTGATTTACCAGTTGTTTGGTTGACTGATTGATTGATTGATTGATCGATCAATTGATTGATTGATTTACCAGTTGGTTGGTTGACTGATTGATTGATTGATCGAGAATTTGATTGATATATGTCAATACTTTAAAATAGTTTTAAAACCAATAAACTTTCATACTGTATAAAAGGGTGATCAAACCATTCCTTTTAGAATCCTGTGTCAGATTTTCAAACTATATGTGATGACTTGACATGTACAGTCCACTGCCAGATCCACCGCCAGATCCACTGTCAGATCCACAGAATTAGAAATCACAGTCCACTCCATGTGCTACATATGCATTAATGTACATGTAGGCATGTATGTGAAATATTAAAATTGATCTTCTTGTTCTATTTTTACCATCTAGCATGATGTATAATATTATCACAGGTACCTAGAATTTTAAAATAACCATTGTTATCACTTTTTCAATTTTCTTTACACAGCGGCCAGTTACTCGCGTACGTTCACGGTCGGTGGGATCTGAAGAAGACGTGATAGAGGAAGAGGACGAGTGTTCGGGGTCAGATTCACCAAACGATGACGCACTCCAACTACCAGCATTCAACAAAGGCAATGAAAAATGCAAGAAAAAGAAAAACCTGTAAGTCACTTAGTTTGGCCAATCTCCTGTCACATGTCATCATACACCAAAGTTGTATCTAAAACAGTCGTTGAGGGCGCTAGGTTGTGTAAAGTAACAGAGCACTATAAACCAAGAAATTTCCACTAAAGACAAAAAAAATTTGTGTTCAAGAGTACAAAGTTTATCGAAAATCAAATAAATAGTCACAAAAAATATCTTTTGTATTTTAAGACAATGTATCAGTTTAGTATTTTGTAAAAATTAGTCTTTGAGAACTAGTTGAAGACTGATCATAAAATTTTCTAGTGGCGAGAATATCTCTGTCTACAGTATGTGAAATGTAGCCAATGGTACCCCAGTCATTTTACCAGGGTTTGGTCCAAATAAAATTATTGTAAACTGTATGAAAAACTATGCCACTTTTATACAATATCACCCATTCTGTTACCAAGGCTACACAACCACATCAAGACAACTGAACTCTCAAGAACTATCTCAAGGGATAATATGACTGCATTATTGGGCAGTGACCTGACCAACCCTTGTACTTCTTCAGTCTGTCAAAATTTGAAGCAAAATTGATATAGTTTTTTAATTTGTAACCAACCGACATCATTTTTAAGGTGTTATGATAAGAAACATAGAAGTACAGGTGTCCATGGTAACTTTCCTTAGGTTTACCAGTACTTCCTAAGATTATTGGAAAACCAATGATGTTTCCTTTTTTTTGTAGAGCAAAAGATATGAAAGAGAGACTGCGATTTCTAAGGCGGCGACATACAGACGGATGTTTGAAAGACACCGAGAAGCTTAAGAACCAGCTGAAGTCAACAACACATGCACAAGCTGTCAAGTGGAGTGAATCTTTTGAGTTCCTGCTTGCAGATAAATGTATGTTTGTTTGTTTTATTTTGTTTTGTTTGATAGTCAAATTAAGTGTTTCTACCAACAGATGTGTGTTTTTTGTTACATACCTCCAATGAATATCCTGGCAATTAATCCTTGGTTTCCTGGAACTTCATGCATTACAGCGAATTTCAAAATACCGTACAACTTCTCTATTTGATACAACCATGCAGAAGCTAATAAGAAACTAAACATATGATACCCCAGCAAGATTGAGTAAATAGTTTCTTGCTACATTGTGTCCAAATTAAATGAACTGGCATGCCACAATGTAGACATCAAATACAGCCGTCAAAACATTGGCACCTGCACGTCTGCCTCTTGTGGCAATGTTCGTGTAAATAGTTTATTTTATTTTGTCAAAATGTAGCAATAAATTTATATCTTGCTATACTAGTTTAGCATGTACAGTTTCTTATTGAGATCTGTGTGGTTGTATCAAACAGAGGCACTGAACGGTATTTTGAAATCCATTGTACCTACACCCTAAAAATAGCCTTTAAAAGTTTAAATGCATATGTGTTTGTTAATTTGTTGTTGTATACCTCCAACAAATATCTTGGTAATTAAATCTTTGTTTTGTTTGTTTGTTTGTTTGTTTATTCACTTGTTTGTTTGTTTGTTTGTTTGCTTGGATAGTCTGTACAAGTATTTCTGCTGTCAGATGAGTGTTTATGTGTGGTCTTACACCCTCAGTCAATATCCTGGTAATTAAATGTATACAATTATATGGTTTCATCATCTCCACCAAGATTCTCCTTTCAGATGTTTGTTGGTTGTTATACACCTCCAGTGAATATATCCATGCCTATATTTGTGTGTGTATAACACGTGTGTGTGTGTATTATTGTGTATTTCTTCGTTAACTCCACTGAGTTTCTATGAACCTTAAGTCCATGAATAATTTAGATAGTATATCAAATTCTGGGAGATTTTCATTTTATAATCTTGATACTCTTGTGTACCTGAAGAGTTCATGATATGTGGATTAACAGCAATAGATCCATCAAATCCTATCAAACGAATTAATCTTTCAACAGATTTGATAAAAGTGCTGTTCTGTGCCTAGTTATAAATTTATTCATACATACGTATTTTACCAAAATTGGCATCAACATTTATTGAAAATTTATAACATATTTGTTGAATATTTTAAAGGTAGTTAATATTACCAGACTGTATATATCTCCAAGGACCTGAAATAGGAAAAAAGATTAAACAAGTGCTATCTTTTGCTCAGATTTTAGAACCTGTAGGGACAGACAGGGAAACGAAATAGTGAAATTTACACTTTTTGAGAATTAATCTGAGATATTTTTGAGGAAACCATTGTTCAATAGAAGGCTTAGTGAATACAGATATATTTTTTTCATCATTGTAGTCAAAAATATAGTAAATTATTCTACACACGAAGGACTGGATTTGTGACTCCTCTTGATAAGGTTGTATTTCAATTTCTTCTGTGTGTATGTCATGTTTTTCCTTGGAGATGTTTTCCAAATATTCTGTGTTTGGGGGTCCCATCATAATCAACAGTTGACATAACATTATACAAGAATACGCAGTAAATCGATGTAATCTCACGGGATGGAGTTTGAGTTCTACAAATAGCACAATTTTCATTTGAGTAAAAAAGCTTATATCAGCTTGTGGCACTTTAGGTACTTTCACTCAACACAATGAGCTCAAATTGTGCCACTTTAATAGTACACCACTAATTATGCAAAGTAGCCATTGTATGTAAATCAAAATTACCATAACTCAAGTTCCTCATAATTTCTCTTCCTTGCTTAGATGGATTGGCATCTTTCCGGTCGTTTCTAAAGACAGAGTTTAGTGATGAAAACATTGAATTCTGGCTGGCCTGCGAGGAATACAAGAAATGCCGTCCCTCAAAATGGTCATCACGAGCGCAGAGAATTTACAACGACTATGTGGCAATCCAGGCACCGCGAGAGGTAAGTCACTTTTGGCTTGTGGTATCTGTTATTTTGTCATGAGTACTGCAGAAACGCTTGATTTTATTTACAGGAAAAATCCAGTCAGACTTATTTCTGCCTTTAGAACACTTGTATTGATTATTGCTATCAACTTATTTCAAATAGCTTCTCAGTAATTAATTCAACTTTTAAATCTTGTATAGAAGCCCTACTGCAGTTGACACATGTGCAGCCATTTTTGGCTTTTCCTGCAAGGGTTTATGGGAAAACCTCAAATAATGATGTCAGATATACCACAATCTCTTCATCTTGATACTCTTTGCATTTTATAATAATATGAATGACAGATTTTATTTTTCTCTCTGTTTTACAGGTGAATTTGGACTCTCACAGTCGCATGGCAACCATATCCAACTTGAGTAATCCTAACAAACACGCATTTGACCTGGCGCAGAAACGCATCCAGTCCCTAATGGAAAAGGATTCGTACCCGCGGTTTATACGATCAGAGTTCTATCAGACACTCATCAATGACAAACTAAAAGACAGTTCATGTTAAAATTTCACAATTCTAGACAAGTCTCAAAAATGTTTACTTTTTTTAAGATGTAAAATTCTCAACACCAGAGGGCGCTCTTCCCAGTTACAAATCTGTAATGTCACTTGTGTAATTCCTTTTGTTGGATATGAAAGAGTCAAGAGAATTGTTTGAAAATGTGTAACATCACCAACTTATAAGTGTTATGCAGTGTGTCTGAAAACATTGATAGGGTTCCACGTTCAACAAATTTCAAGCTTCAATGTGGCCATCTTGTTTCTCATATCAAGTGTGAATATAGAGGATGCTATTTCCTTTTCATTTCACAAGTACTTGTGAGTTTTAAGTTATACACCATAAGGAACATGAAACAGTACAAACAATTTTTGGAATTCAATGAATTGTCTGTATTTCCAGTTGTCAGAAAAAGACGTTTCTTGTCTAGCTCAGAGTTTCCACCCAATCGTATACCTGCATGCTACTCTTGACAGATTCATATCCAGAAGAGCGCCCTCAAGTGTTGAGAATTTTACAAACATTATTTTTTTTCAGACAAACTTGCATGTAAATATGTGCTTACAGTATATACCATGCATTCATTTTATGAAAGAAATATCCAGATAGAGTAAAGGCTTAATTTATATTTCCATCTTTAAGTTTTAAAAAAATCACATTCATTTTACAGTACTTTTAAATAGCGATATATATACATGTATATATAAATACAAAATTCCAAGATGGCTGACTTTATGGTAGCTTTGTTTCGATCTTTATATTTTGTTTGTTTTTTTGCTGCAACTAGGATCTAAGTTGTTGGCTCAGGTTTGAATTCACTAAATTCTACTTCAGGAAGTCACTTTTACAAAGTGGTGTGGATTTGATTTTTTTTTTTTTTTATGATAAGGATGTTAAGCTAACGCAAATATGTTTTAAACTGTCTTAATAGTATTCATTTTCTTCTCACGTAGTGCGATACCCCAAATTATCTTGTCAAGGCTCAGTATTTTGTTGACATCCAGCCCTGAAATTGAGGCTGCAACATTCTATCACATGTTCTTTCAGAGTTGTTATGCTTCTGAGTGAAGTGAACCAATGATTTATGATTGCGAACTACCAGAAGACTAAAGATCAAAATTTGTCAACATGAATGACAAGCAGTCTTCTTTGTTATGCAAAATAGGTCAAAGGTCAAACATTGCATATTCAAGGACATCGCATATATTCTGTTCATATGTACAGGTTGTGGTTCTTGATATTATGGTGCCATTTGGTCGGTGCGAAAACAGTAATATTTCATTTCTGAAATCTTATTTTTTAAGCGAATTTCTCGGTCCATGTTAGTCATCATGTATACACCGTTCAATGATGTTCACGGTGTACTGTAAACGGTGACAAGAAACCCATTTCCGGTCCAAATAACTATAGATATGAACATTTTCACATTTTTCCCTGATCCAGTTGCAAATGTTCCATTGTAATATAAGAACCACAAATCCTCTCTGACAAATGCAGTTTCTTTTCTTCAGATATTGACTCCACAGGAACATCAATCGAATCACTAACCATAGATCGATTTGTAAAAATTGTGTAGTTTTTCTTCTTTTTTTTTCAAACGGCCAGTGTATATACACAAAATTATAGAAAATTATTCATGGTTACATCAGACTGTATCGGCATCGGCAAAATGGAAAATCACACATTCCTTGCCACAACTTGAGGGATGAGTGTGCCATGAAAATCAGGAGTATAGCGCCCTCTGTGTTGGGTTTTGTAAGCTTAACGTTTTCAGAGAGCCAATGAAATAAACTCATCACCCTTTGATGGTTAGCTGCTGGTAAGAATTTGAGTTAGAACTACTGCAGATGAAAGAAAACATTCTTTTTGTACAGCTAGATCGAAACTAAATAATCTGTTATTTTTTTGTGTGCAATATCTGTGAAACAAAATGTAACTTTAAAAATGTGTGGCAGGATAGATATAGACTAGAAGTAAAGTGATAAATGGCAAGCTTTTCTATTCACAGCCTAACCAAAAAGTAATGACAAACTTCTCTAGTCAATGAAATAGTTCACAGCTTTGTACCGTTGTTGTATAAATACTTGACCATGACAATTACAAGTTTGGATCTTTTTATGACAAATTTTTATTTTCACCAATATTCACAGAGTTAGGGACTCCAGTCACTATTATTGTCAACACAAGCAATATGCATATATATAGAAATCAACATCTACCCCCCAGGTAGGACCAGTATTATACGTACACACAACAATGTCACACTCCAACCGTTGGTGGCGTTCTTCACTTTATCCTCCATTACACCTCAGATCACCAAACACTGCACTAGTGGTCCGAGGTTACATCATTAGAATTTAGATGGTGACCCAACAATCAGGTAATGACCGTTGGTGGCGCCCTTCATTATCTCCTGTGTGATCACACTGTAGAACGCCCCCTAGTGATTAGATGACCATAATTCAAGCAAGAAATACATCAGCATAATTTATTGTGTGTATACTATAGGTAGCATATTGTAATAGCATAGAACAATGTAAATTATTCAAATCATGGCAAAAAAAAAAAAAAAAAAAAAGTCGAAATTTTAAAAATATCAACGAGCAAGACTTGTTGAAGTGTAATTATTATATAGGGGACATTGTCATGCAATTTGGACCCTTATAGGGGTAACTCTTACAGATTGATTTAACTACAATTTAAGTTTAATCCAGGTGATTTTTTTCTGTGTTAGTTATGTAAAGATTTATGTAAAAAATTTGTTAGGGTAAGTAGTTTTCAAAAATAAGAGCGAAAATGTATCACCCAGTTGGCCATGTTCTATAAGGCTGTTATAAGTCTTCATCTTATTTTCTTTTGCTTTTTTGATTTAATGAAAAAAAGACTTGTTTTTTTCACCACCATTATCATATCAAAGAAACACCTCCCCTGTAATTCCTACATACAATGGAATAATCTGTACATACGAATGATTGGGTCATTCCAAAGTCATACAATATAGGTGTCACAGGGTAGCGATATGTTAAAAAGTTTAATTCATCATGTCAAAATGTTTAATTCAATCTTCCCTGTGATTTCCTCCTAATGGAATAGTCCATGTATAAAAAATGATTGGATTGTGCCAAATATTAGAAAAAAATAGGGGTCACAGGATGCTTTTACCGAACGCTTCATCAAACTCCACAGTACTTGACATCTTTCCAATATATTGTTACCATGGCGAAATGCAAATGATGTTAATTTGTAAATTCCTTCCTCCAATTCATATTTCTACTTCATCGAATCACTTCTAATTTGAAAAAAAGTGTGACAAATGGGTAATATATTTACATTGGCTATCACATAAATAATATCTCAGTATTTGCCAAAATATAACAGGGAATGTAGAACATAGAAAGTCTTCGTTTCTATCATAACAATTTTTTTTCTTCCTGTTTTTTAATTCACAATATATAACATCTTCCCACAAAGAAATCATATAAAATTGAAAAAAAAATATTAGATTTTCCAAAGTTTGCTTCACTATGACAATACAGTTTTACTGGTTTGAAGAACTTTTGGCAAATATGAGTTATAACAGCCAAATTTGCAATTTTCATTTTTTATGCTGAACCCACAGGAATGTAACCTTTACCAGAAAAAGCAATGGCTTGAATTTCCTGTATTTGAGTTAGATGTCAAATTGCTCATGTTTCAGTAATATGGTAATTACATACTCATGAGAGATGTAAGCTGTGATCCTTACCACAGCTAATGAGAATTCTGGCAAGCCAGAGTACATATTGCTGCTGAAGCAACCCTCTCAGCGGTATGTCTTGGATGGTGCCGTAAAAAGAGGCTGTGGTTTACGACAATGCTAATGGGAAATGTAAGCTATGATCCTTACCACAACTAAGGATTATCCTTGATGCTTATACATCAAGATAATAAAACATCAAAGTAAGTAATACGTAACCCCCCCCCCCCCCTCCAAATTATAAATTATGTCCCTTTAATCATCTTGTATGAAAATCAATCCATTCCACCCCCAACCCCCTCAGGTTACAGACTACAAGATACCCATTTACCATTTAATCAACTTGTACGAAAACCAATCCATTCTAAACCCCCCCCCCCCCCATCAACTTGTATGAAAATCAATCCATTCTAAAAAAACAACAAAAAAACTCCAAGTTACAGCCTATACCCCTTTAATTAGCTTATTCTACCTCACCTCATCCCAATCCATCCATTCTCATTCTTCTGCTCTTTGCAATATTGGTTAAAGGGAAACACTCCATGACTTTACTGTTTTTCTAACTTTAGATTAAAATGGAAATAATTTATTGTAAATATTACACTTGATACATGGTAAAAGCCGTACAGCAGCTATCACAAAATGTTTTTGCTAGACAAAGTCAAAAATTCAATGACACAATTTGATTGCTCTAAAAAATTATGAAATGAACTTATTTACATAAAAAACAAAAATCCTGGAGTGTTTCTCATACATTTCTGGCACATTCAAGATGAACCAGAAAAATTGAATTTACTTTTCAAACCAGTTCAACTTTCACGTATCCTACCATCCATGCAGCGTTGGTACAGTCCTAGTGTATGCCATTGATACAGAGCCACTCCATTGTTAAAAGGGGAATGCCACTCCAGGAAATAGAGACATTTTCATAAACTATGGGTTCTGGAGAGTCATTTCATGATTTTACATCACCTACAATTACTTGCGATTTCAGAGAAACATCAAGTTGATCTTGTGCATTCCTAGGGTATCTTGGCTATGGGCTATTGCATCATGGGAGATAGTGGAAATACATTATTCAATAGTTGATCACTGAATATTCATGAGTTCAAAATGCTATACACTTCAGTGTGAACAACTGTCATGAATACTCGATGTTCAACCATTGAACAATGTACCGGTACTATGTACATGTATTTCTGCTATCTCCCATGATGCAATAGCCCATAGCAAAGATACCCTGTACATGCACAAGGTCAACTTGATGTTTCTCTGAAATCACAAATAATTGTAAGTGTGATGTACAATCATGAAATGACTCTCCAGGAGCCAGAGTGTACGGCAGTGTCTCTATTTCCTAGAGTGGGGATCCCCTATAGGAGGTAGACAACATTATCACAAATGTAATTCTCACAACAGCTGTAAGAAAATTGTCATTATTAATTATGATTTCTTCTTCCAAATACGTATTTTCCCCAGAGGATTTGGCTCGTAACCTAGTCCAATTCCCTACTTCTCAATCGAGATAACTATTAAAAGATAATTATTTCATACAAAAATTTGTGTCAGTTCTACATTGTCTTGGTGTGTGTGTTCATACGTGAATGGTAAAAGAGGTAGTCTGTACAATACAACATACCATGCCCAATCTGATTAAAATCTGATGTGGTAAAAGTGGCTAGATGCCTTTATTTACCTCTATATGTACATCATTTTGTGTCGTTTGTTTTGTTCCGATTGTTTGGGTGATACAAAACTATCCAAGTTACGTCCAGGTTTCATGACACGTTTGTTTACAAAATTAACATCCTTGAAAATTTCAAAAACAGGAAAAAGTCCATTAAATGTCATTTGGCTGGCAGTGTAGTTGAAAAGTCTTCGATGCAAATATCTGTTGTATTGCTGATCCTTTCTGGATGTCCTGTATTGTCAAAGTAGTTTACAAACAGGACAGTACTTGGTCCTTAATCTTCGATGCAATTCAAGAAGTCTTTATGGTGTCAAATCTTACCTACAGTTTCAATGTTTTGCTTCCCCTTGATCTAAGTACTTCCACAAATTGTTGACGAGATGCATTGGTCCTGACAGCTAAATGGTTGAAGTGAGTACGACTTGCACGGTATCCACTGTCATGCAGGAATGCAACCATACGATTCGTTCTGTTGAAACAAAACAATTCAAGCAAGTGACTCGTACATATTTGTGGGCTCATAGCTGGTTTTTAACATCAAATTAAATTCTAGAATATTTCATACAAATTCAGAATACCAACATACATTTATATGTTCTGTAAAACTGGAAAAATTCACCAAGACTTGTTTTCGCTTTATTTGAGGTGCAATTGTTGAACTGCAATTTCTTGCAATGTACCACAATTTGATTTTCCCTACCCCATACTATGTGGCGACTAGTGTGTGCTCTCAAAACCAATTTGATGTTACCTATCCCTTACAATGTGGTGACAAGTGTGTAATCTAAAAACCAATTTGAGGCAACACTAATATACAGTTATTACTTGTGATACCAAATTTGGTGTTCCCCAATCCCATACTATATGTTGACCAGTGTGTGCTCTCAAAACCAATTTGATGCAATTTGATGTTCTCCTATCTCTTACAATGCAGTTATTGACTCACAAGAAAAGTCAGTTATTATCATTTAGACCCACAGTACAATATTATATCATTCTTTATAGGATGCACTGCTCTAAAGGCAAGCTTATTCTTGATCATACATGGCTATCAGTTACCATGCATCTGAAATCTAAAGTACATCATCATAAAATTCTGCAAAAAAATCCTGAAGTAATATCCTAGTTACCAATCAATCACAACACAAACATGTTCAGCAGTGAAACAACAGAAACATTTCGTTTCACTTGTGACCTCTGATCTCATGCAAATTAGCAAAATTCAAGATGGTTGCTGGCACACAAGTCATGTACATGATGTATGTGATATGCCTCCATTTGATTCAATTTTCTTGTAATCACTAAATTTCTGCTTCCTTTGTTTAGACCGTCAACAATTCAATTGACTAGGATATCTATCTCAACCTCCGTCCACTGTGTTGAAGGAAAGTCACTGAAACTCACACATCTTTGATCGTTCTAAAACACCCTGTCATTATCCAGCAGCAAACTGACCAATCACAGGCTTCCTTTTATACTATCAATGTTGACTGCTTTTCCAACATGGCTACCTCCGTCATTGAATTTAACTTCAAAGTCGTTGAAAGGTGTTTCGACATAAAAATATTGACACATCTTCAAAAGCAAAGTATTCAAAATATTCACAGTGGCAAGGCCATGTTTGTGAAAACCCTACAGATGGCAGAAAGTCAATTTGCTGTTGTAAACACAAAGATGCATCGCATTATTGGGGCATGTTGTCCATGGTAGCCAATCAGATTAACTGCAATGACTTTCCTTCAAGGTAGTTGACACAGAGATAGATATTGTAGTCATAATGCTTTGATTATTTAAGATGCACTAAATGACAAATGATAAAGAATTTTAACTTACTTTGGAGTGTTCATATCTTTTTGACTGTGTTTGTGTAAATCATAGTAAAATGATGGCTGTCCGTCAAACTCAATCTCAGCCGCGTTACTCTTGTCTCCGCCCCCACTGTCACTCATAAACCTTGCCCTCTTTTCAACATGTCCATCTCCACTAGTGTCCTCTAGAGGGCGCTTTTCACTTTCGCCACCCCAGCCATCTCCTGTTCGATTATCACAATAATCTCCACTCTCTTCTCGATCCGCAATACTACATCTGATGGCAAGTGGTTTTTTCTTGTCTGAACAAATGGCTTCACTCAACATAATATCAAGAAGTTCTTCAACTTGTTTGCTGACCGAAATCTTCTTCCCAGCTTCTTGCATATTGGTGATAAATTTGGCATTAAATATACTACCGCTCCTACAGTTAAGAGAAAAATCAAGCAAATATTACATAAATGAGGTGTAAAACTTACCCGACATCAAGTATGATCAAGAATGTGACCAAAAAAATAACAAAAATCCTTGTTCATGTCTACAACTTGTAAATTCTGTATTTGCCAATTTGAAGAATGGATCTCAGGTAGGAAAGAATCTACACACCAAGTCATGCGCTTGTGAGTCCCCCAGGTGACTGACCCCTCCAAACCCAGTGGCCGAGTTCCCCCCTCATCAAAGGCAACAGACCCCTCCAACACCAGTGGGCGAGTCCCCCCCCCCCCCCTCCTCCATCATATTTGTTGGATATTTGACACTCACCATATTGGTCCTAGCTCTACTGCTGTCACACCAGGAATATTCTTATGACAATCACACTTTAATAAAGTATAATTACTCTCTGTTCAGGAAAAAAAACAACAACAACAACTAGATATCATTCCCAATATTTTTCATATAGTGACCTGGGTGACATTTTAGGGTCTTCGATTCATAGCCCTTTTTGTCACCAGTAATTTTCCAGCTCCATGAAGTAAAATATTAGAGAATGGCGTAATTATAAATAAAGTAAAGGAAAAAAATGGGGAAAAAAATGACGATTCAGAATTTTTGTCTCATATACAAAGCACCACAGAACCAATGATGTAGGCGTGTGTGTTGTCATGATGTAGAGCCATGATATATATTCCATATTTTCTATTCAAATGTGTACTACTTGTGTTGCATATAGTATAAATGTCATTTATCAAAAGTGCATATATGGAATCATATGAATGTAATATCAAAAGTCAGAATATTTCCAGGAATTGTCAAAGTCATTTCCAAGGTGTATCAAACCAACAGTTCTCCAATTGTCATACTGTGATTGAAATTTGACCTCCTAAGTTTAGTCAAGTATTGCTGCAGTATTTCAGGAATTGATGGTTGATAATTTCATCAATTTCACTTTCCAGTGGGCAAATTTAATTTTTCGAAGAGTGGTTTGACTTTCAAGATCATTCTGGACGCGTGAAAAACCTGACTAAAAAGTAGATACATCAAAGTAACAATTACATCACAAATTCAATACTCTGGACCTAAATAATTATTTGACTGACTAAATGTTATGAACTCACCCAGAACTGAAGACATGGATGGATGATAAACCCGTTCTTCACAAAGTCGACAGTGTAAAAGTTTGTTGATTTGTCCAACACTGTTGTCTGCATGTTTGCCACCTCTGTGCACTCTTACTATAACCAGTATACAATGTTCCACTGCTGCACTGAGTAGGACTTCTATACCTTTGTAACAACGAGCTGCTGCCCTGTCAGAACCAAAACAACATATCATTGAGTCAGCCTACATCACAGGTACCTAGATTCGCATGAATGCACTAGTGTTTTTTTGGCAGTTGTATTTACATGTTTAACAACGATTAAAGGGATACAGTCTGTAAATTTATGGTCAATCATCAGAACTCTTGTTTGAAATACATTTTGATTGTTTTTTCTTCTATCTTGCATCTAATTTTGAAGTCTTCAAAAAATGAAAATAACTGCCAAGGAATATTTCTGAGACACAGTAAGTCCTGAGGCAAAATAGCAGTCTAAAGGGGTTTCTGGTAGGATTGATCATTATGTGTGTTGTAGTCCTTGCCCATTAAGGTGTAAGTCACAGCTGTATCCTAGTCAACCAAGCTGTATAAATGGGTATGTGGTAGGACAGGGGTTATGTTGTGAAGGTTATAATCCGTAATATCACTGTGGCTATGTGTTCTACAAACCATGCATTATTATCATTATTAGGCAAAAAAAAAAGTATTGTTTCTGGTCAGGACATTTTGACTAAAACATGACAACGTGATTTCTTTTCTTTTCTTTTTTTATTCTGAACAAACCTGTCACTTAATCTACTATTTATGACAGTTACTGTTCTTGTTATTTAGTACTTTAGAGCAAGTGTGTATGTGGGGCAGATGTCATTTGCTTGTTCATGATTGGCTCTGCAGTTGTGTTCACTGAAGTAGGGAGGGTTATTTTTGTGTTTCCCCTGGATCTGCAGATTGCACTGATGGGCTGGAATCTTTTTTTATAAAGACAGATGCGAGGGTATTTAAGTGATGTGCATGCTGACCAGGAACAATTCCTTTTTTTGGCCTTATATACGATTTCATATTTTAAAGCTCCACTAGCTGCACCTGGGGTATTTTTTTTCATCAATAACCAAATATATGTTTTCTACTAATTGGTCAGTTACTTATAAATAGATATTGTATCTGTTAATTAGTGGTCAGTATTATCTGTAGGTAGTGTAGTGACAAGTTTAAATTTTGAGCGAAGGATTGGCTTTGAATGTCTGCATTAAACCTGCAATAGTTTGTAACAGTAGTATCACTTTTTAATTAGACAGCCGCAATCTATTAACTGAAAAGTGATAAAATACCAATAATCAGACATTGTACATGTTAATCAGTGGTCGATCTTATCCATTAGTACTGTAACAACAGGTTTAAAATTGTGATCGCGGTTGAGGGCACTGATTTTTGGGTATGGACCTAAAAATCAATTTGATATGATTTATCAAGTATACAGGTACAAAAAGTATGTTCACCCATGGGTGATTCACTACTATTCAGGGTGTACGATATTACAAGTATTAAAGTTATTGTATCTAACAAAACATTTTCAAAAAAAAATCATTTTCAGTTACAGCTAGTGCATCTTTAAAGATTTCTCTACCTTGCAACAGCCTGTAGCACCATTCTTGTGCCAAGCTCTCTATAATATTCTGTTCTGATGAGATAGCCTCCATAGTTCCTTGCCGCCACATTCTCACTCTTACCAAACAGGGTACTTGTGTCTGTGGATGACACGGCAATGATGCCTTGGTTACGAACGTTACGGAATGCTGCCTCTAAGTACTGTACAGATGTTCCATATGGATCAAGATAACTGCAAACAAAACACACACAAAAAACAGTAAAAGAATTATTGGGCTAAGGCCTAAAAAAAATTGTGTGGGTCCAATTATGCTCAAGTTTAGAATAGGTGGGGTATGTAGATTTTTCATTTTATTTAAAAAAAAAAAAAATTTCATGTGTGTGTCGCTAGTTCAGGTAGTTATGTTTTCTGTTGTTTCTCATATGATCTCTGTGTTATTGATTTCTTATCATCAGATGTACAGCCATTACAGATTGGAAAAACGTTTTATGTTGATGTCAGTTTCTGCATCCACTATTCTTGTGAGACTTCACAACCATGGTGTTTACGTCATGTATAAACGTGTGATGTTGCACTTGTGAACATTCATTTAGGGGGAGGGGTAGTTGGAAGGGGGTTTTGTCCTAAACGAATAATGTTTGCTTATTGAGCTTGTGCAACATGTGCGATTGTCCCTTATATTTCTTGAAGTTGACCAAATTTTTAACAGCGCCCTCTCTGGTCAGATAATGAAAAACACAGCAAATGCCAAGATGGCAGAACTGTGTATCACAGGACTAAATAAAATTATTGTTTATCACTATGAATAAATGGAATGGGTCATAGTTTCCTTCTACAGCATCCACACTGTTAGTATGACTTGAAAGCATCACCAACACGTATGTACGCACTCCCACTTTTTTTCTGTTTTCTTTTTCAACCAACTGTCCCATGATTTTTAAGGTGTTACTGTGAAAACCCCAACATTAATAGTGCCACCCTTGCAAGTATTTAATTCCTCACAACTCTTGTTATTACTTACACAAAATCAAATGCTTGTTGATGTAACAAGACATTAGCATCACAATTGACAACTTTAACACTGTTGGTGCAATTATTGGTTTGTTCATCTTTCTCTCCCTGTACGCTGATGCCGTTTCTTTGACAGTTTTCTTGAATCAACTGCGTAGACTCTTTACAGACATCAGATATAGTTACTTGTACAGCGCCCTCACAGTGTTTGATCCACTGAAGGCCCGATATACCTACAAGAAGACGAAATAATGAAAAGCATGGATGACAATCACATGACTGTTTCATACGTTAGTGCGCGGGCATAGTATAATTGCTATATGCACTGTGGTGCAACACCGAAAACATGATTGTATACCATGAATGTAGTATACTACATAATGCTTGATTATATTATTACAAAATTTGTTGTTTCAGTAAACATAAGTCATAATAACAGAACCCAATCATCAATGATGCATGAATGCCAGTGCGGTATGTGCACTCAATCATGAAGGGCCTGCTGCTGCACTTTCGCATATTTCACCCATGATTACGGCCACAGAGAACATCGCAAACACTGACGCAAAAATACCAACGTACATCACACTAGCACTCATTCATTACTCACACATCAAGGATTTCTGTTACATACACAGATGTTAACTTATGACAAAGAGATTGCGTAAATGTGATGTCATCACCAGAGGTTTTCCCATAAACCCTGGCAGAAAACTTTTCGAACTGCGCTATGTCCAGGAGCAATATGGCAAATGCACTTTTTCAGTCACTGCTCCCAGGCTGTGGAACTCTCTGGATTCGTCTATTCGCAATGCACCTCTGTCCTCTTTCAAAGTATAAGTCAAAACACACCTCTTTCGAAAAGCATATTTCTCCAGCATGGCTTAATGAAAGTATTTTATTCATGATTGACACAATGTGTCAGTTTTATTAAACCGTTTTTATAGTTTATTTTTTTATTCTCCAATCATATAATGTGTATTTTTATCATGTGAAGCACACTGATATTTTTATGCAATTATGTAATGTGATATATAAGAAATAAATATTATTATTATTATTATTATTATTATTATTATTATTATTATTATTATTATTATTATTCATACAAGTTGGAAATAAAAGAATTTGATATGTATGTACTTGTATGCAACTAATAGGTATTCTTCACTCGTGTGTTGTACTTTACAATGTAATGGTTCAAATAACATGCAGTCCATACCTGTACCTCCAAATGCATCCAGACATTCCACAGGTTTCTCTTTCTCGGTTATAAAAGATGACAGCGCACACAACACCATTTCTCTGTTAAAATAAAGTTGAGAACGATGTTAGTATGAATAAAGCTAGTCCTGCTTGCATACAGAGTAATCCGGGACTCGATTCTGACAATTGTCGCTGTCAGCAATATAGACTCGTGCACCGCCTGTAAGCAGGGCTAGAATAAAACATAAGAGCTACTCTACTCCACTCTACTCTACTCCACTCTACATATGTATTCAGTAGACATTTTTATAGTCATAACATTTATTTAATTGTGCCTTGTTCTATCACATTATTATATTACAGTATGAATAAAGAAGTCTCGATGGTCAAATTTTGTCGTTCAGTATAATCATTATCATTATTAGGTAGCAAAAACAGCATGGTGACTCTGCAGGTCATTCTGCAATGTAGCGTTGATGACAAGGCTCTTATAGAAAGCTTAAGTATTATGACTATAGCTGATCATGTGAAAGCAATGTGATACTGGCTCCCTGGAAAAGTACTGGCTTGAAATATACATATCAAAGCACTGTACAGTAAATAAGACAGTGCATCACATAAAAGGAGAAACCCTTTGACTCGTAACAGAAATACAATCTCAAATTGTTTTGTGTCAATATCTTTTGAGAGACTTGTATTTTGTATTTCATTTGCAAGTGTTAAAAGTGAAACAAAACAATGACTTTGGACTTGCTATTCATTGACTCCACAGCTCATGAGTCATATTATTAGCCTTTTTTACAGTTAAATCAGGACAGTGTCACGGTGGGTGCTACTTCCATGGTTGAAATCTACATCGTCTTCTAGACAAATGGAACATGAATACTAGCGACAAATAATACGTGCATTCAATGGTTATTTCCACGATAGCATCAACTACATGCAGCTATATTCACATGGCATGCATTTTGTGCGTGTATGGTTTGTTTTGGCGAGTCTATTTACAGATTTTGACCTCGTTATTTACATATGACTATACAGAAAGTAAAAACACGTGTTCAAAGCATGTTCAGAACTTCACCTGTTCATCCGCATTTTGGGGTTGAAAAATGTACTCGTCTTTCCCGGAGTCGCATGGTTTGATTTAATCACGACTTCGATACCATTCTCTGTCGTGGTTCGTGCCTGAGACGACCCCGGCAGGGTGGGAGTAGCACATTTGTCGCTTGAACATGTACCTTGGCCAACTTCCGCCATGCTTTCAGAAAAGTTGAGTCCTCACCATGACCTCATGACCTTGAGCAACAGACAGGTGACCTCCAACCTCAACGCCGAACAGACTACAGAGGGCGTGCTATATGCCCATCAAGCCACAGCCGGCGCAGCGCAGTTTTTGTCAGTTACTTTTTGACACTTTATGCAAACTGTACTGTTTATAGACAAAAAGAGACCTGGCTTCTCTATGGAATACATTTCTTTTTAAGTTACCACAAATGAGGAAAACACGTGAAGATGTACACAGAAATAGAATCGTTCCCGTTTTACCTTTTGCATGCAAACAAATGTTTACGAAAGTTGACATTAAAATTTCAATTCTTACATAAGTCGTTTTGAGACTGCCAACAGTTGAATTTCACGTGTTGTTTTTTTTACTTTTGTGAAGAAATTGATTTTGATGATATATAACTGCCATCTACATTTAACCTTGTGTTTATCCTCATCTGTTCATTTCTGAACCAATAAATAATGATATATGTTCAAGCAACAAATATTCTCTTATTTGACACAATTTTGGTTTTTAATAAGAATTTTTTTTTAAAAAACGTTTGCTCAGAAAATAGGTCAGAATTACTTCGACCCATTGATATAGTACTCCAGACACAACCAAGTTAAAGTCAGTGCACTTCGTACAAAGTTGCAGCAATTTGAATTTCCCACACGAGCATAAATTACCCATAATTCCAGTAATCTAAAGGCTTTCTGTAATATATAATTACATGGTCCACATCTATATACAGACTAAACATGGAGACAAAGCGTGGAGTTAACTAGCTGAAACTGGTTTTATATTGATCCTTGTATGACCCAAATGCATGTAGAGATTTGGCTAGAGTGGAAACATTCATACTTTCCAAACACACTGGTATTACAATGAGTCAGAAGCTTCATTCAATAAATATAGGAAAAAATATCATGTAAATAGGTACGTGTACACAATGTACAGTGCTTGTGTACTTCCCATCTGTAGATTCTCTCACCAGTCCTCGGGGAGCATCACTATTAGCTGTTTTGCATGTACCAATATCTACCGAATAATTGTATCCTTGTACTGTTGGCCCCATAGGGCTAACCATTTGTTGACACATTACTGCCACTCCATGCCACGCCCAGAGGACTGTTTACCCTTGTTCAAATTCAAGCCTGATGATGGCTTAGTCGATCATCACAGTAACGCGCCAACAAATGATTAGCCCTATGAGGACCCACAGTACAATTATACAGTAGATATCGATGCATACAAAACAACCCTTCATGTGATGCTCCGAGGACCGAGTCTAATTTCCCATCCATCCATACTCATACAGGCATAGACCTTTTTTTTACTCAAAATTCATGTGTACTTTTATTGATAAAACAAATTAACGACACTGAGAAAAGTAAGAGTAAAAATACAATTGAAAGTTAATAATAAATACAGAGTAATGCAAGTTTTGACAAGTGTTGGTTGGAAATAATAGCAATAGTTTCTCTTTTCGAACTTTTCTTCAGCCATTAGTCTGTGATGCCACATGACAAAAACTGTCAATAACGAAAGTAAACGAAACGATAACCAAAAACAACTTTTTTGTCAATAAAACTTCCCACTGCAGCTCAGCAGTTTTTTAGATGAACTTTTTTTCCTGACTTTATTTACAGAGAGAGTAGCTACCCCACTTTGATGCAAAATGGAGTTTAATCTGACAATTAAACCATCAGTAATCTTAGAATTAAGATTTTTATTATATGAACTATTTTTTCCAGACTTTATTTACAGAGAGTAGCTACCTCACTTTGATGCAAAATGAAGTTTTATCTGACAATTTAATGATCAGTAAATCTTAGAATTTAGCTTTTTATTATTTGCATGGCAGTGAGCAAGTGATGGGGGGGGGGGGGGGGATTTGTCTGAAATGGTATTTCGTCCAACAGCTCAAGACAACCATATTCTCAGGGAGGGAGGGGGGGGGGGGTGTAGAGATACATGCCATGCATATGAGGGACAAAACAGGACAGTGTGTACCCTGTTCAATGATAGGGTTTTATTACCTTGAAACAACATATAACCCCATCAAACAATATTTATGTTTTAGACACCCTGCATTATTGCAAATAGAATCTGGAATGAATTCATAAATAGAAACGATACAATGATCAAGTTGCTCAAAAACGCAACTTTAACAAATTTAAAATGGCCACATATATTGCTTCAAAAAAAGTATTATTGTATAAGTTTAACATTTATATTCAGCAGTTCCCTGCTTGGGTAAAGTTACTTAGTGCGATAAACTTTTAACAAAGTGACATTTCCTATTTGTAGTTTGGCATATTTCAGGAAACATTCAGATTTTTTTTAGCGTCAGTCTTCTACACTAGCTATTAGATGCAACCCTGCAAAAATTATATCTCCAATAGTTAATAGAGTGACCCGACGTCTCCAGGCTTCTAAAATCACGTTTTCTTCTTTTATTTGTTGTGTAGTACCATTGTACATCATAAGTCTGTGTGGTAATCTATATAATAGTTCTGGTGTGTTTTTTCATTTGAAGGATGGAACATATATTGTTCGTGTGTTTATGGAATTGAACCAGTCTGCGTATATCCAATTCAGTTGGCTAATCTAAAATTCATCTTCCTCCTTGGGTACTTCATCTTCTTCCCAGTCTTCCAGGATTGTCGTTCGCACAATAGCTTGTGTGACAGAGTATGGATCGCAGTTAGATGAGGGTCGACGATCCTCAAAGTAACCCTTTTTGTCTTCCCCAACCTATAGAGAGAAAAATCCAGAATAAAAATGTTAATGTCTCTGATTTACACATTCCAAACAGTCTACAGATAGTGTAGTAAACTTGTTTACAGCTTAGAGTACCTGACAGGGTTTGTGTACTGTCAAATATTACACCATTATATGCAAATAGGGTCAATTCATATGCTAATGAGCAAACCTGATGATTTCAGTCTACCCATAAGGCCATAAAAATGTTTCAATCAGCAAAAAGCATGTTGATCTGTTACAATTATTCTGAAGGGATTGGCAACGATTGTCTTTATATTAATTTTATGCTGACTTTTTAAATTTCACATAATTATTCTGAAGGGATTGGCAACTATATTCTTTCTATTAATTTAAAACTGAACCTCTTTCTAAATTTCACCAAATATTGCATCACTTTATTAGTCATAAATTATCAGTAAATCTCCCTGACAACTTGCCAGGTCAGGTTTTTTAAATTGTTGCATCAGTATTATACCAGAGCACCATCAATTCATCGTTCAAACCATGACACAGTCCAAAGATTACAAGGTTATCATGCACACTACTGATAATCATGCCATTCATATATATACTCTTTCATCACGCACTAGACACGTTGGCTGCAGGAGACACATCGACAAAACACAATGCCACGTCAAATTGCGAAGTAACAGCATTTGATGAATTCACACGTATCAAACCTATAAAGTACTCTTTTAGTAGGCCTCCGATCTAGGACATGGAATGAACCAGTGCTATTGCATCAGAAATTCTACAAACTAGTTCAGAGTTCAAAGTTCAATTGTTTGCATGCATACCAGTAACAATCCTACAAACAGCTTTCCAGCTTCACAACTTTCACACAGAATAAGTACAATACAGCACTTTTTACTTGTACTTGCTGATCATAAACCAAAATTTAGAGAACTCTCACATCCACACAAGCTTTGAGTAACCAAAGATGCTAGAAATTTTTTTTCAGACTTGTACTTACTTGACGTGGGATTCTGATGCTAGCTCCTCGGTTGGCAATACCGGCAGAGAAGTCTGAAATATGTGATGTTTCGTGAAGACCTGTGAGACGACGGGCGTTGTCTTGGCCGTCATTTGGATCATATAACCTGATATGCCTCATATGACACTTTGAAAGTTTCTCAATTGCTTCTTCAATATACCTGCAATAAGTGGAGAAATTACATTTAAATCATCTGTCCAATGTTAAGGGGGGGGGGGGGGGGGTTCAAGAGAAACAACCTCAAATTTAAGAAAATAAGACAATGAAAATTGGAAGTCAATGCTTTAATACAGTAAAATGACAGAAGCTTACCTAATTCCACCGTCTTCTCGCATAGCCTCTGTACTGTAGTTGGTATGACAACCTGCACCATTCCAGTCACCGGGCATGGGTTTGGGATCAAGTGATGCAACAACACCGAAATCTTCACATACACGATGGAGTAAGAACCTGGCAATCCATAAATGATCTCCCATATCAATACCTTCACATGGACCAACTTGGAATTCCCACTGAAAGAGCATTAAAATACAATTTTAGATTAATGCTGGGGTGGGGTGAGGGGGTATCATACTACGTCAAATGTGGTCTAATGTAGTAACTTCTGATGACTAAACAAACACTTCACCAGTAACTGATAAGATAGGCCTATCATTTTAATGGAGCAAACTTAGTTTTTTTTCCACTAAACAATGGACAAAACTGAAGGCTAAAACTTGACAAACATCTTGAGTAGAACTGATATTACACAAGACAACCAAGCCTGATATGACAGAGATCTGTTCTCCAAGGACAACTACACAATAAATATAATCACAAGACCCAACTTTGATAAACCAACATCTGTACAAATATTTTGTGATCTTTAGTTTGGTAAAAGGCTAGAGCTCGAGTTTCCTTACCTGAGCAGGCATAACTTCTGCATTTGTCCCACATATCGTAACTCCAGCATAAAGACATGCTCTGTAATGTGCTTCAAGAATATCACGACCATAGACTTTGTCAGCACCAACAGCACAATAGTATGGACCTGATGAACAAAAGGCAAGCCATTTTTAAGTTAAGTTACAAAAATAAATTTGCACGTCAGGTGAATAAAATAACCCCCAATTTATGCTTGAAAGCAGATAACAGGAGATTTACAGTAGAAAGTAGCTGGACTCGTCTTTTATTTCCTAAACTCAACTCTTTGTAAAAGGAACAATGTTGATATTTGCCAACACTTGCACCCAATTAAATTAATTTATGCAAATACATACAAATATATACAATCTGGTCAGTAACACTAAACATCAAAACAAATCTATATCTGCAGATTGCTATAATCTGCACATTTTCTTTTAATCTCGTCTGACCTTCTGTTGCCAACACAAAAATAAGGTTATGTTTTTTATTTCTTACCTTGTGGACCTGGGTATCCCATCCTTGGCCAACCAAAGGGATGACCATCTTGGCTAAGGAGTGTGTATTCTTGTTCCATACCAAACCATGGATGTTCACCCTTTGCCCTGTCCATGACCTTCTTGCACGTCAACCGATGGTTAGTTTCTAAAAAAGAATAGAACACAAATTTTATTTCAAAATTATGAATCAGACTTCAACTTCAGGATGTGTAAAGGGGTAACTAGCCATTCTCTCTTATCAAAATTCAGAGATTGCAAAGTCGGTGTTTGTATCGTAACGAAATATATCCAGTTGTATCTACTACTACTGTACTAGCCTTCCATATCCCAATATGGCCAGGAACAGAGGAATTGATATGCCTGTCCTAGTAAAATATTTATGGAATCAGAACCCTGTACGAGACACATTTCACAGGCTCTCAGTATGCTGGTATGTCAAATGTTTTCATTTTATCACGACTTTTCTGTGCCACCAAGAAATTGGGATCTGCCATCCATAACAATATACTGGGGCCGTGGTGATTCTAATAGCGTTCTCATCCCTGACAATTACTAGTTTCTAGTATTAAAAGATTACATACCTGCTGGTCTTTTGTCATATTTGTACGTTTCACAAAGTACCAATTTGTTTGGCCTCAGTCTGAAGGGATCGTCAAATATAGCCACTGGATGTAAATACATATCACTGTTGCTTCCTTCAGCTTGGCCTGTACTTGAACCATCATAGTTCCAAATTGGTAATTCTGGAAAAATCCAAGGAAAACATTGTCAGTCATTGCATTTATTCATGCACTGCTATTAATCAAAACCCTGCCTATCAGTCGGTGCCACCCACACCTGGCAGTACTAGTTGTATAACTTGCCTAATGTTATAACAAACACCCCAAGATCAAGTCATCAATCAAAACCATGACCATATTTCTGACATTAAAATGATTTCAACGACCTTTTGTACACAAGCATATGATTCATTATTCTATTCTTTCTACATAATTATACATTCAGTGCATCATGTTATTTGAACATCAACCTCAACCCAAATGACATTTGCATACAATGGGTTCTAGGGGTTATGCAATTTGTTTTTCTTCAGGTTTATACAAGATGGGTGAAAACCACAAAACTGACAGACCCTGGAAAAAAAATTTAAAGACACCCAGAATGTACTTCATTATATGGAGAGAAAAAATACTTCAATAAATTGTCTTATTTTTGCAGCTATTGATATTTGCACTTCACGAATTTTTTTTTTTTTCAGAGTAAACACAAACTGGCAACACCATGTACCAATGCAAGAGTTCAAATACACCAAAGTCAGCATTTTCTGCTGCAAGTTGGTTCGGTAATGTTTAACTTTCTAGTTACCTTCTGGGGCTTTTGGTTCAAAATCCAATGTCCTTGTCTTGCATCTGATACCTTCCCCACTACCGTCAATCCAAATGTACATACATTGCACTTTATCTCCTTGTGGCAGTTTCATGTAGCGACTAAGCACTTCTTTGTTGGTGATTGCTGAATATGACACAGCCATTTTTGTTTGATAAATCTACAGGAAAAGAATTGAAAATAAGCAGTTAGTTACAGCAAAATAGCATGGTGAGACTGGCGGTAGTAATTAGAATCATCTGTCTTAGAAGGGATTTCTCCAAGATCTGTTAGAAAACACCGATCACCAAGCTGGCTTCTAATACCATCATTTACTATAAAACCCCAAAATGTTTCGATAAAAATTAATAATTTACATGATTGCGATATCAGCTTTCGAGCCTCGATGGTTGTACTGCAATAAAATGTCACTATTTCTTTGAAATCGATTTTACTTCGGGCATTGATTTCTACGTAGAAGGACGTCCCCCTCTGTGCTTCAGAGGAAATAGTCGAAATGAGAGAGTGCAATAAAATATGTATAGGAACGGTTGCCTACAAATTTGGCATAAATGATTGAATATGTATCTTCTTTAGGAAAGTTATAAAATAATATATTTCTTCAGTTCCTTTTGTTGTATGTGATGGTATTTTAACCCGCGAAAAAGTTTGGCGCCTTATTTCGAATACGAGTGTCTACGCTGGGTTCTTTGTTACTGTACAGTGTTACCTCGCGATGAATGAACCCGGTTTGCTTTGACTCGAGGCTTGAATTGAAAATCTAGTAGGATGCCAGTGTTCTCTAACCAAAACAATCCCGGGTCCAAGATTATAAAAAATATGCTCGGTTTCAGCCTAACCAAAGTTACCCATGACATTGAATTATGCGAATAGTTCAGCTTGTTCAAGATGAAGGGTGTTGAGACGTTTACACACATTGTTTTATCAAAACTACTTTAATACACAACGATATTTCGTAATCAACAAATAATACTCTACAGTGTCAATCTCGTACCACACAAGAAGCAACGCGAAAGAACATACACGATTTTATTTGTACTCGTGGCATAGCATTCTACTACGTGAACATATAAAGGAAGTAATGCTGTAAGGTCAGCTTGGGCGAGGTCATCAACGAACGGAATTTCCGCACCAACTTTTCCTTTCATCACATTCATGAAATTATATAAAACGTAATTGATATTTTTAAAATTTCACAAAATAAATGCGACATATTTTCTAATGTATTGGGTGAATCCAATCTTATCGTATGTCAACTTTTGAAAATGAAAATAGATACATGTCTTGCACCACGAGCACGGAAAATTTACGAGCTAAATACTATAACTAGACTGTAGACAGGAAACTGACATACGGCGTGCCGGCGAATATTGCATCAGCCACATAAAATTGTACACAAAACCAATATTTAGAAACTCCCCGTTTGAAATGTAGTTTTAGGAATACTTACATGTCACAACAAGTACGAAATACTGGAAACTTTGACGAAAATACGAATCTTTTCCCTGAGAAAATGGGAGTCTTCAGAATGTCATCTGTACTGAGCACAGTGTAGAGCTGTTGTGGTGATCAGTGATGCACGCCTCGACGTAAACGCTGGAAACAAATCACGTGACAAACGTAGCCATGCGTCTGAGACATGATTGCTCACTGATTGGCCAAAGGCTGCCAAGCCCCTCCCAATCATGCCTTTGTGTAGAAATTGTGAATGTGTTGCAAACAAAAAAGCGGCATGGAATCCCGACTCAACTCCAGCGCGTGATCAATGAATGTGTAAAGTGTGGTTTGTCCTATTTATGATAAATATCGGAAGAAAGTGAAATCGATTTGCTTCTCCCAATTTCTTGAGTTACATTTTGCGATAACTTATAGTTATACATACATCAATTTCTTGAAGCAGAGACGTCGTGATCGTGCAGACAGAATAATTAAAACACAATTTCACTGCGAATCATAAATATAAGCCTATAGTATACGGTATATCATTCTGGGATATCATTACAAATGAATAATGTGCAGAGTATTGGGTATCCAATATAAGCTTACACGCACCCCACGCGCACTTTCCACGAAAAAAATCGTGAGTATGGAGCTCGGCTTGCGTTGGGGGAATACAAATATTTTGCAACGTAAGTGGTTACCTGGATTGGTGTATGTATAGAGTGTAATGTTCCAATAGTCCGAATCGATTGAGTATCCGTGTACCATAGATCTTCTGTGCATTACTGTGTATGTCATATACGACACGTATCAGACTCGAACAGAACACACATTTCATTATATTTATAAAAGAGTGGACTAAAATAAACAAAATTGAATATATAATATATATATATTTAAAACTCGGTGAGTATCAATCTGCTAAGACAGTGCTCTGTATCGCAGTGTGTATATATATATATATATATATATATATATATATATATATATATATATATATATATATATATATATATACAGCGTATCTATTTATTCTTACATCTATTTCTGTTCATTTGTACATTCGTCTACTCCCTGGTCTACTCCTCATTGAAATGGTTTGACACCGTAATTGTTGTCACGAAAGCCTAGCGCCTCGGAGTGAACATTACATAACTCTCCACCTATGTACTATCCATCCACCTATGGACGGACTACGGTGTTGCATTAACAGCATACTTATGTATGCTTAGATTGCTTACAGACGTTGAAATATCAATACTATGATAACACATCACGCACACCCCTGGCCAAGCCTACTCACGGCAAAGATTCTCTATTTGATTTTAGTGGGCGTGTTGGGGGCAAACTCGACTGCCCGAGGTGGTTTCCATCACGTGACATGGGTTGTCAGCTGATGGCATTATGTAACACAGCACTATCGCATAACATATAACTTATAAGCTTAATGTATTGCATACTGCACAGTCGCCATGATCAAAGGACGATCACCTCTGCCAGCTCTGGAATTAAAAGTTCAGTACATCTGATTGTGTCGCCTCCACACTAACACAATCTGATTCAAATGTGACGTGGTGAATACGGCTCGATTTCTTTATTTACCTAAAGACCCATTTCCCTCGTTTATTGTTGTTGTTGCTTGTTTTCGATTTATTGTTCCGGGAGTGATCGCCGCCTTCCAGAGGTAATGAGCCGTCTTCACAACATCAGATTTTCATACCAGCAGTGCTGGAACATCCAGCAGTCAGATATCCTGAGAATGCACCTTGCGTGAAGTCGAAGACAAAAGTTTTCGTACTTCCACAGGAAGCCCAGGAATATGTTTCAAACAAACAAACAAACAAACATACATATTCCCCATACACCCGAATATAGTAACTGCGTCCATAGACCCTCCACATAGTTTGTTTGTTTGTTTGTTTGTTTGTTTGTTTGTTTGTAACACGACATTCAAATTCCCCTGTTTATCCATGCATTGATTTATCTGTCATTGATCTGATTTCACATAACTGAATATTCCACTTATTGAAACATCTCTATCAAATTTCAGACCATGAGAATACAGCTTTGACAGTGAAGTTTTGAGTTTTATTTATTTATTGACCAAAAAAGTGCATATCGCATGCAATGACCCCTGCCCTGAACAATTCTTCATCTAGACACTCCGAGAAACACTCACCAAATTTCAAACAACTGTGTGTGGTAATTTTGAGGTTCACTTTCTTTGATCAAAAATCACATCTTTAAATTTTAGACACTTTGTGCATATATCAACGTACATTGTGATCACTAAGGCTGCACTGTCTAAATAACAGCCTTCATCAAGACACCCCGGGCGCCCTAGAAACGTTGTCGCCAAATTTCGAGCCAATACTTTTGGAGTTAAATGTGTTTTAATTACCAGAAATGAAACCTAAGTTGCATTTTGCTGCTTCGATCATTATTCCATGAACGATGTCCCAACTACTAAAACACTAAAGGTAACATCCCTATACGTTAGACTGATAACTATCACGATACTTTAAGTTTTTTGTGCATTGTGCGTTAATATACATTCACAGACAGACAGACAGACAGACAGACAGACAGACAGACAGACAGACAGACAGCCAGACAGCCAGACAGACAGACAGACAGGCGTGTAGACGGGCAGGCGGACGGGTGGACAGACAGATGGACAGACAGACAGACAGACAGACAGACAGACAGACAGACAGACAGACAGACAGACAGACAGACAGACAGACACTTTACCATATGCTAAGTACGTACATTATTGAATCACTTCATTTGTTTTAAAAACTATCGCGTACCATGGTTATAGCTGATGAGCTTACCAGAAAAGTATATGAAGTAAGAAAATGCAATCAACAGTTGGATCTTGAAATGTAATTCATGAACGGATGATAATCTACTTTTTTGTGTGAAATGGTATAATTAGTTTAATTAAATAACTTTGTTCAAATGCCCAAGTAATATTTAGGGCTGTAAGTAATCAAAGGTGAATGTAATATACTAGTATATGAATACCAGGAAATGGTGGTACATGGTAAATGCCGTGTCGCAATCGTCGGGATCGAAATCGAATGTTGTTTTCTCTTCCGCCTCAAACAAGGTCAAGGTGACCGTGAAACACATGTAGTGACCTCGTGGGTACTGACCAGTAAGACGACCAAGGTCAGATGCATGTTGTCAGTAGCTGAGCCAGAACTCAAGATAGCGTTTGTAGTTAGTGTAAAGTTTAAACATATTTAGGTCATGGTAGTTCAAGTGTACACACGTTTCGTCTTCTGGCATCTGTTGTTAAATGGCACACAGAAATTTCTTCCTTGCCGGTGTTATTACATTTCGAAAAAATATTTTATTTATCATCTGCGAAAATAAACGTTAACTTTTGATATAACAATGTCAATGCTTTTGACGATTTACCCAAAATTATAATGGTAAAAAAATATTTTTTTCTAAGTTGTTACGACATAAATTTGTATGATACGGCACATGTACACATTTTTCTTTCTTTTAGTCGGATGTTTCCCTTCGGCTACTTATTATTTATATATATATATATATATATATATATATATATATATATATATATATATATATATATATATATATATATATATATATATATATATATATACAGAGAGAGAGAGAGAGAGAGAGAGAGAGAGAGAGAGAGAGAGAGAGAGAGAGAGAGAGAGAGAGAGAGAGAGAGAGAGAGAGAGAGAGAGAGAGAGAGAGAGAGAGATAGTGAATACCACACACCAAAATTCTCAATGAATCAAAGACAAGTCAAGTAAACAGGGAAATAATCGAGGAAAAATGAAATCTGGGTTTACGGTTGAAAGTTAATATACTGTCGCGTAAGACGTATCAAACGGCGACCCCTTCCGATGACAAACTGACGAGATAGACAGCAAAACATAGTTATATTGGAAATGAGATACGATACCTGGCGCCTTGGCGAATGGAAGAACCAAAATAATGTTATAAAAACGTGACTTATCACCGTTTCTATTTTAAGTCTTATATTCTCGTTTATACTGACATTATATACCGAAACTTGCAGGATGTTTTTATCACTAAAGAATGGCGTCAATCGTATGACGTAATATCGGAAATTTTCACCAACATGCAAAACACAGACTCGTTAGTTACTATGTCTTTGTATACATACATCAGTATTTCATGAGACCAACTATTTAAACCCCCCCCCTCCCCGTTTACGTTTCTGTACACATTCGACAACTTTTACTGCATGAATGCATGTTTTCGATGGTTATCGTCTCCATGGTTTTTCAATATGTATACCTGCTATACGTAGATGAACATCGTATTTTGAAAAAAAAAAATAAATAAATAAATAAATAAACAGCACATTATATTTTTATTTGAGAACAAAACACGCCATTGCAGACATTCGGAGTATTTTCAAGTTCATGGACCGATCACGTCCGAACGACCATGAACCGCGAAACTGGGCGCACTGAATTTTATTAGAATGTCTGAATTAGAATTCTCGTTATATCCAGTTTATCAAACGTAAGCCACTAGATGTAGGCTGCCATGTTCTGATCACGTGACTCAGTCAACAATGGACCAATAGCCCTGTGGTAACTTGTAACACTACAAATGCAAGTATTTCAATGTTTCATATTTTCAAATTTAATAAATTATCATATTTGAGCATTTATTTATTAAAATTATATTCAAAGAATGTCAAATTTCCCCCAAATATTGACACAAAATGAAGCAGGTCGGGTAATGTTATAATGAATCTATTTTGATTCGTCATCATTTTGTACATGTATGCCTAGTGTAGATAAATATAGATTTGCAAGCATACAAACGGGTGGATGGTAAACATTTGGAAATTCATTTCAAATAGTTCCTTCTGTGGTCAATTCAAAACATACACATGCAAATTCCCCCCTTGACACACTGCTGAAGGTGAGCTACGCTCGTGGGGAATTTGCGTGAGTACATGATTTTTTTCTTCGGTTTTACTGGACGAAATATATATTCGTTTGTGTCGGGTAAACCGTACATATAGGTCTTCAAACGGATGGTGGTCGTATCAAATAAATGGGGATAGAATATTTATTTTGGATTTTTTATTTATAAAACGATTTCAACATGTCTTCCTTCTTGAAAAGCCAGGGTGAAACAACATTTGCCAAGTCCTTATTTGTAAATCCATAAATTGCAAAACACTAATAAATGTGTAAAATGTTTGTTATTATACAATGACAAACATTTTCACACATTTTGAGTTTTTCTAATGTGTTGAGTTACAAATAAGGACTTAGCATATATAGTTTCACATTGATTTTTCAAGTAGGAAGCCATCATGATAAAATTGTACGTTCTACTAAAGTTAAAACTTCAAAATAAATACCTAATCCTCATTCATATGACCACTTTAATCGAGTCAGGTTTTCTCAGTGTATCATAATTGGAATTAAGCTTATTAACTTATCTAAATGTCACAAATTAAACAATCAGCTCAAAGAGATCATTAAAATATGAATATAAAAAAAATAATTGTTTTAAGTTGAGATAATCATGAAAATTATCGGTATTTCACTAGTACTGTAGCTGTGCATTGAAATGTGTCTACATTGCAGAACGTAACATTCACACCATATACTTATCATGGCGGAAATTGATCGACCCTGCTAGTATACAATAACGACTCGTAATTTCCCTGAGATGAGATCTTAATTTCATTACTTTTCGTCGCTTTCTCGGCGTGACTAAACCCTTTCAAGAAAGCAATTTAAAATCTAAAAATAATTCCTAGTCAATAGCCTTTGCAAGGAGAAATTGACGTAATACTAAAAACAACGATTTGATCTCAAATGGAACTAATACTGACTATCTATGACGCAGACGTGTCTTTTTACAAAAAAAAATCTCCCAATCGTGATTGTTTTGGCTCGGTGCCAGACTCGAAAATCACTTTCGAATCCCAAATAAATCGATAAATTGACATAAACACACCGGTATCACGTGCAATCATTTGTTATGGTATTCCACGCGATTAAAGTGTGTCTGTGCTCTGACGTCAACACATAATATTAGCATAATTTTTTTCACAAAAGATATTAACATTTACAAGTACGTCACACCGAATACATAAATATTTGTCGTCACGTTGGTCAATATCCAAGGTTTTCCGTGTCAGTTTTTTGAAAGTAACAGCTGTATTACCAAAAAAGGTAAATGGAAAAGAAACATCAAAGATTGAAACTTTCTCCGGTCTTTTAGTAAATAAATAAACATTTTTTTAATTGTGTTCAACCAAAATTTAGGATACGGCCGTACACATATATTTTCAACAAAAAATTTGAAATATTATAAAATTAATATGCATGAACTTCGGGAATTAAATTTCAAAATTAAACAAATGTATGGTTTAAAACGTTTTTTAACGCCAAAATATTATTTGTTGAGCAATTTCGTCGCAGTCACGATATTTTGATATTTTAGCTGGCCTGTATAATGTACAATGGTTGCATTTTTTTGGACATTGACAATATATCGGGCGACATATTTCTGATGGAAAAACTATTCAAAGTCATAGTATCTGCAACAAAGAAAACACTGCACTGTACGACTCGAAGTGTGCGTGGATCGAGGTCGCGGGAAATGTGATGTTACAAACTGCTCATCACGGAGAAATCATGACATTATAACGTGACTTTAAAAATTAACATAATAACAAAGCTATCTACTAGTATTTATCACTGTCATTCATGTGGGTATTGTTAACACTAAAATAACACCATTAGGATAAAAATTCAGACATAAAAGCTTGTATATTCGAAAGTTGGAAATGTGATCACATATTCTTTTCGAAAACTACATTGTTAGCGACCGTTTATTTTTAGGCCAAATATATTAACAACATGATTGAAACACGTGATGTCCATTGTAGTTACTACTATTGTTGCTATCTGCTTCGATGTATCATGGATAACCTTACAGGGCGGGGGGGGGGGGGTATTACATCGAACATATATCGATCGAATTATTAATGTTTCCGTTTTATAGTGATGTGATTCTGAGTTTCCATACTTGTTTCTGGAGACGCAACGATAAGCCCAACTACTGAGTCCATCGACGTACGAAGGTACTGCATCACACGCTATAGATCATCCACACCTTGGCGCCGCACCACTCCATGCATCGAACGACAAACTTAAGACGACAGATCGAAAAAAACAACAACACAAAAAAACAGCTTTATATTGGACACGGCATCTCGGCTTCCTAAGAATGACCCCAATCACTAATACCTCTCTCTAATTATCGGATCGATATCAACGTGATCACGGTGCATATTTTCCCTACCCTTGAGGACATCTCCAATGGTCATTGAGGTCATGACCTTACACTACGCATACCATTGATAGTAAGGCTAATCAAGAAATCGATACATCTATGTACGACCGGTAAAAATTGTAAAAATTGCCAGTACTATAATACTCGCCAAGTTATAACATCGACAAACGTCAAGTGTGAATGTACTCGTACAAGTATAGGACGAGGGTCTATGTGGAGGGTCTATGGACGCAGTTACTATATTCGGGTGTATGGGAAAACGTGCATGTGATAACACTTTAGGAAACTGTGTGTGTCTCCCAGTACTAGTGTCAGCATGTATGTATGTATGTATGTATGTATGTATGTATGTATGTATGTATGTATGTATGTATGTATGTATGTATGTATGTATGTATGTATGTATGTGGTTCTCATATTGGATGTGTGTACATAGAAAGCTACGGTATCCTTTCTATGCTCATACATGCATGGTTCCAGATCCTCAGTATTGAATCAATCTGAGTACCTGGGTTACCCGGTCCCTAACTTGTTCCGACACGACAATCGACATTATGCGAATATGCTATATTCTACTGGCAGGAGTTGAATACATTTGTATGGGTACACATTGATGATTAATCAAATATTAAATTACTTGACAGATCTATAAATATAACTTTCTACAAGCTAGTACATGTGTCTATTGTTCTGAATAAAATCATACCACAAAGCGGAACATGATAAACTTCCTGTCATTGTCAATTAATAGACTCTTCATATCATCAAGGACTTCTAGTCGTCCCTATTGTTTTAGTCCAGGGACTTGCAGTGGTGTCATTGTGTAGCACAAACTGTCGTTTCCGTTTTTGTATTCCGCAAAACAAGCCTGGTAGCCATTGCAAATCTGTGGGTGGACTGTTATTGTTCCGTTCCTGCTATACCCGTAATGTAATACATTCTATAACTTAAAGGTTTGTTAAATCAAAGTTTTTCTCATAACTAACAACGTTCAGAACTCTCTCGTAGTGTTGAGATAGTCACATACTCAGAATTTTGTCAATTCGGTTCCAAAACGTCAAATTATCAAGGCATCAAAGCAAGAACAGAAATGAGAACGTAAATGGCGAAAATGTGTACGTTAATAAAGTGACAAAGGTTGCCAATATGATCACATTTCTAATGTCAGAATGATGCAATCTCTCTTCTTGTTCTCATGATGACAACGGCAGTACAGAGCTCGAGAGAGAGAGGGACTTTGCCCCCACCGCGCACGACTTGCGAGTATGGCCATGACGAATCACGCCCTCGTACGATAGGACAGTGTTCAAACTTTTGTTTTCTTGTGTGCAGCCTGAATGCACTCCTCCGAACCCTGGAGTAATTATGTCAGTATAATTACTCCAAGTCCGAACACAGCGCAAATCGCGTTGTCTGTAGCACAACGCACAAACGGAAGAAATATCCTTCGAGAAACAACTACCACACTCTTCGAGATCATACACCCATATAAGTCCTTGAAACAGACTAAAAATCGCTGAAAACCACAGTCACTCGAATCAATGTGTATGATTTTTTTTTAAAAGTATAGTGAATAATTCATATACATTTTTCCTCCCCAAATCATACAGATTGATTCGAGTGACTGTGCTGAAAACCTTGCCGAAAACCACACCGCTACATAAGAGCGCCCTCAAACACGTACTCATAAAGTGACATTCACATCATGAATTCACATCGGATAGCTGCGACATGTATCCCCTGTGCACTGGCGGATCATAAGCACGTGGGATCTACGCTAAGTAAATGGAAAAAAGAGACATTTTTTCAGAAAACTATATGAGGATAAAAAAGATTTAATTTATTTTACAGAAAGAAATACCCATCACCTAATTCTACATTGCACCGTTTCAGATTTAATATAATTTTTTGAATTTCCAGACCCCGGCCCACATAACTAGACAAATAAATAATTATTATATTATTCTTGAGATTGGTTGGCATAGTGTAATGCCTTGATGTCCATGTGTAAATAATCATGAATGACCTGATTACATATTCGTCAACAAATTCTAGATTTGAAGGATGTTGCATAATGGATTTCCACAAACCAGAGCTGTTATTTCTTCGGCGACACTGCGAAATATGCCTTTTGGCGGTACGTCAACGTTTTGGACGGTGCCGTAAAAGAGGCTGTGGTCTACGACGATGTGATAGAGTAGCCTACACACAATCACAATCACTTTGATGGATTTTGACGATGTCTTCTCCACAACTCGGCACCGAGTACCATGCCTATTAAACGACCTGTCAACATCTAAGTGGGTTGGGTTATCGCTACGTGAAATCATATACGTACATAAATTAAGTTTGAACACGGAACCGCTGAATAGGTATCTAGGCCACAGGCATTTGTTTCCCGTGTTACGTCTCAGAATATTTATATCAGAATACAATGAAATGTCGATAATATCGTTAATATTGACGTAGTCAGCCAACTATATATGAAAGGGGTAAAATTACACTTGTTTCTGTGATCGCGCAGGTTCACTCACTGCGAAAGAAGACGCGTACGTCAAAATTAACGATATTTATATCGACATTTCATTGTATTCTGATATAAATATTCTGAGACATAACTCGGGAAACAAATGCCTGTGATCTAGGCGCTCGTGGAGAGAACATGGTCAAAATTAACCATCGCGTAGTATCAGTTATAACCCAGTCGAGGCTCTTGCCGTTGACGGCTACCCCAGCCTCTCTGCTGGTGTAGCCCTCAACGGCAAGAGGCTGGATAAACGAGACTAACGATCACGAAGATCTCGGCGCTCATGCTTTAGCGAGTACAAATTGAAAATAATAAGAAAATTGTCAAAAATGTCGTTCCAGTTCCGACTTCTTGGGTTTTGAATATGGGTTGAATTCTTCAAGCAAAGTTGGTCTAGAGACTTCTATTCTCAGAACTAACTGTCAAGTGTTCGGATTAGCAAGTACTAGTAATGTTTTATGGCAGAGACGATAAATCTCTTTTTGGAGCAACCCCTTTAGGTCTCTCTTTCCCATTCATCTTCTCTTCAAACTTTAAAATTCTGAAAAGAAAATTTGTTGATATTTCAAGTATAGAAATATTTCGTTCCCGAGTAATGCACATAAGGAACAATCATGAAACAGATAATAGAGATTAATTTTGTGTGTGTGCTTTATTTTATGAATCGTGATTTAGTAGCTAATATGCACCGTGTTTTTGTCTCTATCTGCCTCTCTCTCTCTGACTCTCTGACTCTCTCTCTCTCTCTCTCTCTCTCTCTCTCTCTCTCTCTCTCTCTCTCTCTCTCTCTCTCTCTCTCTCTCTCTCTCTCTCTCCCCCCACGTTTTTCACTATCCCTGTCTCTCTTCGCATCTCGTACTCAGTCTGTCTGTCGCCTGTCTCCGGATATCTCTCCCCCCCCCCTCCGTCTCCCTGGTCTCAGAAACCTTAGGTAGTCTGCCACGGTCACGTTGCATCGTATCGGCAACATATACATCAATATCGTATATTCATGATCATTTCCTTCTGAAACATATCACAGGTCACAAGTGTCTGTGGTTCAGAAATCCAGAATTCAAAACATAGAATTTACTTACAGTTTCAAAACGGAAGACTTTTTGCCCAGCATCATTGTTAAGAATTCGTTATATGCGATGGTGCCAGAATCCGTTGTATCGACCTCAGCGATCATCTTTTTCAGTTCTAAATGTGTCTTTGCCTGGCCTAGCTTTTCCATCATCATCTTCAGTTCCATTAGATCTATTTAAGTATACACACTTTTAACATAATTTACGTCCATCCCATAAAATAATTTCCCCTATAAGATTTGTTTGAAAATGGTAATGAGGAATGGACATTTTTTCGATTCTCAGGGTGTAAAGCAATTTTAGTATGTGCTTCTATAAAATAAATAATGCGTATAGACAAACAATAATTAAAAAAAATATCTACTTTAAGCTTCTTGTAGTACAATATAAACCTTTTCGAACATTTACGGAGTTACAAACACGGACTTGGTCTATGGTTAGTTGTCTCATTTCGGTTTTTGAAAGTAGAAAAACAATGGTACTCGCACAAAAAAATCCCTAAACCTGGGTAACTTTTCATTTGATAATCCGCTAATCATAGTTAGATAACGTACATGTATTTAAAAGTCTTCATGCTTTAAAAATACACACACACACACACACACACACACATATATATATATATATATATATATATATATATATATATATATATATATATATATATATATATATATATATATATATACAGTATCAGAATAGAGGTACATGTAATTGATCGGATGATTGTAACTGGAAATCCCCTCAAATGAGTCTGTTTTTGGATAATACATTGTGAAGATGTTTTTAATTTGGTCTGCACACTCCTGTTTGAACCCACCCACCCCACCCCACCCCCACCCCACCCCCTACTGGCTCCCGGATTGGTCTTAGCTGTTGCGTCAAAGTAATGCAAACATAAAATTTACCGTAGCCAGTGATTGTTTGTGAGAGAGTCACAGCTGGTGAAATAGATATCAAATAATAAATTATGATCTTGGTAATTATGTGATAATACAATGTCATGTATGTCCCAAAACGTTGCAATATGACTAGTCATAAAAATATGCACCTGTTATAACTAGAATTTACTGTACATCAAACATGAATCTGTACATGATCTGTGTATTTCCATATGATCATAACAAGACGTGAACAATGCATCTTTTCCTCGGGATATTGATTGGGCTGTTTAGCATAATCGTGGTTAACTGAGAAGCCTGATAGGACTGAACAACACGACGTATCTTACAGTGTAGTATAAATAGGAAGTCATTTTGAATTTTTATATTATAAAACAACTTTAAAATGCATTTTCTAGGTAAAAAAAATATGCAGTAACATAGAGCAAGCTCGTGTTCTTATCTCACTAAATTGCAAAAAAATCTCTTAAAAATTCCAAAACAAAGGCTTTAAAAAACCCACAATAACAAAACAAAAACAAAAACAATAACAACAACAAAACAAACAACACTTTTTAGTGTTATCTCCCTTTTTTGTGGTTGTGGTGTAAATTTTTTGTGTGCGAAAAAAAAAGCAATAAACTTCTTGCCTAAAATAAAAAAAAGATCAACTTTGGTGTCAGGAAAAAAAAAACTCCTGTAAGACGTTTATTATCCTACATAGTTTACTTACAATAACGAACATTTTATTCTATTTTACAAATTTTTAATTCTCTGAGATAAAACAAGGACTATACAATCTACATGGTTCATGTTGTTTTTTTCAAGTTGGAAAACGTAAAGTTATATTTTGTAAATTTAAATTCCGTCACCCACGTGACCACTTAAATGGATCAAAGTCAATATTTATTCATATTTCATATTGACAGTATTTCATACATAGACAAACTTAATGTAGAAGTGAAGGTTTGAAAAAAATTCAAGAATACGTCAAGCAATATGCACTTATAGTAATATTACCTATGTCGCCAGAGTTGTCCAAATCGAATTCCATAAATTGTTCTGTGGAAAAATAGGAAAGAAAATGTGTTATGTGTTACGGTATATACTGATTTTTTTTTTTATAGTGGAATGTATTCAAACGTTGAGGGCGCTGGTCAAGACGTAAACGTGGAGTACCATGTACAAAGCACGTAGACAAATACAAATAGCCGACTTCAATAACTATGATCGGTTAGAATATACTGTTGCTGACGTATTTATTACGATGTGTCTTCGTACTGGGACATTCTTCTTAAAAAGTGACATATTAAGTGACGTTGCTGTCAAATTTGCATATTAAGTTACGTTGCTGTCAAATTTGCATATCAAGTGACTTTGCTGTCAAAATTGCATATCAAATTAAAATGTCAAATCGCCACACACCAGTACATTTAGTAATGTTGATTTCATTAAGAATAATAAGCAGAAATACGGCAACCTACTTTTGTAGCTTTCTAGTTTGGCGTCCAAGTCAGGATAGTCTTCCTCGTCGTCATAGTCGCCGCTTGATTTAAATGACTAGAAAGAGGGTGTAATAATATTGATTTGCGATTATTAGAAAAAAAAGGGGATTGAGTCATTTCATATTCCATATTCTCAGACGCTATCCGTAACTGGTCACGGTTACATTGGAAGGGGAACGCTACTATGAGATATAAAGACAGTTTCATAAATTGTGATTCTGGAGAGTTATTTCACAATAATCATAATTTTTGACAAGAAACATTAAAATTTTAAAATTGTTTCACATTCATTGTACTATCAGTGATCCAGCTTTGCATCATGGGAGTTAGGAGACATACACATACATATGTATTTACAGGTAAACAATATATAGTCATGACTAATTACCTTAAGCTAATAACGATTTAGGAATCATGGATGTGTATTGCTCATCTAACACATATGCATGCCTACAGGCTTCCATGGGGCAACACTTTGAACACTTGATCACTTTCAAGACGGTCACATATTTTGATAAATTAAATGAATGTGAAAATATTTCTTGGCAAGCTAATCACATGGGATTCAGTTAGTTTTATTTACGAAAACAAACAAATAAACAAACAAACAAACAAACAAACAAATAGTGACAAACATCAAACATTGAGTAAATTGAATCATTAATCAGTATAAACAATAATGTCATGAATTAGTTTATGTTTTCCGAGTCTTATTGCGAAATATTCACACTTGAACATACCACCGTTTATGTGATGTGAACGTCATTGACTTTCCAGAACCCAGAAATTTACGAACATGCCTTTATTTCCTGGAGTAGTGTTCCCCTTTAAAGGATACGTTTCTACGATCACAAACACGGTTTTTGGTCTGAATACAACGTGTTACTGTTAGTAAAATCACAGCACACATCACGTAACTGCATAACTAGTCCCCAACAAAACTTTACTGTGATTGTTCAACACAAACTGAAAGGAAAAAAATCGGTTACATAACGTACGTTTGAAATAAAACACCAAATGAAACGTAGCAGGCATTACAGCTATAAAAAACGTAGCCTTGAATGGGAATGAGAATGGAGGTTTAGAATTCGTTGTAGGGAAATCATACAAAATCTCACATTCGCCTGGATACTATAGGCTAAAGAAACCGTTTTTCAAATACGCATACATTTATATACCTGGTTTATTTCGTCTAGTGAGAGCTCCTGGTTTTTTTTCAGCTGGCCGTATATTTTTCCACCTGAAATTGAAGCAAAATGTAATGGCATAAATAGGCTGAAAGTACTTGTAGACAACGGACAATTGTTTGGACGGTTCTTAACGGATGCAATAGAGATATGTCATCCACGTCTACATGTGTCCACAGGGTACGGGACGAATTGTCAATGTTGTTCTCGCGCTTTTCCAGATTTTTAATATTATTTTCTCTATATTTCAAATAAAAGTTTTAAATAATGCCACCATAACTATTTTTTCCTCTCATTGTTTTTTCCTAAATATTCCCTATTTTATCACTTTCTTTTCAGAGTTTAAAACTTTGTATTAATTAGTAAATTGCTAACCCTAGAACAAACTCATGGGCTATTTGCCCAATTAACACATTGCGCTGTGAGTGCAAACATCCACCGATCCGACTAATTTGAAATATAAAGAAAATAATATTAGAAATCCTGAAAATCGCGAGAACAACATTGATTATTATTAGCCCAGTACCCTGTGCCGATATCAGTTTATTGTTTAGGACATGTAGGTAGGAACACAGTCCTAGAAGTATGCATAGCAGGATGGTCTCACCTCTATTATATAACACAGACTCTATCTGAACTCAGTGAGGTGAAAGCAAAGTGCCCCCAGAGACTTGATTACATCGCCGGGAGGGTCCTTATCATCCCTGAACGGGACCGGGTGCATAGAAGAGCGCCAACAACAGCTGGTCTTTCAGTCTGCATAAATATGGCAACGCATCTGTGTACGGTGCGTTGTTTTAACGAACAATATTGTTACCGTAGTGTAAGCGCTAGCTGGTCAGCTAGTTAGCAACATCCCTGGGCTATCATATTTTGTGTATCTAGGTACGACTTTAAATGATCTAAAATTCAATTGAATAGTCTAAACAGAGAATAAATGCGATGGGAATATCGATGTTTATTGACTAAACAAAGTATCGTGAACGTGAAAGTTTTCTTGTCTCAGTACAGTGCTAGCTAGGGACAAACCCACTGCATGTTAGAGGGGCTGGGTTCTGGATTTGGGCCAAAAATGGATAAATGAATCATAATTATGTTTACCGACATATTTAAGTGACTCTCGTCAAGTTCAAACTCGAACCTATGTCAAGTTCAAGATTAGACATGTTTGGTTGTTGAACGGCTCTTGGAGTAATTATACTGACAGTACAATTACTCCAAGAACGGAGTGAATACGTTGTAAACGGACATTGACGTCCTACAGTTTTTGAAAGTAAATGATTAATATTTTCGTTTGAGGTACACATGTTCAATTACCTATAGCCAACACCAATAAATCACCATTTTCCGTCTCACAATGTGACAGATATAATATAGAACATTAACGTTCTAGACTAAAGGTTATATGTTTGACATTTTATAAGTTAACATATTATAACATTCAGTGCATTTTAATATATTTTGTATATGTCTCAATTCGGCTAGATTGTAAACTGGTTTATGTTACGAGAAAGGGAGGGCCTTAAAATACGGTCTCCGTTGTATTAACTGTCCGCTAAATTGACAATGTTTGGGTGGGCCATGGGGGTGCAGGGTGCGGCCGGCAACTGCGAAAGGGAAGGTCGGCGTGAACAAGTGTAGTAACATCTGTGTTTCCCTCCACCATTATAAGTAATTGTAAACATATTTGTCTTTCATGATAGCATGGTGGGTTATACTTCCATGATGATAGGCAGTTCCAAAACCAAAGCAACAGCAATTATGACCAAGTCAGAATATACCAGACCCAGGCTTGAGCATGAGAATGTCATGCTTTTATGGTATGTGAAAGGATTGCCAGTTTGAGAGTGTGGTATGACAACACATTGAATAGGTTTGGGTATCTGACCGGAGCCGCGGAGCCTCCCTGTACGATACCCACAGAGTTACCACACATTCGGGTGCCAGGAAAACTAATCACAATATATACCATGGAAGTATCGCCGACACTTCCATGGTGTATACTTATCAGTACTTACCCTGATGATCAGCCATTTTGTACTATAAGGCACTGGTTGTGTCCAAGTGTCACTCTCTCACAGGACTAGACACTTTGCTTGAGCTACACGTAATACAACTATAGTGCACGAGTATTGTTCTTGCATTCAAATTAAATGACAATTACTTGTTTAGAATATTCATGTGTCTCGTGTCGTAACACCATGCCAATTATAATAATATCCCGTGTGATTTAGGAGCCTTGACTCAATGAATATAGGGCGAGTGATAGGGAATTGTTTAAAGGGGCATGGTACACTGACTTTATATGTTGTTTTGGGGGTTGGGGGTGTGGTTTATTTTGGCTGCATACTTCAACCTTGAGTACTCTTAGACGAGTATACCATTAGTTGATGGAATTCAAACTTGGTATTCCAGTATGATGCACGACTCGATGACGTAATCTAGAAAGTCGCAGAAATGCTTATGCCACAAACAACACAAAAAGACGATCTTTTCAATGCCACCGAGGCTCTATACCAGAATCGAGGTTTTATGTAAATATTTCCATTCGATCGAGTTAAAGACACACCCATAAACTCAGCTGATATAGTCTGTTATTGATGTTTCACTTTCGATGCACAAAATACATGTACATAAAACACACTTTAATATGTTTATTCTAAAAGATAATATGGGTCGGCACACCTTGATGAAGGTGGTTATGTATGCAATAAGATGCCTAATTTACTAATTTATTGGTACCTAATTTATTACGTCACACTCATTTTAATATCATTTTTGAATATCCGGCGAGAACTATCACACTTGCTAGACGTGACGCAACACGTTTTACAACGACACAGAGCCTGCAATGACAAGAAAACCGATAGGTTACAGATTGTTTCCCTTGTTGTATGTTACAGCATATATATAGATGGCGCACTGTTGAATATTCAGAGATAGTCTTTATTAAATAAAGAACTGCTTTACAACAATTCTCCAAAGTCATTGATACACCAATAGGGTGAACCATTTGCCAACCGAGTAACCTTTTTGTACAACCATAGACAGTGGTGGGGTCTAAGGTAAAACCCGGGAGTACAACTTCACAGGAGCTTGTGGGCACATGGCAATGGATACATATATTGCTAATAAAGTAATATGACGGTTACTTTTATTGCAAGATGGTATAGTAAAACATGGATGTATTAGGGGAGAAATAACGCCCTATTTAATACATGGCGCTTTCAAATGAAAACGCAACTATTTTGCTGCCTTTGCACCTAATGTCTACATGGAGACGAAAACAGAGTTTGTGTAAACGGGTGAAAACGGAAAGATTCGAAAACGGTGTGGTATGAACGCAGCCTTAGAATATATATCGCATTACATTTACTCAGTCCCTGAACAGAACAAAACAAATAACAAATACAAAGGAAATACAACTGGTAACAGCCAACTGAAGCGTTTTTTACACTTCTCACAATCTTTAGTATAGCATCCATATTACATGTAAGTGTCAATTTACACTTACATTTTCTTTACAACTGTCGCCATAATAAGTGAGACACCAAACCAGCACCAATCTTGAACTAAAGTTTGCTAGGTAACCAATCTGATTAAAATCCGATGTAGATGTCGGCTAATCGTGCGTTGCTATCTTACCTTCGTTATTTAGCTTTAATTGACCTTCGTAGTACATGTTTACGTTTTTAGCCTTCCCTACATCTGAGATGGCGCCCATTCAAACGAATTTCTGCTCACTGAGGATTTTAATCTGATTGCTGATCAAATAATTTTGGTCTCCTATCGCCAAAATAGTCTCAGCTATCAGTAATTATCAGCCCAGTATGTGGTGGAAATAAATCTGTAAACAATGTTACCAGTACAATTAAAGCGACTAGAGAGTAAAAATAAATGTCATAAGATGTCTTGTCTCACTTTAATAGAGTTGTGGATAATCACAGTTGTGGGCCTCTCATTACACAGTTTCTGCTTGTTATCTGACATTGTTTACAAATTGACTGCAGAGAGAAAGGCCACATGTTAGTGTTATTTTACGCCTGATATGGATGCTACAAATGATTGTGGCAAGCAAGGACACATTTTTAAGTGGCTGTTATGAGTTGTAGAGGTTAACAATCTAATCAACACAGTGTACATGATAATCACTTTGGACTAAAATATAATGCGTACTGATTTGCCTCATTAGCATATTTGTTACTTTTTAAACAACTTTGTCTCAATGACTGTAAATGAAATAAATGGAACTAGTGAAATCACATTATAATGTACCAATACGCATTCTGTACATTGTTATGCATACTAATTCGACTATTTACCATATTTCCATAGATTGCTATGCATACTAATTGGACTAATTACCATATTTCCTTAGATTGTTATGCATACTAATTTGACCGTAGTTTCATAGATTGTTATGCACGCTAATTACTATAATTCTATAGACTGTTATGACAAGGCAGCCAATCAATCATTATCACAAAAATCGTTAAACAAAGCAATGTATGTATTTGGATACCTGTATTGACAGTTGTGCCAGGTTTGGTTAAAACTGGCCAATGCATCTCAGTGGTGTACATATACACCATGATTAATTTTGTGTTATTTGACCTGACAAAGGTCAATGTCTCATTAGAAAGCTCATTATGGATATCATGGGAGTAGACACTCAAATGAAGCGTTAGTGTGTACTATCACAGTAAATTTGGCTGCCATTCTGCAACCATCATTGGCCGATGTATCTCAGAGGTGTGCATATGCAATTCAAACATTCATGCCTATTCGACTTTGAAGATGAAGGTCATGTTCAAAGTATCATTCATAGAAAGCTTGCAATTGATGACATGGCTGTAGACATATGAATAAAATCTGTTAAGTTTGTGGTGTTCATTGACAAAATGTGAATTTTTACAACAAAATGGCAAAGGCCATTATCACAAAGGTCATGGAACAAAGTGACATGCCTATGTTGACTATAGCACATGACATTTGTTGAAGGTTTGATTGAAATTGGCCTATGCATGTTTGAGAAGTAGGTGGCCATACAAGGATGGACAAGACAAAACTTAATGCAGCTGCCCCATTAACTTTGTCTGTTGGGTCTAATATGTGTTTCTTGATAACTATCTCAATGAAATGAAACAGGACTGCTGGCATGTTATTTTCACAAATAATGTTATCAAAGATCAACATGTGGACTAGTTGATTTGACATGATATGTTTGATCATTTTGGTGTACTAGTATATGTATTTAGCACATCCCAACTGAGGTTCCATAGTGCTACAGGCATGGTGAAATGTTTGTCTATGTGTCTGTATGTGCATTAAACAGTCAAAACCCCTGGACCGACTGTCTCTCTCATTATTTGATGGGAATGTTCCTTTGGATGTCTAGTTTGGAAATTGTTCAAATAAAACCATTACAAACTTTAATAGGATAATTTACAACTACTTGTTTATGGGTCCATTATCAAATCTACTGTCAGTGTTGCTTGGTAACAGTTTACAGCACAACTGAACTATAAAAGTTCAATCAAGTTATATGAGACTACTAAACACATCCATTACCCTCTGTATCTCAGACATCCATGGGCCTATTCCAACCAAACCTGGCACAAATGTCAGATGCTATAGTAGGCATATGCAAGTCACTTTGTTTCACAACCTTTGTGATAATGGCTGAATGGTGGCCATATGTGTTGCAAACATTCATGTTATATGTCTGTCTGGGTTACTGTACATGTGGATATACATTAAAAAAAATAACACATAAACTGTACAGTTGTGTTACAATGCCAGTGGCACTATATTTTATTCAAGATGAAAGTCAGTTTTGTCAAACAACACATGATCACATTGAGTATACATGGAGCATACTACTCATAGTGAGAGTGATTCAATAAAATAATGTTAATACCAAAGATCGATGTGTGTACTAGCTAATTTGACTGATTATGTTTGATAATTTTGTGTATACATCTCTTTTAGGACAACAATGGAAACTGTTGGTCAAGTTGTCTGTTACAGTGTAGATAGGGGAGGACAGACAGACAATGGAATCTGTTGGTCAAGTTGTCTGTTATAGTGTAGATAGGGGAGGACAGACAGATGATGGAAACTGCTGGTCAAGTTGTTTGTTACAGTGTAGATAGGGGAGGACAGACAGACAATGGAATCTGTTGGTCAAGTTGTTTGTTACAGTGTATATAGGGGAGGACAGACAGACAATGGAAACTGCTGGTCAAGTTGTCTGTTATAGTGTAGATAGGGGAGGACAGACAGACAATGGAATCTGCTGGTCAAGTTGTTTGTTACAGTGTAGATAGGGGAGGACAGACAGACAATGGAATCTGCTGGTCAAGTTGTCTGTTATAGTGTAGATAGGGGAGAACAGACAGACAATGGAATCTGCTGGTCAAGTTGTCTGTTAAAGTGTATATAGGGGAGGACAGACAGACAATGGAATCTGCTGGTCAAGTTGTCTGTTACAGTGTAGATAGGGGAGGACAGACAGACAATGGAATCTGCTGGTCAAGTTGTCTGTTAAAGTGTAGATAGGGGAGGACAGACAGACAATGGAAACTGTTGGTCAAGTTGTTTGTTACAGTGTAGATAGGGGAGGACAGACAGACAATGGAATCTGCTGGTCAAGTTGTCTGTTAAAGTGTATATAGGGGAGGACAGACAGACAATGGAATCTGCTGGTCAAGTTGTCTGTTACAGTGTAGATAGGGGAGGACAGACAGACAATGGAATCTGCTGGTCAAGTTGTCTGTTAAAGTGTATATAGGGGAGGAGAGACAGACAATGGAATCTGTTGGTCAAGTTGTTTGTTACAGTGTAGATAGGGGAGGACAGACAGACAATGGAATCTGCTGGTCAAGTTGTCTGTTACAGTGTAGATAGGGGAGGACAGACAGACAATGGAAACTGTTGGTCAAGTTGTTTGTTACAGTGTAGATAGGGGAGGACAGACAGACAATGGAATCTGCTGGTCAAGTTGTCTGTTAAAGTGTATATAGGGGAGGACAGACAGACAATGGAATCTGCTGGTCAAGTTGTCTGTTACAGTGTAGATAGGGGAGGACAGACAGACAATGGAATCTGCTGGTCAAGTTGTCTGTTACAGTGTAGATAGGGGAGGACAGACAGACAATGGAATCTGCTGGTCAAGTTGTCTGTTAAAGTGTATATAGGGGAGGAGAGACAGACAATGGAATCTGTTGGTCAAGTTGTTTGTTACAGTGTAGATAGGGGAGGACAGACAGACAATGGAATCTGCTGGTCAAGTTGTCTGTTACAGTGTAGATAGGGGAGGACAGACAGACAATGGAATCTGCTGGTCAAGTTGTTTGTTACAGTGTAGATAGGGGAGGACATACAGATGATGGAAACTGCTGGTCAAGTTGTCTGTTACAGTGTAGATAGGGGAGGACAGACAGACAATGGAATCTGCTGGTCAAGTTGTTTGTTACAGTGTAGATAGGGGAGGACAGACAGACAATGGAATCTGCTGGTCAAGTTGTTTGTTACAGTGTAGATAGGGGAGGACAGACAGATGATGGAAACTGCTGGTCAAGTTGTTTGTTATAGTGCCGATGGTGGCCGGAGAACAGACAGACAATGGAATCTGCTGGTCAAGTTGTCTGTTACAGTGTAGATAGGGGAGGACATACAGATGATGGAAACTGCTGGTCAAGTTGTCTGTTACAGTGTAGATAGGGGAGGACATACAGATGATGGAAACTGTTGGTCAAGTTGTCTAAACTGTAATGCACACTTGTTACGCTCAGCTTGGTAACCAAGTTCATTGTAAATCCTGGCCTGTAGATGAATTAAAGAAAAAAAAGTTTTAAAAAATGAATATTTTAGGTAAGACTCAAGATCGAGCACAAACAAATTACACATTAGTTTGACCTGCACTAGCTGCATGAGGGATATTTTTTTCATATAACATTCAGTTTCAGTTGAACTTTAACGTACAATAAAATACTTCTCTCTGTGTCACTTGAATGCTAGGTTGTTAATAAAAGGCTTTTTTCAGTTTCACTCACACTCTTACCTGTAAATAAAAGACTTCTTTCAGTTTACAGTGGGCTTCTGTCTTCTGTAGGCCATCACAGACTTCATTTAGGATTCTCACAGCAGACATTAATGCTTCAAGAAACAAAATAATACAATCAACCACCTTGTACCAACAAAACTGGTTGACTCAATGAATGCAGTTTGAATTCAGTGACATCACACACAAAATCATTGCAGGGATAGATATTAAGTGGGGGTTTGAAATGTTCATAGCCATCCATGGCAATGTCAAAGGAGGATTGTCAGCAGACCCAGTCTCATGGAAAAGTATGTCAAAAAAGTGAAATTATGTTACGTTGGAAAATGTATTTTTGATTCAAAATACACAATGTACATAGCAACAATGAAATGAATTAATCTTTGCTAAAAGTTTACGTCTCTGCAACCTAGTTGAAACATTAAACTGCAGTTTCTACCAACTGCCGGATACAGTTGTTTTACAGCTCACAACATGAATCCCATAATTTTGGAAGTTTTTCTGACAGAAATCAGTCGCATATACTGTACAAATCTGTAAGATACATTGTGTTTTTCAGCCCTAATCAGGATTCTCAAATCAGTGAATCAGTTGATAACATCACATGGTGATACATCATGTCCTACAGACTACAAATCCACAGAACAATTCGGTTATCTATTTATGATTTATGTGGGAATTAAACATGTAAATTGATTTTTTCCACCAAACATAAAAGGTTATTTCCTCCAAATTTATGACAAAATATAAAAAGATAACAAAATATTTTATTCTAGATTTTGATTTGTATTGTCAGTTCAACCCCGATTACTCAATGCAATGCCAATCTAATGCTAGTTATATTATTCATAAATTCATACTATTAAAAAATTGTACTCATGAGTGACAAAAATCAGACTTCAAAAATTCATGACTACACAAACGTGACAAATTCACAGTATTCTATATTTACCATCTTTCCGGCTGTTGGGTTGATTTGGAGGATTACAAGCTAGCTGGCATTTTGCCAACAACAGCTGTACACAGCACTTGTCATACTGGGTGCCTAGACAGAAAAGACAATGAAATTAACACAAAAATAAAAAAATATGATCTATTGTCTAAAAGGCCTTGATAGATTTGATAGTGAATTTTCATAATCATGTGTTGACTCTACTTACATCATCTCACAGCAGGACAAATTCAAAACCGAGTAAGAATTTGCTCCTGTTCTCTGGACGAACAGTTCCATTGAAGTAAGCATTCGCTAGCAGAAGGCAAACCATAGTAGGGGATAAGACAGTCTGATTAAAATCTGATGTAGTGTACATGTCGCAATTTCTTTTTGGCTGTTACATTTACTGTCATTTTTTTTTTTTTTGTGTGAGTAATCGTTACATACATCTGACACAATACCATAGGTTTTCCCCGAACCTAATCTCATACGAGTAGCCAATCAGAATCCGTTTTATAATATAACACTCAACATTCAAAATTGAAAGAGAGAGAACCACCAAACTATAATAACATCGTTGTCTGTGCTCTGTGCTCTGTGCACATGCTCTTTTTGAACAGAGCACTCTGAAGTACTGTACCTGTATGTTTTGGTGTATTATGCATTTTCATTGGTTGAGTGAATTCACTCAGTACTCTCGTGTGGCTAGGGAAACCTATGGTATTGTGTCTGATGTATGTAACAAACACTCATAAAAGAACAAACGACAGTAAACGTAACAGCCAAAAAGAAATTGCAACGGATTTTAATCAGATTAGGGAATGGCAAAAGCAAAAATCCTCATATGACTGGATTCTAGACTACAAGCTAGTGTATATTTTATTGGCGATTATTATCTTTTATTCTACATTTTAACATAATGTCTTTTTATGGATGAATTGCAATTCACATAATAAATGGGAATAGCTTATTTTATTGAATCATAAATTTATCTTTCTGTTTGATTTCACCAGCTTGTGAGTTTGAAATGATTTTAATTACTACAGGGAATAGAAACAGACAAAGACACAGGTGGTCAGGTGTATGGAAAAAAGTAACTTATCAACTTATCAGCAATTGATGTGTTGATGTTGAAATAGGAGTAAAAAAAATTGATATTTTAATTGACAGTCACAAAAAAAAGCTTTTTTCTATGAGGCTATCAGTCTAAATAAATATTTATTATTTATTATTATCTTCAGAATTGCATTTCTATCCAGTGGGGGAGGGACAGGGGAGGGGTGCAGGAAGGGGGGTGGGGTATGCTTGCTTTTTTCCCATACTGGTACAGTAAAGGCTCTTGCTGGACAAGCATTAAAATTTGTGAAAGACAGTTGTCTGGCACAGCTGTACACAAATTACAACACATAACACTCAAGCAAAACATCTGCATGATTCCCCTGAATTATTTATAGCATCCATATCAAGTGTTAAAGTAATGTTTCAATTGTGTTAATTATCAATCCAGTATTAGATGTAATCAATCTGTACACAATGTTTGGAGTACAAAGCCAGTAAATAGTCAATGATTTGAGTGTAAACATAGATGTCATAAAATATTGGCTAGACCTCATTGAGAGCTAAATATAACCATGGCTATGACAGCTGTCATTGACTATATTCAGTCTGCTGTTCATTAACAGAAAGCCCTGTTTACAAATTGACTACATTAGCAAAGCCACATACTGGGCTTATAATTAAAGCAGCCATTGATTGAGTATACTTGATATGAACACTGTAAATGAGTGTGACACATAGAGAAAGTGTTTTATCTTTTTGCTTACTTTACTGGAAAACAAAAAACACAAAACTAAGTAGTGACTAAACATGCCTTCTTGTACATAAACACAGTGTACCAATCTGGTGATTAGTAGTAATTAGTAAAAAATTAATCTTTGAGAACTAGCTGAAGGCAGTAAAATTGCAAAAATTTCTAGTAGTGAAAATATCTAAGTTTACAGTTGCGCCAATGTAAGATCCTGGGATTGAATCATGTGCCTTTAACTTGAACACAGACTCGCAGTGTTGTATGTAGCAAAGCTGACTATACTGAAATCCATTCTCAGCTGTCAATTTACTTTGAACAATTCCCAAACTCGATCGATATCTAAAGTAACTGTAACATCTCAACAAAGTATCATTACCATAAGGCCAGCAGTTTTTGACCAAAAGTAATACCTCCTAACCCAATTTGCAAATATAAACAGGTTGATGTAAAAATGCCCTGAAAATATAATTCTAAAACCCTTATAAAAACTGTTTGCTCAAACTTCACTTAGGTAATTTTTTAACCAATTCAAATTTAAAATTAATAAGTAAATCTGTGCCACTGTGCAAACTTTTGGAACAGAAATGAGAATTACATAAAGACTTAGCCATATTGGATTCAAAATGGCGGCAAAACCATGTCTTTACTGCATGTAAAGATAAAAACTTAATTTTCTTGAAAACAAGAAAACAAAATCACGACATTTGAAGCTTTCATATGGCAAAGCTTTGAGATATTTTGATTTTCTCAAGGAAAGTGACCCCCCCCCCCCCACTAATCCCAAAAATTTCCACATCCAACACATACCGTGTGCTAGGACTCTTGTCATACTTTTTTCCACCAATGAGAGAGCTTGATGAGGTAGATTAAGTAACAACTGAAATGAATTGAAAAGAAAGTCATGAATAGTGCCAGTGTGGCATCCTCTGAGTATTTGCATAATCCAGTGCTTGTAGTGTTTTCTCAAACAATATAATAATGTCACAAAAAAAGTAAGTGAAAACTGCAGCAGAAATCACTACAAGCAGAAATACAAATACTTGGGAATATGTTACACTGGCATTATAATAGGGTTCTCTTATTATTACACATATTTATCCAAAATAGCAAATTTACCCCAAAATGCTTCTGTTTGTTTGTTTGTTTGTTTGTTTGAATTTGAATACAGGGAACAACTGTGCCCTCATTTGCATTACTAATTTGCATAGACGTATGCAATCATGTTTTCAGTACTGTACTGTAGTGCAAATCCCAATACTGTGTGTGCACACTGATGTACATGATCACTGTAATAATAAAGCAGATTTATAATGTGGCTGTTCTTCTAAGACCTCCTGGCACAGAAAGTGTTACATGTCTACTAATAGGTAGAATATTTGCTGGTTATCTTTATTGCTAGCTATCTTTGAATATAGTGAACATCTTAACATACAAATCTGAAATCTAACATTCACCATAAATCTGAGCTTCATAACATCCAAGATAAAAATTTGGCATGTTTTGTTATATTCCCCGAAAGTGAATTCTCATCTGACAACAATCTAAACAGGAAAACATAAAAGAGAAGTGGAAAACTGAAACTGGCCTACCTGGACATGAGCTAAATGCATGGTTGTCATGGCTACTAAATAGTAGAGATGATGCTGTTGACATAGCGACAAACACTGCAACAGATGCGATGCAGCGAGTGTATAATTGGAGGTCTGACAACACAACTCAGCCAGGGTTATTAAAAGTCTGTATATCAAAGGAAAACAATTAAAGGAAAGTTGACAGCATCCATGATATGTACAAAGTTCTGTGAGAGGAATATTGACATTGTTTAATTCACCACTGACACACACACAGACACAGACACAGACACAGACACAGACACACACACAGACAGACAGACAGACAGACACACACACACACATATATATATACACACGGTACTGTACAAGTTCTGGGAAATATTACAGACATGTGGCAAGCATGACACAGTGTAGTGTATGTGAAATTAACTGTAATTACATATCAGATTCCTTCTTTCATCAATTCGACGACTTTTCAATAGAAGCAGGAAACCCACAGAAATAAAAACAAAGTAATAGATTACAATGAACTGAAGAGGGCATGAATCATAATTATGCAAATCCTTACCTGACATGATGTTCTGCTGTGTAATTTTTCTTTTTCTCTTGGCAGTCTTCCAGCATTTTATTAAGCAATTTGTAGGCCTCACAGGTTTCTCCTTTCATTCTTAGTAGTATACACTTCCTGGTGAGGGATATACCAAAATGATGTTAACGATAAAACTGACATATTTTCTTACACATTTCCTGCATAAGTGATTCACACTAAAATCAACATTAGAAAGTTAGGTAGTTTCTGCTTTCTTATCTGGTGACTCCTGACTTGTAATAACAATGTCCATGTTTGTTGTTGTAGTCTTTTTCAGATGCAGGGAGGGAGGGAGGGGGGGTTGTTGGGCAAGTGATAACACATACAAATTTACTCCTGAGGCACGATGCGAGGCCTTGAAAATTTACCTTTTAGTGTTATGTATCAAAACCAGTGTAGTGGCTACTCCTGAATTTTAACAGAAGTAAATCAGTGTTCTCTTTCAACATGGTTTGTTTGACTCTGCACATACCATGGTTGAAGAGTAATATATAGAAACAAAGTAATTCAATAGACTTACCTGTAGAGGGCTTCAATCTCATCCAGTGCCATCATATTAAGGACTGCTTGTTCTGCTGCAGACCACTTGGCATGGTGTACTGATCTAGTGAAAGCTATCTGTTGCTCAACCAGCATCCAAAGCTGAAATGTTGACATCAAGGAGAGAGTTAGCTTTCAAAAAATATTTATAATCACAAATATTCAATGGTATTAACAGCCACTCAGTTGCATACTAATACACAGAAATTCCCTGTGATGTAAAACAGTGGTGCAGGTGCAGGTACATTAGCGTTATGTTGCCTTGTCCAATAATGGTACACGAGTGTAGAACACCACAAATGTGCCACTGAATGACTCTAGATCTGCCACTGTACATAGTGAAGACTATTCAGTGTTATGTTATAATGGTACACACTTCAGTGTATTGCCTGTGGTAGTGTACTGTCAATGGTACTGTTAGCCCACCAGTCGCAGTAGTATACCAGTCTAACTAACTGTTGAAATACCACTGCATAACTCTGCAACTAGTGTAGACTTTTCAGGATTATGTTAGTGGTACACACTTCAGTGTATTGCCAGTGGTAGTATACTGCCAGTGGTACTGTTAGCCCACCAGTAGCAGTAGTACATCAATGTAACACCGTTGACATACCACTGCATAACTCTGCAACTAGTGTAGACTTTTCAGCATTATGTTAGTGGTACACACTTCAGTGTATTGCCAGTGGTAGTGTACTGTCAATGGTAGTTAGCTCACCAGTAGCAGTAGTACACCAGTGTAACACCATTGACATACCACTGCATCTAGTGTAGACTTTTCAGCATTATGTTAGTGGTACACACTTATTGCCAGTGGTAGTGTACTGTCAATGGTAATGTTAGCCCACCAGTAGCAGTAGTATACCAGTCTAACACCGTTGACATACCACTGCATCACTGCAACTAGTGTAGACTTTTCAGCATTACGTTAGTGTTACACACTTCAGTGTATTGCCAGTGGTAGTGTACTGCCAATGGTACTGTTAGCCCATCAGCAGCAGTAGTATATCAGTCTAACACTGTTGAAATACCACTGCATAACCCTGCAACTAGTGTAGACTTTTCAGCATTATGTTAGTGGTACACACTTCAGTGTACTGCCAGTGGTAGTGTACTGTCAATGGTAGTTAGCTCACCAGTAGCAGTAGTACATCAATGTAATACCGTTGACATACCACTGCATCACTGCAACTAGTGTAGACTTTTCAGCATTATGTTAGTGGTACACACTTCAGTGTATTGCCAGTGGTAGTGTACTGCCAGTGGTACTGTTAGCCCACCAGTAGCAGTAGTATACCAGTCTAACACTGTTGACATACCACTGCATAACTCTGCAACTAGTGTAGACTTTTCAGCATTATGTTAGTGGTACACACTTCAGTGTATTGCCAGTGGTAGTTTACTGTTAGTGGTACTGTTAGCTCACCAGCAGCATTACACAAGTGTACATAACTCAATTACTGCTTACATTGTATGCAATGCACTGAGTAACTTGGCAGACAGTATTAACATAGCACCAAGGAGAGTAACATGAAAGTTACACTGTAGTATATGTACAGTTATGCTCGTGGGAAATTTGCACGTGAACCCTTAAGGTAGATTAATGCAACAAAACTAAAGTCTGTCTTTAATATTCAAATTGCTGAAACTGAAGACTTGTTTACCAAGTCACACCATTGTATTCCTGAGAAAGAAACGGATGTGAGAATGTTTTGAAATCACCCCCCAAAAAACTTTGATACAATGGTTCATGTGTACCTCTTCAACCCAAACTATACGTTGTTTTTTTCCCCATATTGTATTTCTGAGAAAGAAACGGATGTAGGAATGATATGAAATCACCCCTAAAACTCAACACAATGGGTGATATATGTGTACTCAGTCAACTTTAACCAACTTCCTATTGATCTTACACACTATTTGATGTTTGACACTGCTATTGCTTAACATCTGCCAATACCGTCTTGTCACAATCCACCCTCCCCCATAGATGTTCAATCATTTTGAAAGGAGGGGTAGCAGTTTGTGTTTTGGTATATTAAAATGTACTATAAGATGAAGCCTACATGTATGTTGACAAAGCTGGTATTTATCATCAAAGTCATCCAATACAGATCTCCTTCACAAAGTTAATTACAAAGTCAAAGCTGTGACAAAAATCTCAAAAGATGTTCTTACTTGTTCATTACCTACATCAGAATGGTTTGAGCTGAAAGCACAACTTAAGAAGCAGCTATCACACCACTTTTGACTGAGTTGGAGCCAAACTATAAACTGTAAAACATCAAACTACTCTGAGAGTAACAGTTCTAAACTCTGGGTGAAACACACCAAACTATAAAGCACCAAGGTAAGTTAAAACTTTCAGACATTTTCATTTCCACACTAAAGTTTTCCATTTCTCACAAAACTTTTACACAGATTTAATGGGTGTTCAACTCTACATAATATATACTCAGGAAATATGTTCTGAAACATTGACTATTGACAAAGACCAACATATTGTTTGAATACCTCAAGCATGAATCACCATAGTCCATCAGTTATGAACAACCAGGGATGATCATTACTGAACTCCAAACATTATAAAAGAATGCTTAATGAAGTTTAATTGTCAATTTTTATCAAATTAACATTTCATCAATTTGTAATCACATTCTGCTTTTTTTGTAATATTACAATCCTTTTGTTCAAATACTGCCATTATCTTTAGTATGTGTTGAAAGTAGCTGGTAGAGTAAGAGGCAGAAGTAGCAGGAAAATCAAGATGTTAAATCTAAACAAAGTACCCCTTCTTTGATATTTCAGCATGGACATTTTGGTAGTCATTTTAACATTAGCAGTGTTAGTACAACCGTCTACAACTCAGACCATTGATGACCAGTGTTTAAGTATTTGTTCCAATTCATGGCCAGATACTAGAGGTGCTCCTGGTCAACCTGGTGCCCCAGGTATTGCTGGACCAGTTGGAAGACAAGGTAAGAACTGCCCTCTATCAGGTCATACTGGCCAACCTGGTACCCTAGGTATTACCGGACCAATACACAGACAATGTAAGAACTGACCTCTACCAGGTCTACTGGCCCTCCAGGGTTGCCTCAGTATTACTGGACCAGTACACAGACAATGTAAGAATTGCCCTCTACCAGGTCCAACTTGCCCTCCTGGTCAACCTGGTACCTCGGGTATTGCTGGACCAATAGGAAGACAGGGTAAGAACTGACCTCTACCAGGTCTACTGGCCCTCCAGGGTTGCCTCAGTATTACTGGACCAGTACACAGACAATGTAAGAATTGCCCTCTACCAGGTCCAACTTGCCCTCCTGGTCAACCTGGTACCTCGGGTATTGCTGGACCAGTATACAAAAATGTAACAATTGTCCTGTACCAGGTCCAACTTGCCCTCCTGGTCAACCTTGTGCCCAAGGTATTGCTGAACCAGTACACAGACAATATAAGAACTGTTCTCTATCAGGTCCTACTGGCCCTCCTGGTCAACCTGGTACCCTAGGTATTGCTGGACCAGTTGGAAGACAAGATAAGAACTACCCTCTATCAGATCCTACTGGCCTTCCTGCTCAACCTGGTATTTCTTTTGCAGGCCAACCTGGTGTTATTGGTCCTATAGGAAGTCAGGGTATAAAAGGTGAACCTGGTGACAAAGGACAAAATGGTGAACTAGGAACCAAAGGAGAACCAGGTATTATACAAAACATCTTGTCAAACAGCACACATGTACAAATTCTTCTAAACTTGTGATTTCTTTGAAGTGAATCTGGTATAAACCAAAATGACATTGTCATATGTTATATCTTTCCTAAGTTTAATTGCTGACCTAGTGATCGAACAGTCGTCATGGTAACCTAACACTGATGTTCACATCCTGATTAATCTCTGCCTTGTACAGACTGATAAAACACTGTTAATCACACTCATTAGAGTTGATAAAAATTATTTTCTACCCTTTTAATTGTCAAAAACCACATCTCTTTAATACAGTGTGTACAAAACTGTACACTCTTCATTGTTATTCAAGGCTTTTGAAATGGTAGTCCAGTGTTTGCTAGGTAGTATCACAATAAGCTGTCTGGTGGGTAGTTTAGACAAATCTGACCATCAATAAACTCAGATTTTAAGCTAGCAGTAAACCACAACCTTTACACAGAATGTGAAGACTAGTGATTTACCAAAATATAAACATGTGGATGTTGTATCATTTACATATTGAAATATCAAAATTATTTTATCATGAAGTGAACTGAAATGTTGCTTTGATAAGCATATTTAGATTGTGGTACAAGCCAACATGTATGCATTCAAACAGGAAATACAGGATTTATATTATGGTTATTCTGCATTTAGACGATGTACATGTACCTGTACATCATTGGTTCTCTTGTTCTTGAAATATATTTCAAAAATGTTAAGAATAGCCTTTGCTTTCTCCATTTATTCCTAAATTAGGGTGAAGTATGTATGGTCATATTATTAATTCACCAACACTTCTTTATTCAACCAGAAAATACTCATGACATAAGGGTTTGTTACTGCTTGCAGTGAAAAAGCCCCCTAAGTCTCTCATATTTTCCTCATCTGAATGATGGTAAATATTGTGAATAATGTTGAGTGTTACCTTTATCACACACTATCATTCTCTCTTTCTAAGGTCAATCTGGGGTCAAAGGTCAGACTGGTCGACCTGGAAAAACTGGACCCATAGGTCCTAAAGGAGAAGTAGGTGATAATGGTGTGAAAGGAAACCTGGGTCAAAAAGGAGACAAAGGTGAAACTACTCAACAAGTCAAGGTGGCATTTACTGTGGATCGTGATACTAGTCTAGCTGGTACTTCCTCTGAACAAACTATCACATACACAGATATCATTCTACAAGAAAATGCTAATATTGATATCAACACTGGTGTGTTTACTTGTCAAGTACCTGGTATCTATTACTTCTCATTCTCTTTTCATTCATATCCTAATAAATCTCTGATTGTGAAGCTAAAACACAACAACTCTGTTCAATTCACAATCTATCAATCATCATTATCAGGCTACAGAATGCAATCTCAGAGTGGTATGTTACATCTAAATCAAGGTGATGAAATCAAGTTAGTATTATACCAAAGTACAAATCAGGGATTCAGTAATACCAGTTGGCCTGTCAACATATTCACTGGTTATCTTGTCTATCCTGATTAAATACATCAACACAAAATAACCTAAAACTTCATTTCACTACAAAACATATTCTGACAAAATCTAGAATTTAGAAATTCTTGTATCCAAGTAAAAGACAAGGTAGTAACTGTTCTAGGTGTAAACTTAAAAGAACACAATGTATTGAACTCTAACTGATTTAACACTGAGATGAGATGTACTGTTACTCTCAAAAAGATACTTAAATTAGTATTCTTTGTCAATTTCTGTGATAACAAATGACACACTGTGACAGTAAAAGGAGAAATTTAGTAAATTTTAATTAAATTCTTGTAATATATCGTGTGATAGAATACAGCAATGATTAAAAATTCAGAGTAGTTTTTGTACCTTAGCAGATTTTTTGAAGGTTTGGAAACTCCCATCTTCACTTATTTCTACACAAGACAGATTCTTTCTTTCCTAAAGATTGCATATACCTACCATGTAACCATGGTAATGGAAAAGTCGGACTAGTTTTTGTACCTTTACAGATTTTTTATAGGGTGAACAACTCCCCCACCTCATGCACAAGACAGTTTCTTCTTTTCTCCTCAAAAAAGTACGTTTATCTACCATGTAACCATAGTAACCATATTATAAGTACTATCCTATATCTTGTTATTCTGAACATAGTGTTATATTAAGTTCATCTGTGGTCTGTTCAGAGCTTGAAACTAACAGTTAGTCCCACATCCAAAGACTATCAATTCTTGTTATGGTTCTAGCAAATTTTACTTTTCAAATAAAATTCATGTGTGTAAATTAGAAATTTCTTTTTATTTACACCAATAAAATATAAATCTGTCAAACATCAATTTTGAGTTGTTATTTTGTGTCTTTGTAATGTTAGTGAGGTATCTGTTATTTGGATTACTGTACATTTGATGATTATGTTAAATCTTGTTTTGGTGCTGAAGGACATCGAAACTGAGAAATGGAATTGGAATATAACACCTTAATGTCTGTCTTAAACTTTAAAGGAGAACAACAAGAAGGCAGATTTCATCCTTGCTGCTTTAGTTGATGTCCACTAAGTTATGAAGTCATTTTCACCATCTCTGTGTATGGCAATACTTCTCAAACTGGAGATGTACGATTATTCAAATTAGCAATGAACCCACTGCTGTACTAGCATAAGAAATCATGGGTATGAGGTGCCCAATTACCTATGTTGATGTCACCAAAAGCATTAGTGTCTATACCTATTATAGACTGTAAGATATATCATGTCGGCTTCCTCTCACTCTGTGGAAGGGGTTGACCGATGTGTGAGGGCTCCCGTCATGGTGTACCTTACAGACTATATCTGTTATGAGGTATGTAAGACCCCAAATACAGGAGAAGGGAGATCATAACTGAGAATCTCAAAACGAAGAACATGCTAAGTAAGACTGTGATTGAGACTGCTTTTGAGACTTTTGAGACGTATCTCGTTTCATATTCTAAAGATGTCACTGTTGAATCGTTGTAGTATGCAATGCAATACAATGCAATGCATGTGGTTTGTTTGTTTGTTTGCACATGGTTGGGCCGAGTGACCATGATTTGTGTCTGATCATATGCCGTGTTTAGCTAGCTGCATCCATTGGTCATGCGTTGACTTCTGTTGCTGTCCGCTGTTTATTGTTTACATCATATGAGTCTCAAATCCAGTCTCACTTTGGTCTTCCTTCAAAATGAGAGTCTCAGACTCAGTCTCACTTGTGGTTTACATGGGGTCTTATATACCTGCTATTACTAATAAAAATTTCTACTCACAAAGTTAAAAAAACTGTGAACCTCAAATTTTCAAGACACCTTATCATCATCATAAGGGGTGTACATCTCTGTATCTGTTGTTTCTCCCTTACAGGTCAAGTTGTTGTCTAAATCCACAATTCCATATGGATTAGGTAGAATCAATAGACAGATTGATAGATATAGGCACTGATGACATCAGAATACGTAATTGGTCACCTCATACCCAGAATTCTCTACCCCAGTCTACAGTAGTCAGCTCATAACTAACTTGAATAATTTTCTTGTTCTTATTTATAGAGATGTTGTGTGATAGAGAGATGAAAGTGACTTTGTTACTAATAACTGGATATCAACTGAAAGAACTTGTCAAAAGTTAGCCTGGACTCTGTTTCACTTTAAAATGGCCATATTAATTGAAAGTAGTATTTATTTTGGATTTTTAAATTTAAACAAACAACCTTGATATATCTTTCATAAAGATTATCTGACTTGATATTCAAGTTGCTGAAAGTGACACCAGAGATAAATTGTTTATCAAACTGTATCATGATATTTCTGAGAAACAACAGGCATTAGAAAGATTGAAATTACTACCAATAGGGAACTTGCAAACCCGCTATGTTGAATGTTGCATCATGGGAAATGTGATAATAAATAGTAATCAATTAGTATTGTAAACAATGTTGATACATTGTTTATAACCACAAATAATCAATTCAAATTCATAGTTACCCTGACCATTGTGGGGGGTTTATTTTACCAGTAGCTCCAGATTACGTATTATGATAACCACAGATAATCCCATAGTCCTTTGCATCTGAGCATGCTCAGTCTGGATTGTAAGTTCCCTATTCATGTGAACATTATCAACTTTAACTAAAACTTGTTTTGACTCCCTATTTATCATATAGATTGTTAATGTAGGAGACTTCTACCTGAAGACTTATTTAATCAAGCCATATTCTCTTATTTCTGAGGGGGAAAAAAAAATAGTGCCCATGGCGTTACTATGTTATTTCTGAGAAAGGGAGAGAAGTGAGGTAACTTTGAAATTACACCCCTCCCCCTCACCTTCAAAAAACAACAAACAAACAAACAAACAAACAAAACATTAGTGCAATGGGTGGTGCATGTATACTTTAGTCAACTTTAACCAAAACTAATTCTTGTCACTCTATTTATCTTGTAGATTCATGATATATGAGATGTCTACCAAAAGACTTGTTTATCAAGTTATATCAATGTACTTCTGAGAAACAAACAGGCGTGGGAAAGTTCTGAAATTACCATTAAAGCTGAAGCAATCACATGAACTTATTTAATTTCAACCAAACCTATTTCTTGACCCCTTTTAACTTTATATCCTGTTGATGTGGAAAGACTCCCATTTGAGAATACTTTAAAGACCTCCAAAGATGTTGAGAGAATGAAGTACCCAACTATTTAAGGGGAGGAGCAGGTGATTTATTTAGTGAGGGGAGGAGTAGTTGATTTATTTAGTGAGGGGAGGAGGTGATTTATTTAGTAGTGATGTGTCAAATGATAACTATTATGGTTTGTATATTGTAGCTGTACAGAGATTTACATGATATCTATGATAAAATTAATACAAAGATGGATTTCTAAGGTTTTATTACAAAGTCAATGCAATGAAAACACAACACTTGTTCATTACCTACATCAGAATGGTTTGAGCTGAAAGCACAACTTAAGAAGCAGCTATCACACCACATTTGACTGAGTTGAAGCCAAACTAACAAACAAACAAACAAACAAACAAACAAACAAACAAACAAAACCTTAGTGCAATGGGTGGTGCATGTGTACTTTAGTCAACTTTAACCAAAACTAATTCTTGTCACTCTATTTATCTTGTACATTCATGATGTATGAAATGTCTACCAAAAGACTTGTTTATCAAGTTATATCAATGTACTTCTGAGAAACAAACAGGCGTGAGAAAGTTCTGAAATTACTCTCAAAACTCAAGTAATGAGTATTTCACATGAACTTATTCAACTTTAACCGAACCCTTTTAACTTTATATCCTGTTGATGTGGAAAGACTCCCATCTGTCTAACATCTGAGAATACTTTAAAGACCTCCAAAGATGTTCAGAGAATGAAGTACCCAACTATTTAAGGGGAGGAGCAGGTGATTTATTTAGTGAGGGGAGGAGTAGTTGATTTATTTAGTGAGGGGAGGAGCAGGTGATTTATTTAGTGAGGGGAGGAGTAGTTGATTTATTTAGTGAGGGGAGGAGCAGGTGATTTATTTAGTGAGGGGAGGAGGTGATTTATTTAGTAGTGATGTGTCAAATGATAACTATTATGGTTTGTATATTGTAGCTGTACAGAGATTTACATGATATCTATGATAAAATTAATACAAAGATGGATTTCTAAGGTTTTATTACAAAGTCAATGCAATGAAAACACAACACTTGTTCATTACCTACATCAGAATGGTTTGAGCTGAAAGCATAACTTAAGAAGCAGCTATCACACCACATTTGACTGAGTTGAAGCCAAACTATAAACTGTAAAACATCAAACTACTCTGAGAGTAATAGTTCTAAACTCTGGGTGAAACACACCAAACTATAAAGCACCAAGGTAAGTTAAAACTTTCAGACATTTTCATTTTCACACTAAAGTTTTCCATTTCTCACAAACATTTACACAGATTTAAAGGGTGTTCAACTCTACATAATATATACTCAGGAAATATGTTCTGAAACATTGACTATTGACAAAGACCAACATATTGTTTGAATACCTCAAGCATGAATCACCATAGTCCATCAGTTATGAACAACCAGGGATGATCATTACTGAACTCCAAACATTATAAAAGAATGCTTAATGAAGTTTAATTGTCAATTTTTATCAAATTAACATTTCATCAATTTGTAATCACATTCTGCTTTTTTTGTAATATTACAATCCTTTTGTTCAAATACTGCCATTATCTTTAGTATGTGTTGAAAGTAGCTGGTAGAGTAAGAGGCAGAAGTAGCAGGAAAATCAAGATGTTAAATCTAAACAAAGTACCCCTTCTTTGATATTTCAGCATGGACATTTTGGTAGTCATTTTAACATTAGCAGTGTTAGTACAACCGTCTACAACTCAGACCATTGATGACCAGTGTTTAAGTATTTGTTCCAATTCATGGCCAGATACTAGAGGTGCTCCTGGTCAACCTGGTGCCCCAGGTATTGCTGGACCAGTTGGAAGACAAGGTAAGAACTGCCCTCTATCAGGTCATACTGGCCAACCTGGTACCCTAGGTATTACCGGACCAATACACAGACAATGTAAGAACTGACCTCTACCAGGTCTACTGGCCCTCCAGGGTTGCCTCAGTATTACTGGACCAGTACACAGACAATGTAAGAATTGCCCTCTACCAGGTCCAACTTGCCCTCCTGGTCAACCTGGTACCTCGGGTATTGCTGGACCAATAGGAAGACAGGGTAAGAACTGACCTCTACCAGGTCTACTGGCCCTCCAGGGTTGCCTCAGTATTACTGGACCAGTACACAGACAATGTAAGAATTGCCCTCTACCAGGTCCAACTTGCCCTCCTGGTCAACCTGGTACCTCGGGTATTGCTGGACCAGTATACAAAAATGTAACAATTGTCCTGTACCAGGTCCAACTTGCCCTCCTGGTCAACCTTGTGCCCAAGGTATTGCTGAACCAGTACACAGACAATATAAGAACTGTTCTCTATCAGGTCCTACTGGCCCTCCTGGTCAACCTGGTACCCTAGGTATTGCTGGACCAGTTGGAAGACAAGATAAGAACTACCCTCTATCAGATCCTACTGGCCTTCCTGCTCAACCTGGTATTTCTTTTGCAGGCCAACCTGGTGTTATTGGTCCTATAGGAAGTCAGGGTATAAAAGGTGAACCTGGTGACAAAGGACAAAATGGTGAACTAGGAACCAAAGGAGAACCAGGTATTATACAAAACATCTTGTCAAACAGCACACATGTACAAATTCTTCTAAACTTGTGATTTCTTTGAAGTGAATCTGGTATAAACCAAAATGACATTGTCATATGTTATATCTTTCCTAAGTTTAATTGCTGACCTAGTGATCGAACAGTCGTCATGGTAACCTAACACTGATGTTCACATCCTGATTAATCTCTGCCTTGTACAGACTGATAAAACACTGTTAATCACACTCATTAGAGTTGATAAAAATTATTTTCTACCCTTTTAATTGTCAAAAACCACATCTCTTTAATACAGTGTGTACAAAACTGTACACTCTTCATTGTTATTCAAGGCTTTTGAAATGGTAGTCCAGTGTTTGCTAGGTAGTATCACAATAAGCTGTCTGGTGGGTAGTTTAGACAAATCTGACCATCAATAAACTCAGATTTTAAGCTAGCAGTAAACCACAACCTTTACACAGAATGTGAAGACTAGTGATTTACCAAAATATAAACATGTGGATGTTGTATCATTTACATATTGAAATATCAAAATTATTTTATCATGAAGTGAACTGAAATGTTGCTTTGATAAGCATATTTAGATTGTGGTACAAGCCAACATGTATGCATTCAAACAGGAAATACAGGATTTATATTATGGTTATTCTGCATTTAGACGATGTACATGTACCTGTACATCATTGGTTCTCTTGTTCTTGAAATATATTTCAAAAATGTTAAGAATAGCCTTTGCTTTCTCCATTTATTCCTAAATTAGGGTGAAGTATGTATGGTCATATTATTAATTCACCAACACTTCTTTATTCAACCAGAAAATACTCATGACATAAGGGTTTGTTACTGCTTGCAGTGAAAAAGCCCCCTAAGTCTCTCATATTTTCCTCATCTGAATGATGGTAAATATTGTGAATAATGTTGAGTGTTACCTTTATCACACACTATCATTCTCTCTTTCTAAGGTCAATCTGGGGTCAAAGGTCAGACTGGTCGACCTGGAAAAACTGGACCCATAGGTCCTAAAGGAGAAGTAGGTGATAATGGTGTGAAAGGAAACCTGGGTCAAAAAGGAGACAAAGGTGAAACTACTCAACAAGTCAAGGTGGCATTTACTGTGGATCGTGATACTAGTCTAGCTGGTACTTCCTCTGAACAAACTATCACATACACAGATATCATTCTACAAGAAAATGCTAATATTGATATCAACACTGGTGTGTTTACTTGTCAAGTACCTGGTATCTATTACTTCTCATTATCATTTCTTGCAGAGAGTAATAAATCTCTGCGTGTGCAGCTAAAAGACAACAATGCTGTTCAGTTTGAAATGTATCAATCATCACTATCAGGCTACAGAATGCAATCTCAGAGTGGTATGTTACATCTAAATCAAGGTGATGAAATCAAGTTAGTATTATACCAAGGTACAACTCATGCATTTACTTACACCGGTTGGCCTGTCAACATATTCACTGGTTATCTTGTCTATCCTGATTAAATACATCAACACAAAATAACCTTAATTTCACTACAAAACATATTCTGACAAGATCTAGAAATGAGAAATTCTTGTATCCAAGTAAAAGACAAGGTAGTAACTGTTCTAGGTGTAAACTTAAAAGAACACAATGTATTGAACTCTAACTGATTTAACACTGAGATGAGATGTACTGTTACTCTCAAAAAGATACTTAAATTAGTATTCTTTGTCAATTTCTGTGATAACAAATGACACACTGTGACAGTAAAAGGAGAAATTTAGTAAATTTTAATTAAATTCTTGTAATATATCGTGTGATAGAATCCAGCAATGATTATAAATTCATAGTTTTTGTACCTTAGAAGATTTTTTGAAGGTTTGGAAACTTCCATCTTCACTTATTTCTACACACGACAGATTCTTTCTTTCCTAAAGATTGCATATACCTACCATGTAACCATGGTAATGGAAAAGTCGGACTAGTTTTTGTACCTTTACAGATTTTTTATAGGGTGAACAACTCCCCCACCTCATGCACAAGACAGTTTCTTCTTTTCTCCTCAAAAAAGTCAGTTTATCTACCATGTAACCATAGTAACCATATTATAAGTACTATCCTATATCTTGTTATTCTGAACATAGTGTTATATTAAGTTCATCTGTGGTCTGTTCAGAGGTTGAAACTAACAGTTAGTCCCACGTCCAAAGACTACCAATTCTTGTTATGGTACTAGCAAATTTTACTTTTCAAATAAAATTCATGTGTATAAATTAGAAATTTCTTTTTTATTGACACCAATAAAATATAAATCTGTCAAACATCAATTTGGAGTTGTTATTTTGTGCCTTTGTAATGTTAGTGAGGTATCTGTTATTTGGATTACTGTACATTTGATGATTATGTTAAATCTTGTTTTGGTGCTGAAGGACATCAAAATAGAGAAATTGAATTGGAATTTAACACCTTAGTGTCTGCCTTAAGTAAACATATGGATAGATGAGATATGGTATTCAAGTTATTTTGAATTTTTAATTCAAAGAACAACTTCACCTTGTTTTTCATAAGATTATCTGACTTGATATTCAAGTTGCTAAAAGTGACACCAGGTATAACTTTTTTTTTTATGTATCATGGTATTTCTGAGAATCAAAATCCATGAGAAAGTTTTGAAATTATTACCAAGTCATGTGAACCGCACATCAAGTGTAACCCGATAAATTTGTTTAGACTCCCTATATCATGTCTACATGTTTGATCTATGACATGTCTACATGATAACTTGTCTATAAAGCTATATCATAGTATTTCGGATAAAGAAACAGATGTGGGATTTTTGTACCAGATCAATTCTTCATCAAGCCATATTATGTTATTTCTGAAAAAGTATCAAGGCGTGAGAAAGTTTTCAAATTACTCCAAGTACTCAGTCCAGTGCGTGATTCATATGTAAAAGATATCAACTTTAAACATTAATATGTCTTGATTTGTCATATATAATATAAATGTTTATATAAGCTATTTTTTACCATCTGATGATATTTTAACGACTTGCTAAGATGTTCAGAGAATGAAGTACATACTATTATGACAGGAGGGGGTAGCAATTACAACAGGAGGGGGTAGCAGTATGTATTTGGTACAGCAATTCTAAATGATAACACAGATGGTATACATTGTCAATGTCCATACATGAAGTTGATATTTAAGATAAAATTCACACAAACCTTAATCTTTGCAATCGAAGTATGAAGACAATGCTACAATAAAAATATCAGGAAGGGTTCTTCTTTTCTGTTTATCACCTTCACTTAAGTGGTATGAGCTGAAAGTACATCCTTAGAAGTAGATATCACACCACTTTTTGCCAGACTAAACTAGAAAACATCATTCTACTCTGATAGTAACAGTTCTCATCTCTTGGTGAAACACAGCAACAGAACTACTCAAAGGTAAGTTTAGTGTAAAACATTTTTACTTCCACACTGATGTTTTCCTTTTCTTAATACTAAACTTATCGACACTGAGAAGGCTGAATAATTTCGTTGAGTGAGCCAAGAGACTAATACAAAAGCAAAGATATCAACATGACAGAGAAATGTATCTAGATGTATACATTGATATAAACAACTGGACATGAGGACAAACTTGATTCATTTCTGTCTTAAAAACAACTTTGAGAGAATGAAAAGTGTTATCTTGTATCATTCAGGAATAACCAAAAGTATCATCATTTATTTACATCATTCATTTTCACGTATTTCTCCATTTTTGAAACATTGTTCATTGTACATATTGCTCATTATATTATTTGGAAGAGGAAAGAGTTGACAATTTTCAGAGCCATCAATCTTTTAGTATGAGGGGTGAGATCAATAGTTCAATGTAGGATAAAAAGCTAAATTCTTTTGTTAGGCCCCCACCCACCCACCCAACTTTAAGTAATTGACTAAAATTGATCATTGTTTCAGAAAGCATAATCAGTTTCAAATTAGTATGTAGTAGTATGAATACAAAGCCCTCATTCCCAACTTGTATTCTAGGGCCTTGTATTTACTTTAATGAAAGTTCTGCCATTTCTCAATTTGATGACATGTTGGAAGTAATTGTATTTTGGGCTACAAAACAGATTCCACTATAAACAGTAAAATCGTTTTTGCCAGATGAGAACTAAAACGGCTCAAACACTGTCCCTCATGAGTTTATTAATATTATCCAACTCTGAACTGCCCATATATTCTCATTCCAAGTATTCACATATTATAAATCCTATGAACTGCTCAATGACCATATATATACATGGACACTTGCATATCTGTGGAAAAGCATGCCTGAAAACTGTACACTTATGAAAAATGTGCCCTGCTCAATTTCAATGTACATGTAAACTCACAACATGGATGTACAGAAACAGTGTCAATTGACAAAGCCCAATTAACATATTTGAATACGTCAAAGAAGACTTACTATAGTTCATTTGGACAATTATAAGCTTTAAATCTGCAATTCCACTTTTCCCCCAATATATAATACTATACCAGTATATCCTTTTTGTCCAAATACTGCCATCATTTTTAGCATGTGTTGAAGCTCGTATTTTAGCATGTCCTTTTTAGTATTTGATTTTAGCATTTTACAATTGTACTATTCATTTCCTAACCTCCCCCCCCTCATTTTTCGGTTTTTACCTATATTTTATGATTGTATTGTACAGTGCCTTGAGGTATCTTTTTACATGGAAGGTTGTTTTTTAAAAGGAATAAATACAAGCTAGTTAGCTTTAAGAAAGAAGAAGAAATGACCGGAAAACCAAGATCAGTTAAAATCCAATTGAAGTAAATTGCTTCTTATCTTGTGTGATATTTCAGCATGGACACTTTGGTAGTCATCTTAACATTAGCAGTGTTAGTACAGACGTCTACAACTCAGACCACTGATGACCAGTGTTTAAGTATTTGTTCCGATTCATGGCCAGATACTAGAGGTGCTCCTGGTCAACCTGGTGCCCCAGGTATTGCTGGACCTGTTGGTAGACAAGGTAAGAACTGCTCTCTATCAGGTCCTACTGGCCCTCCTGGTCAACCTGGTACCCTAGGTATTCCTGGACCAGTACACAGACAATGTAAGAACTGACCTCTACCAGGTCCAACTTGCCCTCCTGGTCAACCTTGTGCTCCAGGTATTAATTGACCAGTAAAAACAGATGGTAAAATGACTTGTATTAATAGTTTGAATGTTTTGAACAATACATTTCATAAATTTGATACAATTGAAACTACTAAATCTGAATAGAGTGTTCTTAGGTAGGAGAAATGAAATGTAGCAATGTTAGTAATATTTTTGTTAAACCAGACAATGAAATGTAGCAGTGTTAGTAAGATTTTTGTTAAACCAGACAATGAAATGTAGCAATGTAATAATAAGATTTATTTATTGTGATTTTCATTTCTTTTGCAGGCCAACCTGGTGTTATTGGTCCTATAGGAAGTCAGGGTATAAAAGGTGAACCTGGTGACAAGGGACAAAATGGTGAACTAGGAACCAAAGGAGAACCAGGTATTATACAAAACATCTTGTCAAACAGCACACATGTACAAATTCTTCTAAACTTATGATTTCTTTGAAGTGAATCTGGTATAAACCAAAATGACATTGTCATATGTTATATCTTTGCTAAGTTTAATTGCTGACCTAGTGATCGAACAGTCGTCATGGTAACCTAACACTGATGTTCACATCCTGATCAACCCTGTATAGTCTATGATAAAACAGTATTCATCACACTCATTTGAGTTGACAAAAATTATTTTCTACCCTCTTAAAATTCCAAAAACCACATCTTTTTAATACAGTGTGTACAAAACTGCAAACTCTTCACTGTTATTCAAGGCTTTTAAAATGGTAGTTCAGTGTTTGCTAGGTAGTATCACAACAAGCTGTCTGGTGGGTAGTTTAGACAAATCTGGCCATCAATAAATTCAGATTATAGCAGTAAACCACAACCTTTACACAGAATGTAAAGACTTGTGATTGATCAAAATATAAATATGTGGATGTTGTATCATTTACATATGGAAATATCAAAATTATTTTATCATAAAGTGAAGTGAAAGGTTGGTTTGCTCATAGACCCTTCACCAACTTGGTGGAGGGTCTATGGTTTGATAAATAATATTAATATTGTGATACAAGCCAACATGTATGCATTCAATCAGGAAATACAGGATTTATATTATGGTTATTCTGCATTTGGACGACGTACATGTACCTGTACATCATTGGTTCACTTGTTCTTGGTTCAAAATGTTAAGAGTAGTCTTTGCTTTCTTTATTTATTCCTAAATTAGGGTGGAGTACATATAGTCATATAATTCACCAACACTTTTCTCTATTCAACCAGAAAACACTCATGACATAAGGGGTTTGTTACTGCTTGCAGTGAAAAAGCCCCCTAAGTCTCTCATATTTTCCTCATCTGAATGATGGTAAATATTGTGAATACTGTTGAGTGTTACCTTTATGACACACTATTAAACACTCTTTCTTTCTAAGGTCAATCTGGGGTCAAAGGTCAGACTGGTCGACCTGGAAAAACTGGACCCATAGGTCCTAAAGGAGAAGTAGGTGATAATGGTGTGAAAGGAAACCTGGGTGAAAAAGGAGACAAAGGTGAAACTACTCAACAAGTCAAGGTGGCATTTACTGTGGAACGTGATGTTTATCTATCTGGTACTTCCTCTGAACAAACCATCACCTACACAGATATCATTCTACAAGAAAATGCTAATATTGATATCAACACGGGTGTGTTTACTTGTCAAGTACCTGGTATCTATTACTTTTCATTCTCATTTCTTTCACAGAATAATAAATATCTGTATGTGAAGCTAAAACAAAACAAGTCTGTTCAGTTTGGAATCTATCAATCATCACAATCAGGCAACAGAATGCAATCTCAGAGTGGTATGTTACATCTAATTCAAGGTGATGAAATCAAGTTAGTATTACACTCAGGTACAAATCAGGGATTCTTTCAAACCAGTTGGCCTGTCAACATATTCACTGGTTATCTTGTCTATCCTGATTAAATACATCAACACAAAATAACCTAAGACTTCATTTCACTACAAAACATATTCTGACAAAATCTAGAAATGAGAAATTCTTGTATCCAAGTAAAAGACAAGGTAGTAACTGTTATAGGTGTAAACTTAAAAGAACACAATGTATTGAACTCTAACTGATTTAACACTGAGATGAGATGTACTGTTACTCTCAAAAAGATACTTAAATTAGTATTCTTTGTCAATTTCTGTGATACCAAATGACACACTGTGACAGTAAACAGCATAAATTTAGTAGATGTTAATTAAATTCTTGTTATATATCGTGTGATAGAATGCAACTGTCATTGCAAAGTCAGACTAATTTTTGTACCTTAGCAGATTTTCTGAATGTTTGAGAACTCCTTCACCTCTTTATACACAAGGTGGTTTCTTTTTGTCTCAAATATTGTGTATACCTACTACATAACCATGGTAACTGAAAAGTCAGACTAGTTTTTGTACGTTTGCAAAAGATTTGTGGGGTTAAAAACTTCTGCACCTCATTATGCACAAGTGTTCCTTTTTTTTTCTCCTCAACAACTTGAGTATATCTACCATGTAACCATAGCAACCATGTTGTTAGTACATTTACACTATCCTATATCTTAGGTGTCTGAATGTAGTGTTATATTAAGTTCATGTGTTGTCCATTTATAACCATGGTAACCATATTATTAGCATAAATACACTATCATATATTTGAAGAGGGTGAAGGTAGTGTTATTTGAAGTTCATGTGTGGTCTATTCGTAACCATGGTAACCATATTGTTAGCATAAATACGCTATCCTACTATATCTTGTGAGTCTGAATGAAGTGGTCTATTCATAACCATGAGTGTGACTAGAGTGGTATTTTGTATTCATGTGTGGTCTCTGTACATAGATTGAAATTAATACTAGTAGTCTTTATGTCATAAGACTCCAATTCTTGTTATGGGGACGAGCAAATTTTTGCAGAAGGTAGTCTGTTTGTGTTACCATTAACGATCTAATTACACATTAAATCAACTATCGTACTTGTAATATTTAGCAAATTTTACTTTTCAATTAAAATCTTTGTAAAATAGAAATTTCTTCTTCTTTTTTTGGTGTGAATAAAATGTTAAAAAATTAGTTGTTATTTTGAGTCATTGTATGAAGGCGAGTAAACAATCTTACAGTTCTTTTCCCAGAAGCGAGTCAAAGCTATTAAATGAGCTATCAAGATCAGTGAGCCTGATCACAAGGTTTCGTGTTGAGATAGACAACAGAAATTGACACTGTGTGGGTTCTTTATTTTGTTACAGATGTAAACAGTAGGAGTACGCAAAATACAACTATTACAAATGGTAGCATTGGGAAAATTGCTCTCCCCCCCCCCCACCTCTCTCACTCTCTCTCCCTCCCTCCCTCCCCCTCTGTCTCTGTCTCTCTGTCTGTCTCTCTCTCTCTCTGTCTGTCTCTCTCTCTGTCTCTCTCTGTCTCTCTCTCTCTCTCTCTCTCTCTCTCCTTCCTCAATTTGTATGGAAAGGGTAGAAAACTACGTGTTCTGGAGCCAAGATTGAAAATATCGACTTGATAAATAATATTAGAATCTGTTTGCATTGACTGCAATATTTGCATTTATATACTGATATCAGAGAGTCTTAGTGTTTTTAGTCTCCTGTCTCCATTATAAGGAGATTATCTGTTGGAGGCTTAAGACGTAAACGTAATGCAGACGACTGACCAGGTAGCTAGTGCGATGGAAGATGAGCAATAATTTCATGCTTGCAGTCTTTATGGCGTAATATTCAAATAGACCATCACTTCCAGTAACAAAACTGGCTGCAGGCTGCAGGCTGCAGACTGCACTCCTCATGAACAAAACCATGAAAAATATTATGGTTTCTGATAACCAGAATATTGTAAATTATACCATGCACAAACCAAGATATTTCCTTTGAACAGAAAATATGAATTATACACTCTGGTCATTCTACATTACGACAACTTGTGTCTACATCACTGGTTCTGTGGTGTTTGTAATATGTCAAAACACTCAATTATTTCATAAATTATGTTTGAGAATATTTTTCTTCATTCAGCCAAAAAGTACTCCTAACCTTGGGGTTTGTCACTATACAAGTCTTGCAATTTGTAGTGACAAAGCCCCTTAGGTCACTCATAGTTTCCTTGGCTGAATGAAGAAAATTATTGGGAATAATATCTAACTATCAGCAATTACAATTATGATATTTTATACTTGTGATTTCATAATTTTACCTTTGCATGTTGAGAATGGTTGAGGAATGTTTTCTTCATGTAATTAATGGTGTCTAAGGCCGTGTTGTAGTAACCCTGGTTGGCATGCAGCGTTGCTAGGTGACATAAAACGATACATACAGCTTCACCATCGACTGGGAAACTCGACTTGGCTAACTCTGCACTGTTATTCATGTGTAGTAACATCTGACTGCATAGTCTGGACATTTCACTGTGGAAAGAGATAATAGACCGTTTTGGATGAACAGCGCCCTCTATCAACAGCTAAGCTCTGCACTGTTGTTTATATGTTCGAACTGCAAGAGACCTTTCCAGTAAAGTAGCACCCCAATGATTATTTAGCTCTTCATCCACTACTGTTTACTTGTATTATCATTTGACTGCATACTCTTGACATATCATCAAAAAATAGACTTTTTTTTCAATGAACAGTGCCCTCAATTTGACTTATGAAATTATGAAGCGCTTGCTGTTGTTTACATGAGGCGGCATTTAGCTGCATACCAGTAGTTGGGGATCTCACATACACAAAATAGACCTTTCGATTGAACAGCGCCCTCTGTCAAAAATTGTGTTATGATTACTGGGTTCAGTGTAGACTCTCTCACAGTCCTCGAAGCTTCGCATGGCTAAAATTTGGGTTGTTTTGTATGTACCAAATCTACTGCAGACATGTCAACAAAAGGTTAGCCCCATGTGATCGATGAGGGCGCACAGTACAGGGACATTCGAGTACTGTAGATATCGGTACATACAAAACAACCCAAGGTTTAGCTATGCGAAGCTCCGAGGACTGTGAGAGAGTCTAGGTTCAGTGCTGTTGTTCACTAAATGGCTGGCAAGACTTCCTTATATATCATTTACAAAATTGCAGTTTTGTACAAATGGCGTCTACAAGCAATAGTTTGCTTCTGTTTATGTTACTGCTATTGTTTTGTCTAAGGTAACACTTTGAACTGTAAGACACAACACAGCATTAAAGGAAAGAGTGTGGGCAGGCATTATACTTTACAAAGGAAATAAAGTCCAAATATTACAAATTAGGAGCGCTTTCCTTCCAAATTTTAAAATTCAGGAGATTTAACTTCCGAAGCTGACATTTAGAAGCAGTGAAAAGACGTAATTGAGGTATGAAAATACCCCTAACTGATCCCCTCAGGAAAAAAGAATTTTTATCCTGCAATCTTTATCACTGAAAAAGGCTGAGAACTTTTTTTTTGTAAATTAAAAGTTACATTTTACAAAAACGAAAAGAAGTAATTTTGGCGCCTAAAAATACCACTTTTTAATAACATCCTGAGGAAAAATTTTTTTTATCCAAATTTATTTGCTGGACTTTTGTCACTGAAAAGCTTGAAAACATTCAGTGGCTTTTTTTTTCAATGGAGAACATTGTCTGAAAATAAGTGAATGAGCCAATTCAAGATAACCTGGGTCCTACCTCTGTCCATACATCTGCCACATGGCTGACTGCATAGCTAGGCATGTACACATTAAATCTGGCATGTTGTGTAGAGAATTCATGGCATCACTACCTAGGAAGTATGAAAACATGCTAGAAGGACAAAAACCAAGAATTAAAGTAACTGTAAGAAAATCTGCTAGTTCTGATCTAGCTGCTATCATTTGTTTTCAAGTGACTATAAAGTATGTCATCATTGTCGTGTTCGTTGTCATCATCATCATCATCATCATCATCGTCGCCGCTGCCGCCGCCGCCACCACCACCACTACCATCATATCTCTCAGGAGTATGTAATACATATCTGATTTGTTTTATTGTTATACAAAGTCTTACTCAAACCTGTAATCTTGCTATCAACAGAACACAGTGATGCACAAGTATTAGTGTGGCAAGCTTGGTGCACAACTTCCAAAATTATAGAGTAATTTGACCTTGAAGGTTAAGGTCAAAACCTTGTGTCTGACTTTAAAGCTTACTTACATAAACATAGGTGTATACATTTGAATGGTATCTCAAGGTACATTCCACAGTCATAAAATAATTTGCTATTCGACCTTGAAGATAGAGGTCAAGGTCAAGGCCAAGGTTGAAATACAGACACAAATGCATGACTTACCTTGCTGGATCTGCTCCTGCCAGACATTTTTGTTTTGTGTAATTTTGGATACCAAGAGAGGCTAAGTACTGCGGGAAGAAAGACCAGGATAATTTTTAGACAGAATGGCAGGAATCTGTGACGTAATGTAAATTGGATTGTTCCAACCAAAATCCTGTTTATGGTATGCTTATCTGTACAATGACTGATGTGTTTGAATGGCTTACAGAAATGGTCCAGCCAACAGTTATTATACCACTAGTGCCATAAACAGGCTACATAAAGTTTCAATACAATGACATATGAGATAATTTCTTACTGGTAGATTGAGTTCTCTGGCCCTGGTGACTGATCTGTCTAGGAGATATCCAAGGTCTTCACCCTTTTCTTGCTGTAAACGACATAACCAACCCTAAATAGGAGAGGCAAGAAATTGTAAAACAAAATTGTATTTTGGGGTATTTTACAGCCATTTAATATCATAATATCTGTATTCCCATGATGCCTTGCCTCAATGTCAGCCAGTCTCCACATTTCTCAATAGGGAACTTGCAATCCAGACTGAACATGCTCAGACACAAAGGACTAAGGGATTATCTGTGGTTATCGTAATACCTAATCTGGAGCTACCTGTAAAAAAAACGCTCCCACAATGGTCAGGGTAACTATGAATTGATCATTCGTGGTTGCAAACAATGTAACACACAGTATTGCTTACAATACCAATTCATTAGTATTTATTATCATATTTCCTAATGCAACATTCAACATGGCGGGTTTGCAAGTCAGTTCCCTCTTTTAAAACTTTCTATTAGTGAGGTTGCACGTTACGTGGTTGGTAGAATGACTTTCTGTGTTTCCTAACCATATGAAATGCAGTCTCACTTAATATGTAACCATCTTACAGGTACTTACCAATGCATGCTGTAGACAGACACTGTCATTGGCTGCCTGGGCCATTGTAATGGCTTCTTTTAGGGCAGCCATAGCTTCATCACTGAGGGCAGACAGAGGAGCAAAGTTATGATGGAAGTACATTTTACAGATTACTTGATACACTTTTTTCAAATAAAAGTGAATATTAATCAAAATTTTTAGCATTGGTCTGATTCTCAATAACTGATAAACAGATATCACATCGTTGAATTTTTTTTTTGAATTTCCTATTAAACATTGCAATTAGAAATACTGAAAACATTCCATACCACTGACAAATTTTGTTCTACTAATCTACTAGTATGCAAAATACGAAGGTACATCAAAAAAAATATGAAAGCGTGTAATCGCATATTGTCATTTTTATGGAAATGTGTTGTTTTGTATAAACATATTTAAACAATAATGTACGCCCTCCCAGCCCATAATGGACAAAAGCAAACTTTGAACGACATAATGGGCGAGGCGACAGCCGAGCCCATTATGGAGTGCAAAGTTTGCTTGAGTCCATTATGGACTGGGAGGACGTACATTATTGTTATTATTTTATAGTTTTGCCAATTCCAGTGAATTTGTAGACCGAGAAACGCAAAACAACGTATTAATATACACAGCGCTGAACGTCGTCTGCCATGTTCGGCCCGGAAGCTGAATACTAATCACAGCGACACACGTACGTACACGTACACACACATATACACTCCAATGAACTGCTGTGAACACAAATTTGTTTCATGAATGCGTTGTATTTTTAAACAGTGGAAATGACAATCATAAGTAACGACATACATTTCGAAAAAATACGGGCCTAGTCGTATGAAGAAACAGAACAAATAAGCTTGTATTGTTATGCTCGTTCCTGGGCCGCAATGTCCAATAACAGAGTACATTATCAGTAATAATGTACAGCGATGACGTCACAAAATTCACTGGAATTGGTAATGCTATAATATAATATGTAATAACAGAACCCCATGCCCTGTGAAAAAACCAGTCTGGATACTCAGTATTTGCACTCATGCTTGCAGTGTTTTCTGCTGCACTTAAACTCGCTACGCTCTTGACAGTACTGCAGCAGAGAACACTGCAAGCATGAGTGCAAATACCCCAAGTACGCCACACTTACACTCACGCGTCAATGGGGTTCTGTTATATTCTCCTACTATAAAACTACTAGTATGTAAAATACCAAGGTACACCATTTAACTACTAAATAACTTACGTATGTCCAAACCGACAATGTAAACCAGCTAAATTCAGTGCAGCATATCGAAAACTGTCTCCCTGTTCCGTTGCGTATGACGTGTTACTACTATCAGTGAAGGCATGCTTGTCTGAATATCGGTACAACTCGTGTACAGTGTTACAGAATTCATTGATTCTTAAGTTGTTCAAATAGCTTAGGTAATGCTGGGTGGAAAACAAACAAATGAACAACAATTTTATTAGCAAACTAAAAAGATTTTCACCTCTGTAATCTAATTTCATATATATATAAAGAACGATCAACAGGTTAAATCATTCACATAGTAACCTCTATCCTACCAGGTCCCCAATTATATAGCTGGGTTGATTGAAGCATGAGCGTGGTTCAAATATTACTAACTGACTTTAACCATTCGGAAACAAACAGCAGAGGTGAGGCTTGAATCTACAGCACGTAGATTCAAAGCCAACCACACTAACCATTTCAGCATCACGACTCCACTTGTTCACGTTATACAAATGAAAAAAAAGTGAAATAGTAAAGACACTTGGTTGATATGTTGTATGTATAAGAAACAAACTCACAGCTTCAGCAAGCCCGGGATTGCCTCTTAGCAGCTCACTAATCTGTTTCTGCATGTCTTGTGGTTGTAGTGCTTGGTTTTCCCGACTTTGCAACAGTCCAGCCTAATATATATATATACAGACAAATCAATATTAGCTCTATCAGACTATCTCAATATTCTCCATATGCAAAGAGTGTGAGAGTGTAGTAAATGTGATGTCATCATCAAAAGGTTTCCCCATAAACCCTTGCAGGAATGATGTCATCACCAGAGGTTTTCCCATAAACCCTTGCAGGAATGATGTCATCACCAGAGGTTTTCCCATAAACCCTTGCAGGAATGATGTCATCACCAGAGGTTTTTCCCATAAACCTTTGCTGGAATGATGTCACCACCAGAGTTTTTCCCATAAACCCTTGCAAGAAATCAACAAAATGGCCGAACACATGTCAAGTGCAGTAGAACTTCTTTACAAGATTTCAAAGTTGGATATTAAAGTTACCTAGCTGTTATTTAAAACCCCAAATCATATTTTATCATATAAAATCATTATGATAAAAATCATAGCAGATACATTGCCAGTATATATTTAAATAATGCAGGTAACCTTTCAAAAGCCAGTACTCGATCTTTAAGGTGTAATAACATAGTATTACTTGGAATCAAGTTCTTACAAGACAAAGGCACAAATATCCCTGAAAGCCAGCTTTCCTAAAATCTCTCCAAACTTTTACCATATCAGAATTCAAATACCACTAATTTTGAAATAATAAAAGAAAATTGGGTAGTTTACCATTTTTTTTGTCAAGGAAATAGACAATCTTTTATTTTCCCACAATTGTTGGACCCCCACTTGTCTAGTGACTCATAGTAACAAGGCCCCTTAGGTCATTCACATTTTCCCTAATTGACTGACTGAAGAAAAATATTGGAGAAGAATACCCAATTAACTTCATTTCTGAAGTCTATCTTCATTTTGTTTTACTTACCTGATGAGCAATGAAATATTCAGCCTGCTTCTGCGAAAACGTTCCCCCCGACAAGAAACAGGATTTCCTACAGAGAAATAATATTATAAAAATTGAAACAGAATATACAAAGTTATTTTTGGGTGTTAATAATTTCATAAGAATGTACACTGCTCTGAAACTATACAGGTATGCAACCCTAGAACAGCTGATAAAACTCTATACAGGTATGCAAGCATAGAACAGCTGATAAAACTCTATACAGGTATGCAACCCTAGAACAGCTGATAAACTCTATACAGGTATGTAACCCTAGAACAGCTGATAAAACTCTATACAAGTATGCAAGCATAGAACAGCTGATAAACTCTATCCAGGTATGCAAGCCTAGAACAGCTGATAAACTCTATACAGGTATGTAACCCTAGAACAGCTGATAAAACTCTATACAGGTATGTAACCCTAGAACAGCTGATAAAACTCTATACAGGTATGCAACCCTAGAACAGCTGATAAAACTCTATATAGGTATGCAACCCTAGAACAGCTGATAAACTCTATACAGGTATGCAACCCTAGAACAGCTGATAAACTCTATACAGGTATGCAACCCTAGAACAGCTGATAAACTCTATATAGGTATGCAACCCTAGAACAGCTGATAAAACTCTATACAGGTATGTAACCCTAGAACAGCTGATAAAACTCTATATAGGTATGCAACCCTAGAACAGCTGATAAACTCTATACGGGTATGCAACCCTAGAACAGCTGATAAACTCTATACAGGTATGCAACCCTAGAACAGCTGATAAAACTCTATATAGGTATGCAACCCTAGAACAGCTGATAAACTCTATACAGGTATGCAACCCTAGAACAGCTGATAAAACTCTATACAGGTATGCAACCCTAGAACAGCTGATAAAACTCTATACAGGTATGCAACCCTAGAACAGCTGATAAACTCTATACAGGAAACCCTGGAAAAAGTTGTTTTATCCACATATATACATACTAATGCCAAATAACTGATTTTCTCACCCTTCATTTGTGTCTGGGTCTTCTTCTTCTTCTTCACAAATTAGATCTTCCTTGGTTAATTTCCTATCCTCGTCCAGGTCCTGAATTATTTTACAGTCGTCACTTTGTCGGCAATATTTGATCAATAGTTTATACAAACTGGAGACTTGACTGAAGGATAACTTGTCAAAAGCCAAGATCATTCTCCTGACAAATAAACCTGGTGTACAAGAAAGAAGAAAATGTGTCTTTCAAACACAGCGTTCCCCTATCGATGAGGATTTCAATGTTGAATAAATGAACTCTATTTCTCACGAGAAAAGAAAGTGCAAACAGCTAGTAAGCAAACAACAAAAGTGAAACATGACATTTATTACACCATGCACAAGCTAAAATGAATAAAAAATATGGAATGTATACTCTGGTCGCTCTACGTCACAAGAACACACGTCTATGCCACAACAACGAGTGTTTACGTCATTGGTTCTGCTGTGTTCAAAACATTAGTCAAAACATTCAAAATTATCATTACTTTCCCTGATTTTTCTTTGCTATTACTGGCGCTGGTATAATTATGTTATTTTCCAATATTTTTCTTCATTCAGCCTGAAAATAATCATGACTTAACGGTTGTCCCTTCTCATCTATCGACTCATAGTGACAAAGCCCCTTAGGTCACTCGTATTTTCCTCGGTGGAACGAAGACAAATATTGGGGAATAACATCGAAATGTTGATGGTGAGAGATTAGAACAGAAACATTGAACAAGATGATAAAATGGAGGTACCAATGGTAGCCAGATCTTTGTCGAGTTGGACACTCTGTTGAGGCTTAACTGTGAAACCATACCCTGTGTACATGAAAGGGTTCCTTTTGTGTAGGGTCTATGGTGAAATCTTGAATGTTTGGCAGTCATTGGCTGATCTGGTTGTCAGGGTAGGTCTTAAAGACATTAAACCTTCTGAACAAATTTCACTTTTAGCCAGGGTAAAAAAAAAGCAACATTTTGACTATATACAAGTCACAGTATATTGTGTCCCTTAGACTGGTGAAGTCGTCATTCTAAATTGTTTATGTAGGCAAAGTGTCATGTTTACATAATGTGAACTTTCACCTCATAAATTACTGTGATAATTTACATTTTAGTATTCACATCTGGCATTCACATAATGATTACCACTATATTATATACTACATGTACACTACACTACACTACACTACACTACACTACACTACACTACACTACACTACACTACACTAGACTAGACTAGACTAGACTAGAGTAGACTAGACTAGACTAGACTAGACTAGACGACACTACATTAGACTAGATGACACTACATTAGACTAGACTCCACCGTACCACACTGCACCACTCTACTGAATCTCAGTTCAACTGTGTTAAAAATTGTATTCTTACCAATAAAACTACTTCTATGAATATCTGGTTCACCGTCTATACTTTCTAACAGTTTATCCAAAGACTGAAAGAACTCCACAAGACTAGATAATCCTTTCTTTTGCATTTCTTCAAGCCTACAGAAAGCAAAAAAAAAAAATACATATATGGAACTTATATGATACAAAAGCACAAGCCAAGTTATTGTCATTGAACAGAAAATATGGATTACAAACCGTGGTTGTTCTATATTATGACAACCAATGTCTATGTCACTGGTTTCACAGTGTCAATGTATAAGTCAAAACATTCCATTATTTTTCCCCAATTTTTTATGAATTATGCTTGAGGAAGTATAATCATATAACCCTTAATATCTTTCTACATTTAGGCTTCAAGTACTTGTGATGTCAGTGTTTTGTCACTACTGTTTAGCGACTCATAGTGACAAGGCCCCTTAGGTCATTCATATTTTGATTAAAAGGTACTAGCACCTGTAACATTACATCATCTTGTAAGTAGAAATTGTTGATCTGTACAATAAATGAGAAAACAACTTACCTCTGCTCAACAATTTGATGAATCATTTCCGATATTTCTAGAACACCTGATAACAGCTGTTTGACCTCTATGTCTGGACTCTGTAAAACACAACACATGTGAATAAATACAACTGGGAAAGAGCTTTAAAAAAAGAAAACCATGGTAATTATTAAAACTTATTTGGAAACACTATTGTATATATATATCAGCATAGTGGAAAACCTCCTGAATCAGTGCTGATGAAACATACATTTTTCTTTCCTTTTTTGCACCTCCCCCCCCCCCCCCCCCCCCCTCCAATCATGTTTCAGAATGAGTATTATAATGCAAAAAATGAACACAGATTAAATTTCAAGTTTCTTTTGGGAATAGACTACTATGCTATTTTGATATCCCGAACTGACATTTTGATTTTTTAAATTTTAACTCATGCATTCTTCTAAGTCTACTCTGATTCCTATTTCAAGCTGATGTTAAGCCACACCATGTCATACACATAATGTGTGCAAAACATTACCGTAAATTTAATGTACTTGGGTAGACTGGTCATATTTACATATACTGATTGTGCAATTTAAATTTCTAATTAAGTATTTGACCAATCACGGTCTATGGTGGAATGCCATTCAAGACCAGCTGGAGATAAGGGGTAAGAGTTGACTTGGAAGGAGGAGTGAAAATTCAAAATATCAAAATGTCAGTTACGATCATGGAAATAGTGTAGTAGTGATAGTCCTACAAGTCTATAGGTAGGCTACTTCAGGAATACATGTAGAACAGTGAACAGTGTCTAGACATTGAAGATATAAATTAGGGGTATGCTAGGGAATCTATTCCTATACCTATCCCTAGCACAACACTGACCCTAACTCCCTAGCATGAATACAATGTTTAGTCTGTTCAGCACATGCAGTGCATGCATCTTCAGTGCATGCATCTTCTTCATTATCTATTAAATTTCGAAGTGTCTAGTACTACCTAGGTTTCAGGAGCCCGCCTTCACTGGAATTTAGTGGTCCTTGAAGTTGAAACCCTGCACTATTCTAACTTGTTCATACATTATTGACCACATACATCAATTTTATCAATAATATTTATTCAGAAACATATCAAAGGTAACAAGTGTCTGTGCCCCCCCCCCCCACCACCACCACACACACCACCCAACCCACAGGCACTTCAAGCAATATTATGTATATTTATTTTTAAAACTCATACACATCATATAAAGTTGATTCAAGTGCCTGTGATCCAACCTATCCCACACACTAACCTACCTGGATCCATTTCAACATAGCATGAGCAAACTTCCGCTGTACTTCGACAGTTTGTTGTCCATTGTCTGCTCGTCCGTTTTCAATGTACGCTCTCAATAGTACAAGCATTGAAATCTTATGTGGTGTCACCCACTCCCTCGATTTGTTACCTGCAAGAGATTCCGCCATCTTGATGACATATAAGATGAAGGCAGATACTTCTTTGACACTCTATTCTTAGGACTGTGATCTTCAATTCCAATGGTACAACAACAAATGTCTTTGAATTTTGATATATTACGGGCTATTTCTCTCGTAAATGCACAAATCCACAGAGTACAGAGCACCACGTTCCAGCACGGTAAATAAGTCAGCTGTCACGTTTCAACTTCGCGGGTTGCTAGCGCCCTCACACGAGATGTAAATAAGTTGCTTTTGTTTTGTGGGCACTTTTGCCCAAGAAACTGCGGGCAGCCAAACTATAGTGAATATGCCTCCATATCTTTATTTTCTTCTCTGTCCTTCATTTATTGTCGTTTGTTTTCGATTTTATTGTTCTGAAATTGAGCGCTGTTGAATTAAAACCTGATGAAATGAATATGTTGTTCTTGTTGATCTGAGATTGAGCGCCTTCCCTGGGGGCGGTACCAGTGGCCAAATCTGGTACTAGAGTAGGGGTGTGTGGCCAGTGCTGGAAACCCCAGGCCCCATTTTAGACCCACTTTGACCAAAAATCAAGACCCCATTTTAGACCATTACAGGTTTCTAAAATATGAAAGTTTAGACCTAACTACATTTTCTTTAGGAGGGAACATTTTGGGGCAACTAATGGCAATTACGATTTGATAAGGACAGTGGACCACATTTTAGACCAAGCAAAAAAAATAATGGAAAGTAGTAGACCCCATTTTATACTCTTCAACTCGAAAACACACACCCCATTTTAGACCAAAAGGGCTAGAAAATGCACCCCAAAGGGCGGCACATATACGTATACTCAAATAAGGGGAGTAGCCCCCCCCCCCCCCCCCCGGCGCCTTCTTCCTACATGAATAGGAGGAGCCATGAACGGCCTTGCGAACATGCAGTATCGTCATCTTTATTAATTTTCAATTTTTGGAACTCAAGCCACATTCTTTTATTTCATTGATCTTCTTCGTCACGTGCCAGTTCATGTTTTTAGTATTCGTCAGTCATCTTCCATTCTATTTTTTTTCTAAGTCAGCGATAAGCTATATAGCATGTTAGAACTAGTGCGAGTTCAGGTTTACGAGCTGTCAGTGTTAGAACATATTCACGTACGTCACTATTTGTGAACTTATTAATTTGAGACCACAACGAAAATTCCTCGAGGAAATGCAGTCGCAGTATTCCTTGCCCTGTCTTATTCTTCTTGTCACTTCTTTGATAGAATTTTACAAAACATAACATACTAGTCCTTTTTGCAGACAATTACTCACACCATGGTATGATATTGACAGCCAACGTGCAGATCGTTCAAGCAGGTAGAAATATCTTGACACGAGTCAAAGGACGCCCCCAACAAATATAATACAAAATCTTTTGTTTAGGCTCTATCACACTCTCACTTTGTCCACACATTTTCAGCGTTATCCATTAAAAGTGGGACAAATTTATCACGAAAACGACACTAAAATTAATTTTGTCACTTCTTACGAAAATTCTGAAACTTAGGTGGAAATCAAACAGTGTCCTTTCAATGGCATAGATGTTGTGTGGTTTATAATGGTAATATTTCTGATGATGTCATGATTGCTCCCATAGGCAGTACTAGTGGCCAGATCTGGTAGAGGTGTGCAGCCAATGCTGGTAAAACCAGGCCCAATTTCGACAAAAAATCAATAACCCATTTTAGACCATAGACCAAGATACATTGTATGGAGGATTACAAAGTGTAGTTTTCACACTCCCATTACTTTCCCTCAGGTGACAACATTTTTGGGGTCAATCAATGGAAAGTCATGATTTTCTGAACTTAGAACAGTGTAGCGTGGACCCAAAGTAAGATTTTTCAGCTAAAAACAAAAGACAAAACAAACCCCATGTCAGACCAAAAGGGCTACAAAACACCCCCCCCCCAAAAAAAAAAAAGAAAAAGAAAAAAAAGAAAAAAAAAAAAAAAAAGGGTGCTGGCACATATACGTACACGGTACAGCCAATCAGTGGGAGTAACCCCTGGGGTGGACACTGCCGGACAAATTGGCATCATTTTAATTTATGAACACTTGTGTGTCTGTGTGTACTTGCATGTTTGTATGACAGTGGCAGACACTCTTTCTAAAAGTTAACACAGACATAAACCCAAACTATAATGGCAACAGGTTGATATACTACTGGGGTATTTATACAGAGATAGACACAAACTAAAACTATTGTTCCTTGATGTGGTACATTACCCAAGTATGCAAATCTAATCACCCTGTAATCACGATAGTGTAAATATTGGAAGTCCCCTAAACTGTACACTGCAAAATCATAGATGTCATCAGAAACGTAGACTGTAAGATACAGCACATTGTTGCACCCTCACCATCTTCCAATGTGTGAGGGCTCCCTACCTGTACCTTACAGAATATTAGAAAGTTTGTGTCTATCTGTGTGCCTTGGTAGTATCAAAGCTGCACTGGCTATAACTGGAGTATTATTGGTTTTTTCAATCAGACAACCTACTGAAAATAGGTTGCATTTTCATAACTCAATACAATGCAAAAAGATGCAAAAAGTGTAAAAAGTTTGTTATTATACGTACAATAACAAACATTTTACACATTGTTTAATGTTTTGCAGTTTATTGAGATGTGAACATAGACTTGGTATATGTTATTTCACATAATTGTTTCAAGTAGAAAAAACATAGTGAAGCTGTTTTATCAAATAAAAATCCAAAATAAATACCAAATTCTCATCCATATGGCCACTTTAATTGTTTTGAAGGATTGAATTTGAAAATGCTGTTAAAAACGGCAAAAGAAACACCCAACAGAAGTATAGATGAAAATAAAGAAACAAAGACCAGATCAAGTAGTTGTACATATTTTTGTAAATTTTAATAGTTACAAATTTATGTTGCATTTTCTGTGTGTGAGTGTACAATACTTGTAACAAAGTCCTGACAGCTCCCTGCAGGCCACTGTCGTGATTGTACATTTAATTGATCCATCATTGAAAATCTGCCTGATGCTAAAAAATACTATCACTTGCAGAGCTATTTTTCCCCTGCTTTGAGGAGACTTTGACGATTGACAATAAAATCTATTCATAAGCTTATTTCATTTTCTTTGTAAAAATTTGTAGCAAAGTTATTATTTTGTTATTCTTATGTGCAACATCTTGTTGTTCCTCCTCACAGAAAATAACTCTTTCCGTGACGTGAAATATCTGCACCTCTTCCTCGATAATCGCTGATGCTTTCAAGTTGGCAAAAAATTCAAATTGAAAATACAAAGAGGACTTTTACGTGGACAAAACATCCACCATGAAGTAATACAAGGCTAAAAAAAAACATGGAATAAACGAACAAAAAATTCAATTCAAATATACATAACAAGACAATAAATAAGATAAATAAAAGGAAAAAATGGCACAGAGTTGTCTCAAAAAAAAAGGCAATTTCAGCTGATCTTTTTAATACAAACGCAAAAATAGTACTCAAAGAAAGGGTTTTATACTGCACAGTAATAGTGTAATAATCTGTTTTAACGACAAAAACATGCATACATGAAAAGCATCCATATTTGACAAAAAACTTACAAGGAAGACAGAATTAAAGTCTTAGACATGCAACAACATCTTTCAGCTACCATCTACAGTGAAAATCAGTGTCCTTTTTTAATCTTATCATTCTGGTGAGATTTCCTTACGGATATCATCCTACAGGACACCTCTTTTTATTTTAATTTTAAGTGGTAAATTATTATCTGGGTTCAGTTATGGCATGGCAGTGAAAATATTGATTTGGCACCCTCTACGGAGCATACTAGAGATTTTGTTTGTAACCTTTGACCTTGATTCTTAACCTCCTGTCTATTAGGCAAACAGTGATATGAAAGGAAGTGCCGAGAATCATGTGTGATTTGTGGGAATCTTCACATGCAGTAGGAAGAGTTTTTACTTGCATAGTTAGGCAAGTTCTGCACGGTGAGCATAGTTAGGCGAGGCCTACACACCACTAGTATTAGTAGTAAAGTTTGACAAGCCAGAAGTATACGTCAAAATCGTATCTAACACAAAATACCTGACAATAAATTACATTATTTGCATTTGCAATTAGAATATATCATTATCTTCAATATGTTGTAAACATCTGGAGTGTGTGTGAATCAAGTGATCTTTCAAAATATTCCAATATGGCAGCCAAGAAATCTCAACTGGGAAGTTGTCATAGCAACTCTTCAACACAAATGCTCACCCCTTTTAAACCTGTTTTTAAACTATTTATAAACTTACGATCCTTTAAAAATGTTGAGAGTTGTGTAAATATTAGTTACTTTTTTTCTCTTTTTTTTCAAAAAACAAATGCCAAAATGATACTTTCTGTGTTCGCAACATTTGTTCAGATGTAAAGATCATTTGTTGTTTGGTTATCAGTGCCTAAGATAACCACGTGAATTTATAATTGCTTCAATTATTCACAATTTTAAGATGTCTGACCTACCCACTTCTCTGTCAATCAGTTTCTGTGGATATTTTGTTTAATCTGAGTCTAGCAGTTGGCTAGAATCCATCAAATGACAAAAAAAAGAAGAAGCAACACCAGTACTTTCAAAAACATTACTAAATTTGAGTACATCTTGCTGGCAATTTTCTTTCCTTTTTTGATATGGACATATTTCTTACAATCCACAAAACGATGCTGACAATATTCATGCAAAGCATTTCAAGTACAAATTGCCATGTAGCTAAGTCACCCTATTGTCTCTATATCTTTGGTTTCTTCCCATTGTTTTTCAAGGAGTGGGTGATACCACTACACAGAAACAGGGTTGGCGGCTGAGAAATTGTATTCACCAATATTATTCAAATGTAGAAACATTTTTTTCATCTTTTAATTATTTTGAAACATTACTTCAAGCAGAGGGAAACCTGCTCTGTTCTTCAGGGTCTTTATCATTGTGTAACTTTGACAAAAGTCTGTCATTGTTAAGTTCAACATCAAATTGACAAGACCTCAAACAGTATTCTGAGTGACACATGAAATTAAAAATAAAGTTTTCCAAAGAAAATTTTATGACAAAGACACTGACATCCACTGGGTGAAAAGGGCTTTTTAAAAATTAATTTTGTCTTCCAAATATTTAAAATATACATTGCTACAGTGATTTCACGTGTAAGCCTCTGTGTAAACACTGAATTGTGGGTAAATCTAGACCATAATACTTAAATGGGATACTATAATTATGCATCCTGTAAAATTTATGATGCACTGTGGGTAATGTTAAATGCACAATTTGGTATCCAGTAGAGCATTGTGGGTAACAAATACATCAGTTCTGCAATGTAGGAACTTCTGACGCATTGAATTGTGGGTAGAAGCTGAACAAAAATAACAAATAATTTGTCACATGGTGACAGTACACTGACAATATCCACACTAACACGAATGCAGCCATCTTCATCTCTGTCTGTCTTCACATATTAGGTGTAAAAACCATATCTGCGTGACGTAACGTTATTCTGACGTACTAGTAATAGTTTGAGCAGTACATACCAGGTACTGTCTGCATCAGACTATAGCTGCTGTTATGCAACATGAAGCACTTAGCATTTCTGTTTTCATGATTTCTGTCTCTTCTCTAAAACTCCACTGAAAGCTGATTAAAGAGACACGTCAAATCTTGTGAACACACTTCTTAGAGCTATAACTGTACAAGTGTGGCAAGACGTCTTAATTTTTGTCCTCAGTGCAGGAAGTTAAAACTCGCTGCCCGATTCGTCTCTTAATTCACTGTCTTCAACCAAACTGGTTGATCTCTGATGGCAGGTCCTTTTATAGTGATGGCTTCACTCGGCTTCAAAACTCTAATTTTTTTTCCAGTCTTTTCACTCAAATGACATCAAGTTTGTCGGTGGCTATGATTAAAACAGATAAAACAATGAATTAATCATCTTTTGACAAACATCTCCACAAAATTCTAATATATTGTAATTTTCTGATGAATACCTAATTTTCTTAAGATTTGAATAATTTAATTTTAAATACCATTCTTTATTTTTGTTGAAAAAGTGTCAAAATTTTTTTTTTGTTATGATTGTATTCCTCCAACAATCTGTACCTAAGTGTGGGTAAGAATATTAATCTTTATGGTCCGGATATGTGTTTTGTGGACCGAGGTTGTATGGCGGAAGGGCTTGACTTTAGGAGGGCCTATAAGCAGTACTACCGAGGTCTGCAAAACTCATATCTGGGCTGTAAAGGTTTTATCACATACCCCATGTATTGGCATGAAAACATCACCTGAATCAAATAATCATGTACATTGACAGTGAAATAGTATTTTTTCACAAAAACGTAAAAACAATGAAAGAAATTAACAAAGCCAAAACACTGAGCGAATGAATATTGATGAGTGCACCACTTGCCATATTTGGGCAACGTGTGACAGTGTGTGAGTATTGCTTGGGCTTGGTGCCTGTGCTCTCATTTGTATAGCATTAGAATCTATACCGTGTATATGATAAGAACAATTGATGACTTATTGACATAGTACAAAACACTGGACCTAGAACATGAAAAAATGACAAAATTAGCCAATCAGATTGCAATATTGTAATATTCCAGGTGTTCACACCTACCTTTGGACATTGATTGGTTCTACTGGCATCATTCAGAAACTTAAACCACTGATTTGCTTTCCCAGGACTACCAGCTTTGAACTTATATACATTACCTGTGAACAAATGAGAAAATAATGGAAAAAATTGCCTTTATGATATCTGCAGGCACTTGCTACAAAGTCTTGTCCCTGAGGGCGGTGTTCATCAAACAATATACTCTGGTTATCTACTTACTACAGAGTCTTGTCCCTGAGGGCAGTGTTCCACCAAAAACTTTCTCTGGTTACCACTTACTACAAAGTCTTGTCCCTGAGGGCGGTGTTCCTCAAATAATATTCTCTGATTATCTACTTGTTTACATAGTCTTGTCCCTGAGGTGCTGTTCCCCAAATAATGTTCTCTGGTTGACACATCAACCCCTTCAAAATTAAAGTTTGATTTTACCTTTTGAAGGATCTGTCATTTGAACGACGTCATTATGCTGAATATCTTCCGTCAAAACTACCATCCAGTCTACGATGGAAACTATTTTACAAGCTGATGACTTGAAATCATTCCTCTCTTGTCCTCTCAAGTGTTTAGCTGCATAGAACACTAAATTTGTACCCCAAAGACCAACCCAAAACCGCGTCCACGCTGAAAACTAGAAACAAGAGAGAAAACAAAGGATTACTGACAATTAAATTTACAGAATTACACATAATCAGAGTATTTGCATACAAGACAAACCCCAACGACCTATCAAAAACTTCATTCATGGTGAAAACAAGTTGGAGGGAAAATTTTTCTTAGAAATCAAATGCACAGACATTATGCACACATTTTCTGCGGAAGTAAGCCCTCTAGTGTTGGGTAATCTGCATAAAAGACTAAATTTGTACTCTACAGAGAACCTAGCCTGAAAGATCCAGGTGTTCCTTCAGCTTACATTATAATTCCCTCTCTCACACCTGGACAGTACATTGTACATTCAGCCGTGGGTAGTGAGTGGTTAGACCTTTCAGACTAAACTGAACCAAATCCACATTCATGATGAAAACAAGAAATGTGGGGAAAGTATTTCTCTGCCATCAAATTTACAAATGGGGTATATAAACAAAGGCAATGTGCAATGTAAGTGCAAGTTCAAATGCTTATCTGCATACAAGACTAAACTTGTACCCGACACAAGAATAAAACCCCGTTCATGACGAAAACAAGAAATGGAGGGAAGATTTTTATTGGTAATCAAATTTACAGCTGGTAAACAAAGACAGAATCAATATTTTCTGCTTTGTCTGCATTGATAATTCAATAATCTGTGACATATTCACTAATCAATAACAGTCTTTAGTTAAAGGCATTTATTAAAAGCAGGTAACTTCAACTGCTGTCTGTATCAACTGCTGTATCTGAGGAATATTGGACAACATTTAAGCCTTCTGGATACCAAAACATTGATCACATCAATCCAGCTTTGCACTCTGATAATCCCTAACCCTACATCAGAGACTCCCCTCACTGGATAGAGCTAACATCTATCACATCACTCCAGCCTTGCACTCTAATAATCCCTAACCCTACATCAGAGACTCCCCTCACTGGATAGAGCTAACATCTATCACATCACTCCAGCTTTGCACTCTGATAATCCCTAACCCTAGCTATGTCACAGACTCCATCTTTTAGCTTCAGTTTCCATGCAAATCTTTCCGGTTCGATAAACCTTTAACATGAGTGTCTGTACAACTAGACTATAATTCTTAGACTTGTCACTTACAGATGGTTTCTTCCCATTTTTCAGCACTGTTTTCCTTTTCATACAACCTGGAATAGAATATAACATATAACATTTATGTTAGCGAACGCTTTTCTACTTTTTCACTTACTTGTACAAGGCTAGAGGTTAATGTAGTTGACAGACAGCTTTCCTAAATGCTTTTGTAAATTAACAGTTTGGTGAAATTGGTTAAAAACTATTTTCAGAATCATCCAGTTTGTTATCTAGTGTAGTGAATGAACCATACTGAATAATCAACCAAATGGTTTCAGAGTTTCCATGTTTGTTCAAAGCTCTTTTGAACAATTTCTGAACTACTGTAGTCTAATTTATTTTGGTGTATGAAAATTTTGATTTGGCACATATCAGGCACATTTTAATTTGGTCGACAGTGCAAGGAGAAAGTAGACACTACTTGTAAATAACTCATCCAGTCCGTCTACTGTATTCAGTGCAACTGTTCACGACACCTATCAAAACAGTAGAATAAAGAATATGACACACTAGTAAAGGATATTAGCGATACTTGGAATTATTTCCATGGATAAAAAATAGAAACTGCAAACGCTACACTATAAGATGGCAAGATTGAATGAATACAGTATCTTTCGATATTTTGTCTAAATGTAGAGAGGTAATGTGCTACTACGCAGATATCAAATGCAGACATCAAAACATTGGTGCCTGCCTTTCTGCATCTAGTTGCAGTATGTTTGTACTTCAAAATAGACAAAATGTAGCATGAAATTGCAATTTTGTTAGACACGGACACACACATGCGTGTGCACATTGTGGCACACACACATACACACATACATACACACACACACACACACACACACACACACACACACACACACACACACACACACACACACACTCAACCTGCAAGCCAATGACCTGATGAAAATATAGCTAAGTTGAGCTAAAACACAATTACTAGTACCTTACCTTGTATTGAAAATGATGAATCAGACAGGTCTGTATATACAACCTCATCACTAGAAATGGAAGAACTGGTGAGAAAAAAAGAAACACACAAAAACCATCCATTCAGTACCATTTTTTTTCCTCACCAATATTTGCCTTTTAAAAAATCACGATATTATTGTAATATTAAAAATGCACTACTGTTTCAAATAATTTTCTGGAACATATGACAATTAGAAAAGAAAAGTTTCCGTGTTAGTTATTTGTGGGCCATTGAAAACTACTGCTGTGGTATATTTGCATAACAATGCAACCAAGATTGCTACCCTAGCAACAGATGTAAGCGCTGACCAAAACTTTGTCTTCAGCTAAAAACCACATTCGCATTGCATAGCATGCGCTGGTGCTTTACTACAACATTACATGCATACAAGTGTGCAGACCACCAGTGGTAAAGCTAAACAAGGCAGAGCAAGTGCTGTTGGGATGTCAAAGAAATCTGGTGTTATTGAACAGGGGGAACTCGTAAGGTTTAATTTGCATATTCTGATCACATGACCTACCTGTCAATTGGCCTCATTAACATATCTTGGTCATCACTGATTGTGGAAACAGAGCCATCACTGCTACCCCTGGACTGACCATTCATACAATATTCTAGGGCATTACTTGATGTGAAATCTTCTAGTAAACTATCGTCTAATAAATGTCTGCAACCATTACTGGTATATGTCGCAGGCAAACTACAGAAAAAAAAATCAAATTAAAAAAACCCTACTGTGCAAAAATGTGACTTACCATATTTTGGGAGGGAAAATGCACCAGCTACCTAAACATTCTTGTCTTGACACTGAGTTATAAAAGATCACATTTCTTGTTCTTTAAGTTTTTTTTACTTCTTAATATGTATGCAGTCTACTACTAAAAACTTTTTGTACTGGATTTCAATACACTAGTAAAAGTATACCTTTGAAGGACTAGGGGGTAGCACTAACATCCCTTCCATATGTGCAACTTCAAGCTATCAAAGCTGAGATTTTAAGTATCATATACTATTTTCCTTTATAGGTACATACATAATGTGGAGAGTGAGGCTGAGTATTAAACAGAATTTTTTCAAACAAACCTGGTTAAAATAAAAGCACTGAATGAGGGCGCTAATGTGGCTCAATACAATAGTTCTTTAGATAGAGACATCACTTTAACACCCCTGTTCCATATGTACAAGCTAACAAAGCTGAGATTTCATACACTATTTTCCTTTTATATTGGTACACACATAATGGGGCGAGTGAACAGAACCATTTCAGAAAACAAAAGCATTAGGCCCTTGTCTGTTTGAGGGCACTAACATGGCTCAGGGTATTAGTGCTTCAGTATGAATGGTCTAGATTGACTGTGATTTGGGTGTTGTGTCACTGACATCAAAAGTGACAACTACAGACTTCAATTTCCCCTCGTTTACTTTCATATCAAATGAATAGTATTTTACCCTATTGGACACAATATGTGAACAAATCTGAACAAAAATGAAATTTTTACATTGAAGAAAAGTCCTGTTAAAATTATCATTTAAAATTTTCATGGACGAATTAATAAAACATAATTTCTGTCTTTAATGTAAAATTGAGTTCAAATGTATCAAAAAGTTATTGTAAAGTACAAATTTGTTCACCAAAATTTAGCAGGGAGTTTTTGGTAGGAAATTGTTAACATTATGTTTCGCAGGAATTCTGCCTACATAACTTTTTGGCGGGAAATTCGGTTACATAATTTTTGGCGGGAACTTTGACAGGAATGTGCTTGGTACTGAACAGTGTTAACTACTGTACCCATGCAGCTAGGTATCACTGCGTCTAACAGAGTTACAAGCCAAGCTAGGAATCTCTAAGCATAGTGCATGTACAGTATATATATATCCACCATTAACACATAAGCCCCTTCTCACCCATATATCATTTTTATAAGCAAGCAAAACTTGAGTTAGGAAAATCAAAATGTTACGCTTACCTCATTGATTCTGACGGTATTGAATGACAGAGAAAACTGTACAGAGAGAGTGAGAGGAAGAAAAAGTGTTTGAATAATTTTGACAAAAAAATTGTTTCAATGAGGACGACAAAAGGTCAATCTGTCAGTCTTAGCTACCTATGCTCTCTGTAAATTCTGAATGATATGTATACTGTATTACACCATACTATCATGACAGAAACCCATGGCATGCAAGTAAAGTGCAAGTGTGGTGTACTCAGGGTATTTGCATGAGTGCATGCAGTGTTCTCTGTGAATGCACTTGTGAAAATGCCGCAGAAATCACTGCCATCACGAGTGCAAACACCCCAAGTACCCTCACTGGTATGCACACAACATGACGATTCTCTTCTAATTAGATATGTTTATCTGAAACAGCAAATTTCTGTAACAAACGATACCGTGCTATCAAGTGCTTTCATGTACAACGCCATGTACATGTACACGTACAATGCCAGAATGTGCCGTCATTTGCATATCAGATATGAAATAATGTTTTCCAGTATTGCACTGCAGTACAAATACCACTGGTATGCACATGCATTGGTGCAAGTAATCTCTGGTACATATGTAATAATAGAGCAAATTGTAAATTTGCCTTTCTAGAAGTTCTACGTAAAAACTTCCATCGTCGTTATACAGGATAACTCGATGTGTTTTTAAGAATCATATCCCTATTTTACATGGACAATGAGTTGTTCAAACTTGATTTTTTTGCTTACTTTGTTCCTAGGCTTCGTGATTTTCTGTGACCTGGAATAAACCTAGGAGCTGATGGGGTGGTAGGGATGTTTTTTCCTGTAACCCTCGGTGACCCCGGCGTATCTGTATATAAAGAAAGCATGATATATGTAAACATGATTTTAATGAGAAAATGAAGAGAGAGAGAGAGAGAGAGAGAGAGAGAGAGAGAGAGAGAGAGAGAGAGAGAGAGAGAGAGAGAGAGAGAGAGAGAGAGAGAGAGAGAGAGAGAGAGAGAGAGAGAGAGAGAGAGAGAGAGAGAGAGAGAGAGAGAAAGAGAGAGAGAGAGTGTGTGTGTGTGTGCATGTGGGTACATGTGGGGATGTGAGTGTGTGTGTATACTTGTGTGTGCACGTGTATGTGTCCACACATGTATGTCTGTGCATGTGAGTAGAGATGACTTGATTATACGATACTTTCATACTGCTAATCAACATAACTAACCAATTCAGCTTAGACATTCAAACCAAAGTATGCTTAGATATGTAAACATGTGATTCAAAGAAAATAAATTATACTTAATAGTAATCATGTATGCTAATGTACTTTGTGAGAGTCATAAGACAAAGTGAGTTGAATAATACCACCAACTGAAACCAATAACAATCATTTTAACACATCGTTTTCACGTAGCCTTCAGTGATTGGCTTAGATTGAATTACATGGCCTCAATTTGCATATAGTGGCACTAGTCACATTCTATTTTCCCTAGGGCAATAGTCATGTAGTATGGGAGTCTTTTCAGTGATTTGCTTTGACTATGGGAAAGAATATGTGTCTGAGAATGTGTTATAAAACACTTATTGCCTGGCCTCATTTGGGCACTAGTTGACATCATATTACCCCTTGTGTTGTTATGTAGCAAATATTTCCCCCGACTTCCATCCTAAGGAAATAGTTGCTGTACAAACATCCCTTGAGGTAATAAATGTCTACTAGTGCCCTCATAACCAAGCAGTTAGTATATAATATTTATCTGAAAGACCCTCTTAAATGGGGGCAATAGTTGTCTACTAGTGCCCTCATAGCCATGCAATAAGTATATAATATTTATCTGAAAGACCCTCTTAAATGGGGGTAATAGTTGTCTACTAGTGCCCTCATAGCCATGCAATTAGTATATAATATTTATCTGAAAGACCCTCTTAAATGGGGGCAATAGTTGTCTACTAGTGCCCTCATAGCCATGCAATAAGAGTATAATATTTACCTGAAAGATCGTCTTTAGATCGACATTCATTGTCATCTTGGGCAGTATCAGCTGGTTCTATCTTCAATGATAATCTGTAGAAAAACAAACAAAACAAAAACAATGATAATCTGAAGAAAAATTTGAATTTCATGCACACTGAATATTGATGACTCCTAAGTGCTTAATACCTTTACATAAATACTCATGAATATTCATGTATATGTCCCATGAGGCAAAGGTAAGTCATGATAGTGTAGACACTGGCATGGTATTCTAAGGGTTACAGTGTGGTAGGATAGTGAAAAGACTATCATGGCACCAGGACCTTCACTGTCATGATAGTGTATACACTAGTGTGGCAATCTAATAGTTACAGTGTGATAGGATAGTGAAAAGACTTGCATTGAACCAGGACCTTCAATGTCATGATAATGTATACACTGGTGTGGCAATCTAATAGTTACAGTGTGTTGTGATAGTGAAAAGACTATCATGGCAGCAGGACCTTCACTGTCATGATAGTGTATACACTAGTGTGGCACTTTAACAGATTCAGACTTACTTGTAATTGTCCTCTTCAACAAATTTCTGTAATTCTTCGATGTACCGCACAGACTTGAGGTAATTCTGTATATGGCTGAACGTTGGCAAGTGATCGTACGATGACTGCTGAAATTCAGCAATAATTCTACAAATGTTGTTCATCTGGAAAGCACAGACATGAAAAAATATTGTAAAAAAAAGTATGATACTGTGTGTACAAAACTGGATGAGATTTGAGGCTTGTCAGAGGGGAAATTCTTACATGTAACAGTGCAAATGAATCATTCAAATTATCAGCTACATCAACAAGCTTTCATGACAGTCTCAAGCCATTAGCCATCCAAGTGCTACAATCCCGAGGGTTTGCCTGGCAAACTCGGGTGACATAAACTTTGTTTGCATCTCTTAAGCTGTTTGCAGTGTTACTTATAATAGCCTAATAAAATTGATAACAATTGATATAACACAGAGAATAGCTTTGCCTCATTTGATTTACTCCTTAGAAATGATCTTACAGCTGTTTACTTGCGTTATGTAAGAGCCCATCATCACAATTGTAAATATTGGTACTCTTTGATAACAACTCCACTTGCTTGGCTAATGGCTTGTTCCTGTCATGGAAGGATTTGTGTACTTGATTATCATCATTGTATACACAAAATTATATGAAATTTGAAGTTTGCATTTGAAAGATATTGCCTAATTACCAAAAATCGTTACTTATGCAAATTCATCATTAATATTCATAGGATGTCTACCAAAAAATACCCAGTTCTCTGCATTAGCTCATAGTCTATACCAAATTTCACTTTACATTAGCCATTAGTTTTTCAAATATTGATGATACAGACAGACAACAAACAGAAAGACAGACGCCCAGTATCTATTAAACTTCCCCTTCAGGAACTATAAAAAGTGATTTTTGTGTTGTACTCAACATGAGATGTTCGATTTTTGGCAAACTATCATGACACACAACATATTGTAGTATTGATCAAATAAAACTTGTAACTAAAATCAATGCCCTTTGCAATCATCATTTGAAATGCCCTTTAGTGCTGTTATCTCATTAGGTCAAAGTTCGTTCTAGTTGCAGACTCTGCCATTGCTCAAACTCAAGCATTTTCTTGAAAACAACATACTTATTACCTCATTATGTTAAAAGGTTTGTGCTTTGAAAGATTAAAATTGGTTAAATTATTGGCAAAGTTTGAGAACCAGATTTTGAACATGATTGCTTCTGTTTGAAATTTTAAGCACGACATCTACCCTGAAGACCTATATCAACTAACCGTCACTTCTCTCAAAGGCAAATCTCTTTCAGTCGATGTTATACCTGAACTTGCATTACTATGCACATGTCCTAAGAGGTAATTTTATATCTCGAAATGTGATTTTAATATGCTCCTGATAAACGAAGTATTTGGGAGTACAGAAGTTGAGGTGTTTCTCTTACCTGTAACGACCTTTGCTGACTCTCTAAACCCCCTGAATGTGGATGAGCAACATCAATGTAAATTAAGTCTTGTAAATACATGCCTGAAATGAATCAAATAAATTTCAGTTTAAGTTTAATTAAGACAACAACTCAAAAACATATTTTTCAAGTTTCATGAGAATCGATGCTGTAGTTTTTGAGATATCGTGTCCACAGACAAACAGACAGACAGACAGACAGACAGACAGACAGACAGAAACTGTTCCATTAGCTACTAGTATTATGACTTAATGATGATACCATGAGACGCATTAATGACTTGTGGGTCGATGTATTTAGTGTAGTTGTACACATAGTGTGTTGCATTAAATCTACTCATATTGATTTTGGGGTTCACACCCAAAAATCAATACCCAAATGCAATCACGATTCCGATCTCTCACTGTACAACTTATGGATACAACCGACCCCTAATTAACATGTACAATGTCTAATTACTCATATTTTAACAATTTTAAGTGAATACGTTGTTGATTGTCAGATCAACGAAATAATACTCAAGTTACAGCTAGTACAGGTTTAAAGGAATATGCACAACACCAAACCCTTTAGTCTTCTACATGTATACTATACTCTGCCTATTTTGTACAACAACAAACCCTTTAGTTTTCTATACTACACCAGATGCCTCTTTCATTACATTACTTCAAAAGTCAGAGCAGTACAAAGTCTATGAACACAGATACGTGACAAACACAGACATTGTTTGTTTTTTTTTAGTAAACTTAAGGTATTTTACATGGCAAACAACACGTATACTTCTGCTATGCATCAATAAACATCTTTTCCAAATGTCACAGAAATCGATAACACTAAGGAAAATCGCTAAGATGTGGCTACCACATGGCATTTATACACAAAACATATAAGGGTCTGGTCAGACTATAAAATCCCAAGTGTCCATCTGGCCAATCTAAGGTCAGCCAAAGAAGTTCAAATATGAACGATTATCATTTTTGGCATAAAATTCAGACAAGTAAAGTGTGATTTTGAGAATTCAAAATCTATAAAACATCTTACCTAGGTATGGAATACATGGAAGCCTCACTGTGTTCATGTGTTCTCGTAATTTTTCTCTGTTATTGTCCTCAGACATAATCTCTGCTAATTTTTCAAAAGTTTGTCTTTCTTTTCTATGTAAAAGCTGTAAAGAAAGAAAGAAAGAAGTTATTTCATGAAATTAAAATGCATTCCTTCCTTTAATTTTATTCATTTGGATGATATGAATACAACTTGTTGTTTCATGTTTAGCCTCAGTAGCGGTAATGTCATTCCATTTTTAATAAATATTTGGCAGTTGAAAAATTCACTAATTTAAAACATTTTATCAGTTTTTTTTTACTACAAATGGTTTAATATTTCTGTTTGGGTGAATTATCTGTCTACTTGTCATTGATGGTACTGTAAACACTGAATTGATGTCCATATGTAAACAGTATGAATCAACTGAAATACCTGTCTACTTGTTATTAGTGGTGCTGTGTACACTGCCTTGATGTCCATATGTAAATAGTGCAAATAAACAACCCAGAACATTTAATCTTTTGTCAACAAATAGTGAATTTGTGGGCTACTGATTAGAGTTTAACCACAAAGTGATCATACATACTTCAAGAAATACAAGGATACAATATGAACAAAATTTATGAATAAATTGTATCAGTTACTTGGGCTTTAAAAATGGCATTGCAACTCTTGTAGTATAGACATGGAGCCTAGACTGAAAGAGTCAACATTGGTTGTGCTCCACAATGTTGTCTTTTCTACAACTTGTAAGCAACATTAATGTGCAGCACCCACAATGATATGTTGCTCAGCCCTATCAGGCTTTCTTAATAATTAATCTACATATTATGACCTCTATTTGATCTTCTAAGAGTTCATGGCAGGGCCTAAATCTGTCAATCTATCAGGCACAGATTGACATAGTAGTATAGATGTGAGTGGTAGCTGATAGCGTGGCATGAATGTCATATCTTACAGACTAGTAATACAGACATGAGTGGTAGCTGACACTGTGGCATGAATGTCACATCTTACAGACCACCACAATGATGAATCTTTTCAGTTCAATATCAAACTATGTATAGAATAATTACTTTCAGCACTGCACAAAGCAGAACATCACGACATAATCATTTTTAGATTATAAATTTAATCCTCCAAGCCCTTTTTAAGACGTGTCTCGCAATGTAAGAAATACCTCCGTTAGTTAATTTACTGTTCAATTCATTTGATGAAATGATACACAGTGATCATAGAATTTTGATATGACTAAATCTACCAAATAAATTAATTTTTTGTATTCTGATATTGAATCTGATTCAGTTTTGACAAAGTGCACTTGTAGCTGTTATTCTGTCTATGATTAGACTGGTAACACATGCTATCAATGTATGTTCAGGATTAGTATGTTAGTTTGTATAGGGTTGTATAAAATCTATTTCTTTTATTCATTCTTGATCTATTCAGTATTTTCTTTCAATGTTGTCCTTTTTTCTCTCCAACAGGAAAACCATTACAGTATACATGTACAGAGACATAGATACATGGTATATGGATAAATACATACACACACAAACACACACACACACACACACACACACACACACACACACACACACACACTGTGACATAGACAAAAACACTGACTGACAGACACTACCTACACACACACACACACACACACACACACACACTGACATAGACAAAAACACAGACTGACAGACACTACCTACACACACACACACACACACTGTGACATGGACAAAAACACAGACTGACAGACACTACCTACACACACACACACACACACACACACACATACACACAACACATAAATATACACACACATACACAACCTACATGTATATACATACTAATATAGATAAAGACACACACACACATAGATACATAGGTGCATGCATACATACATACATACATACATACATACATACATACACACATACATACATACACACATACATACATACACACACACACACACACACACACACAAATAATGCATGCATAAATACAAAATAAAATAAATGTTATCAAATACACAAAAAGGGGAAAAAAGGGAAAAAACTGAAAAATATTATCCTTTTCTTCAAACTGATGGAGTTACTGTCTGCTCACACACATATCCATCCAAATCAGAAAGACAATACTTACTCCCCAAGTCTTGATGAGCCTAAAGATGGGAGCACTCTGTAATGCTGAAACAACTGCCATCAAAGCATGATAGTTATTCAGATCACATAGTTTCTTGGCAATCTTCACAAAGTGTCCTAATACTTCAGCACGAATCTTCAATGTCTGTGCTGTCAGGATCTCCCTTACCACCCAGAAACTCACCTGCAAAATTAAAAAAAAAAATATTTGAAAAATTTATGAACTGCATAAAAATTGTGCAAAAACAGAACTGGACGAAAGACTACAATACTGTACACCTGGATATTTTTTGCTTAAGACTTATTTTTTGTTTTATTTTGCTGGAAAACAAAATGGAAAAAATAAGTAGTGACTTTAAACGCTTTCTTGTACATGAACACAATTTGTACCAGTTTGGTAATTAGCAAAAATTGGTCTTTGAGAACTAGCTGAAGACTGTAAAATCGCAAAATATTCTAGTAGTGAAAATATGTAGGTTTACAGTATATGTATATGCAGATATTAGAAGTCCATTTTAATAAACAGCCCCTGAAATGTAAGTCAGAACAAACATTTTGAGCTTGGGATGATTTTCAATGTTTACAAGGCACGTATTTCCAAAAGTGCATTATTTAAAATCACAAATACTGTAAACTTGGAAATTTTTGCTACAAAACTTATTTCGCTATTTCGCTGAGAAAACAAAAATGCCAAAATATAAAGTAGTGACTAAAATGCCTTCCTGTACATGAAGACAATGTACCAGTTTGGTAATTTTAGTTAAAATTAGGGTTTGAGAATTAGCTGAAGACTGTAAAATTGCAAACTTATCTAGCAGCAAAAATATCTAGGTTTTTCAATACACCAACAAAGTGTTGACAAAATAATAATTAAATAAATTAGATCATCAGATGAGCCTCTACATTATCTCATTATTTCTATCTCACACAGGAAGTTATTAGGATAATTTGGACTTTTTATAATAATAACAACTAATAGATAATTAATTCTATGAAATTGCAGAGACTATCAGTAATAGCCATTTCTTATTCATACCTGGTACTTACTGAAACCGTGCTTCTTTCACACAGAGTCTATATTATTAGCGGTATCACTGCCAAAGGCAATAACAATCGTACAGAAAGATTACTGGTCGTGAACTTTCAAAGTTTGTAATTCAAACATTTAATCAAATGAAGGACAAATGGAATTATTTTGACCCTCAGCATAACCTGCTATTTTCAAAGGTACCCGTTTTAATCAACTCTTCAATTTTGGTTAGATTGAGTCACCTTTATTTCATCTGTATTTCTTCAGAAGTCAGTTTGCCGCCTTTGTCATTATCTTTGTAAATGAAACCCGAGTACTGCTGGGTGTTGATTATTGTTAGCTCGTAATTGTACATCAGTTTAAATGATTTCGTTTGGAATATGTGATAATTACAGCTTTCAAGTGACTGAATTTGGCCAGCAGCAAAATACATATACAATCTTACTAGCATAATGTCATTAGAAAATGGCATGTTGGCTGTATGGAGGGACTTGCAAGTATAAAGACTGTTCGCTTGTACCTCAGTACTTGCACCAAATTATGCCTGTGCAAGTATAAACATACATGTATCCCCCCCCCCCCCCCCCTCTTCATTTTGGTGGAAAACAGTTTGACATATACCGATATGGGTTTTGTCACTGCTCGCCTGCAACTTGTAGTGAGTGACAAGACCCCTTAGGTCACTCATATTTTCCTTGCCTGAATGAAGAAAATTATTAGGGAATAATATATCTAATTATAACCAAATTATATACAATATTTGCTATTGTAAATTTTCAAAAATTACTATTATTATTATTATTAGTGACTATTTAATCTTGATAAATTGCTGAGCCATAGGCTCTTACACAATGTCAATTTGCCATCTTTGGCCAACTGTCTGCATTCCCAGATATATGCAATCAAATATATTAAAACATGTATGCTTTGCGATATCTCAAATCAGTTCTTTTGAAAAGTGCATAGGCAGACAAGAGAGTATGTATGCTAGTCTAGTTCCTATACAGTATCGTTACATTCACTCACCTTCTGTGGTTAGACCACAGTTGGCATCCAGACTGTATGTATGGGGGGGGGGGGGGGGGAGAGATTTGGACCTCATGAAAAACCTCCAACCTCATCCCCAAAACAAAATGGTTTACCAATACCCATTACTGTATGAGTGACTGCATCACAAATATGCCATCCAATGTGAAACACAGACTACAAATTATGTACAATATGTTGTACCTCCCACAAACTTAAAATTGTCTATACTGTAAATATACCATGCACAATGAATCACAGACTATAGACAATCACACGCATGATATACTCGGATTATATCTCTCCACAGACTTATGATTGACTATACTATAAATATTGTCATCCAACATGCATCACAGATACCGATGTGAAATGAGAACAGCAGCTTACTTGTATTGTAATGACTTTCCTTACATATTAAATATTTAGTGTCGGGTCAACAGTCTGCATTCCTAAGTAGGGAGGAGTTCACAAACAAAGAGTACACATTTGGAATGTTCAAATTAAACCATCAAAATTGACATGATGTTTAGTTTTCCAGTACTACAACTCAAGGAGGTATTAATCTGATTATAGTGCTTACAAAAAAATCTGTATTGTACAAATATTTTGACAGCCAATTGGCCGTCAAATTTCCCTTCTTTTTCTACAAATACATTGGTTGACACCCCTATTTTACAGGTACAATTACGTACATTTACTAGAACGGGTTAAGTATTCTTAAAGGCAGGATGTTCAATCCCATGTTTTTGCATTTGTGTTATCTTATCATTGGAATCATAAATAGATTGGATGGGTCATCGCATCTCCCTTCTTTCTATAGACATACAGTACACTTACTAGAAAGGGTTACATGTTCTTAAAGGCCTGGGATTCAATTACAGGTTCTCACATTAGTGTTATCTTATCAGTGGAGACATAAGGATTACATAGACCCATCTTTTTCTATAGCTATACTAGACAACTGTTTTTCACCTAATCTGAACTGGGCCTTTAAAGGCCAAGGTTTCAATCCCAGGTTCTCACGTTAGTGTTATCTTATCAGTGGAGACATAAGGATTACATAGACCCATCTTTTTCTATAGCTATACTCGACAACTGTTTTTCACGTAATCTGAACCAGGCCTTTAAAGGCCAAGGTTTCAATCCCAGGTTCTCACATTAGTGTTATCTTATCAGTGGAGACATAAGGATTACATAGGATTATTGATTTGTTGAAGAGCAGCATTCTCTAAAGCTCTGCAAGACAAATGTTTTCATACCTAAATGTTAAACCAGTCTGAACTGGGTCTTAAAGGCCAGAGATTCAATCCCAGGTTCTTGCATTAGTGATATCTCATCACAATCATAACGATTAGAAGGGATTATTCTTTTGACCAACTTTTTCGGGTCTTGATGGACAAATTACAAATTCGAAACAAGACACACTTACATGATTAAATCTGCGTGTGAAGGCCACGATATTGGGTGCAAGTTTGTGTTTCTCTCGGCTAGACCATGAACAGCTTGTCAGTTCCTACAAAGGGGATACAAACATACATTAGTTTACTGATGAAAATTAATCATATGGCTGACTTGACAGCCTGGAGGTGACAATCATTAACCATAACACCAATTGACATAGGGTGACACCCCCTGGTGAGATGTTGACTGTGAGAAATCATGGAGCAGGGATGGGTTAATTGAATGACATCATTGGCCAGGTAACCCATAATATTGACTTATTAACTGTAGTTAGGTACAAAATGAAGCAAAGCGCAAGTCAAGTACCATGGAAGAAATAGAGATCTTGAAATTTACTGATGTATGCATGCTTTATAACTTGACAAAAAACATAATTTTAATTTTTAAAATCTATAAAATTTGTTAAATGACCGTGTGAAAACTGGATGCCACTCTTTCACAAAATCAGAAATTTCCTGAGGTACAATGAAGACTTGACACAAACCTCTTTGAAAATCTAAATGTGATGATTTATACATGTGAAGACAACACGTAGATAATAAATCGCTTTGAAAATCTGAATTTTTTTTATGATGTATATAAATTAGACAACAAGGAAACATGACAGTTCCTTTTAAAACCTACAGCGATGCGAGTTATAAATTTTCACTGTTGTTTAGAATTAAAGAAAATTGTCAACATTTCTCACAACTCAGTAAGAATACAAATTATTGCTTTAGTCTTTTTACATGCACTAGCTAAACTTTGGCATTTACCTTCCTTTTGCAGATAGTGTTATACCATAAATAATTGGCAACTGAAAGGTGAATGCTTAATCTTGGCTAGCATATGTAGACAGCCACCATAAATAATAGGTAACTTAAAAAACATGAATGTTTAGGCCTCGTTGACATGATGCCGTTTTCAAATAAAAATGTAAATACTTTACTGCGGTTGCACCAACCATCTACAATGTACATGGAAACTACAAAATATACGTGAAAACTCTGTGATTTGAAACCGCTGCTGAAAGTGGATCATTTTTTGGAAACAATTCATTTTGATTTAAAAATAAAGCCTGTATAAACAGGCAAAAATGGGAAGACTCGAAACAGCTGAAAATGACTGAAAAATGCAACAATTCGGAAATGTATACATTTGAGGAGTGACCCCATCGATGACATACTTATGCATGTGCTTGAACCGTTTCGTTATGTTTGCGCATGTACAACAGCATCGTTTTTGAATTGTTACGTCTTCGGTATTTCCGTGTAAATGGTCAAAAATACTTGTTGACCAATCATGTATACACATGAAAGTGCATATAATATTTGTAATAATAACTGAATTATTAATATTGTAAAAATACGTAATATGGCTCAAATGTTATTTTAGATTACCCCCCCCCCCCCCCCCCCCAAAAAAAAAAAAAAAAAATGTGTGGCAAAGTAAATCAGCATGAATATGGATTCCCATACAAGTAAATTCTGAGAAATTATAGCTTTACTTTGAAAGTATATATAATATTCAGGGGTACATGCAATGACAATTTTCAAAAGTGTTGATGTACATGTAGTTAATTATATAGGTAGGCAATATCTTGTATTTGACAAAATAAACCTGTGCTAAAGTGTGAAAAATTACAACCTGTAACACCAAAGTAAAGTGTTCTCTGTATGTACCACAATCATTTATAGCATCCATATCAAGTATACTGTTTCATTTGCTAATTGAGCACATTAGAAAGGCCACCTGCTAGGCTTGTAAATAAACCAATTGAAACAGTATACTTTTACACTTGATATGAATGCTATAAACAAGTGTAGCACATAGAGAAAGTGTTTTACTTCAGTGTTTCTCTTGTATCCCTCCGCTACACACGTTTCACTGAGTTTCAGCACCAAAATAAATACACTGACAGTCTTTGTTCCTTTTCATATCTTTGATTTTTTCTTTTTTAGGAAACAGTAAGTGAGTATCAAAAAATGACAATCCTAATGAAGCACATGTTGCAGTTTGTAAAGTCTTCATAAGGACCTAATTAAAGTTAAGTAGGGTAACAAGTGGGTGGAATTGCATGCATGGTATGGTAGCAATTTTCATATCTTTACCACTACCCCGATGACATTAGTAGCTATCAAGAGTAAACTCAACTACTGGTTGTTGACCAAACTGTCTTGTTAGTCTCACATTTCTTGACACGCCTCTCATCAAATTGTAACATGCTATTTGGGTCAAAAACATGAAGATAATTGATGATATCTGATTTCAGGCTTTTCCTGGCCTCTCCATGATTTCCGTAGCCTTTCCTGGACTTCCTTTAGAGTGTCAGTTCACACTGTCATTCAAACTTTGAAAGATGACAGTAGCATAGACTACAATTTCCGCTTGGTTGACTCTTTTAAATAATTAACGTTCCTCACTTTCTTCTTGTGGTTATTATTATATTTATAATTTGTATGATGTCTTTCACGTCATGGGTCATTACTCTACTTTGATAACAGAGTGTGCTACTTTTAGTGAACTCTGAGATGACCTAGTTTTGGTTTTGAGGCAAAGTTGACAGTTTTTACTCTGAATGTTTGAAACCATCAACAGCACTCCATTCTCCCAAGCCAGAGCACTTATTTCTGCTGACGCAATGAAATATGGCGAGCATGTTTTGGATGGTGCCATGAAGGCCTGTGGTTTACAACGAAAGCAGTCACTTTTACACACTATACTTTCTTGACTATTATCATGAAGTTGTACAGCAGTACAATCCATCGTCTATCTTGACAAGTATTTTGTCCTAATTATTTCCATTTGAAGCTGCACTAGCTATGGGGGGGGGGGGGGTATTATTATTTTTTGATTATACAACCAGCAATACATTCATTGATAACTGTTAAAATTTGTAACATACTCATCAACAGTGGTGAAAGAGATCAAACCAGAGGGTTTGTAACAGTCATCAACAGTGGTGAAAGAGATCAAACCAGAGGGTTTGTAACATAGTCATCAACAGTGGTGAAAGAGATCAAACCAGAGGGTTTCGTAACATAGTCATCAACAGTGGTGAAAGAGATCAAACCAGAGGGTTTCGTAACATATAAACATCTACGCATGTAACTTTTTAATGGTTTATTGATGTAAATCATTCATTGATGTATCATACATATACCTCATCATTTATTCATGTACTTTTATCCACTCATCACTAAACAGAGATAAATATCTCATTTACTTGACCTGCATGCCAACCACTCATCAGTGGAACATTAATGTTAAATGTGCCATGAACATCCTGACAGCTATTTGTCAGCTATCTAGATCATGAAATATTTGCCAGCGATAAATCACACGGATATGACAACGCCTAGATCTCCAAAATAACCCTTCATTGCAGTTTTTATAAAATCTATGGTTTCTGTCAGTGAAATATGTTGTGTTGGTTCACTGACTTTCAATGGTCAGACAATACTACACAAACACAATATCGCTACAACAACAAAAGGCAACTAAAATTAGTAATCAGAAATGAAATTAGTTGATCAATATGTAAGATGTGTCGTGCCGTGCCATACTAAAATTAGTTATCAGAATTTGTTAATCAATGAGCAAGACGTGTGTCGTGTCACACTATCAGCTATCACTCGATAATGAAGCACGACACATCGTAGACTAATTATGGTCTTGTGATCAGGACATTTGAAGGAAAATAATACATATTTCCTTGATACCGTGGCATATTAATGTTCAATATTACGACACTGGTAATCCAGCCTTCAGTTTACTATAAAAGATAGATGCAAACTAAATATATTGTTTTTCAATGTGGTAGATTACACGAGTAAGTGATCGTAGTTCCTCTGTTGTGCGATTGTAATCACCCTGTGATCAACATAGCGTAAACATTCGAAGTCCCAAAACAACTCTGCAAGTTTAATAAACTAGTTTTCAGAGAGGCCTCCCTACTGAGACTATAATTAATCCAACAGCCATTCAATAGCTTATCAGTGTTGTATCAACATGTTACCACAATAGTTTTAGTTTGTGTCTATCTTAGAAAACCAAAGGTTCAACTACCAGGGTAATAATTGGCAGGCTATTCTCAACAAAACAACATACTATTACTAATTCTCTGGAACTTTCACATTTTTTTGCAGCCAATTTTTTTTTTTCCTGAAAAAATGAAAACAGGACTTACCTCTGGTGGTATTGCTCTAAATACTGGCATATCAAGCAACGTTATCTGACTCTGTAATCAAAGAAAATTCAGAAATCAGTCAACAGACATTCCCACAGGGATAGTTGTTTTCAGGCAATTCACATAGCACCATATTGGCTATAATAGTTTTGCAACAAATTGAAACCCTGTAGATATAATCTTACTTTATCAGCCAGTCACAGGTGTAAAACAGCATTCTGTAATTACCACAAATTACAACCACCTCTCTGGTTATTAAAAGTGGCCATATGGATGACAATTATGTATTTATTTTGGATTTTTAATTTACAAAACAATTTTATCATGGCTTCCTACTTGAAAAATCAATGTGAAAAAAAACATTGACAAAGTCTGTGTTTGTAACTCAATAAATTGCAAAAAGCTAAAAAAAAATTAAATGTTTTTTTTTTAATACACATTTACTAGTAATTTGCAATGTATTGAGTTACAAACAAGGACTTAGCATATTTGTTGTTTCATGTTGATTTTTTTAAGTAGGAAGCCATGATAAAATAGTTTTATAAATTAAAAAATCAAAACAAATACGCAATCAACATCCATATGGCCACTTAAAAGGAATATGGGCTAGGCCTGAACAACTTTGCTGTGTTATTTTGTTTTGTTTTATCGGAACAATCCCAAGTTATCATACTAACTGAAATGTGTTATATCATCACTACAAATTCATCACAACTTGTTGTCTTATATTCCAAATTATTTTCTCTGTGATCTGTTAAAATGGACCATTTATCTACATAATCAAAATTTACCAGAAATGTTATTGTAAAATGTGCAAACGATCGTTTGGTAAAATACAAAGATGACGCTGTTATCTTTCTGCTGATTCTTAAATACTTGTTTAGATGTAGGAGTATTATTCACGCATTTCAAAATTCATCCACTTCATTGTCTTCATAAATCAATGGACATATTAAGCCATCCACTCCTACCCCCACCTTGTATTCTTAATATATATAATTCAATCTTCCATACAGAATTTATAGGTAATGTGGCAACCATTTTGGTTCAAAGGTCATTGAGAGGTTACTCAAGGTCAAGGAGGTTAAGGTCACAGTAAGAATTTTCATTGACTACTACATACAGCGAATTCATCTGGAGTGACTCTGAGCATATCAAATACAACAGCATCGTAACTCTTCATTCTGGGCAGTGTCCATCGGCTGTCCAAGGAATCCTGACTACCTTGTTCCTGAAACAGATACAGAAAAACAAAATATGTAGTTTTATTTTATAATATTATATTGTTAAAATCAGAACAATCGTTCATTTTCAGTACCACAGAAATAAATTCTAAAGTATAAATTTTCAAAATGATGGAAATTAATTCAAAACTATGGTCATAATTATGTATAGTATATATATATTTACAGTTTGTGGTTTCAACATCAAGTGTTCAGTCCTTTGAGCGACGACTTGATAAACTCTGGGAGGAATTACCATACAAGTTTGATATTGACTCTAAACCAACCACTTTAGACATCGACACGCACTTAACACATTACATGGACGACGACACGATCTGATTTTAGAGGCCGTTTAAAACAGCCTAGTACCATTGATACAAATTCTGATTCAGAATTTACCTATAGACATTATACATACATATTTTCAGTACTATGGAAATGAATTCAAAACAATACATTTTTGTACATTTTCAGTGCTACATGGAAATTATTTCACAATTTCAGCAATAGAGAAATTACCAGTCATTCAAAACTAACATTAGTATCATTGCAAGAATATGCAAATCACACTGTATTACCATATATTGTAATTTCACTATAATATTAGTATTATTAAATATAATGAAAATAAACACGTACATATATCAAGAATTAGTGTCAGAATCTTCTCAAAAAAAAAAAGAAAAAGAAAAAAATAGAACCCTTCTAGGGTGCAAAACTAGGCAGACAAATATTCAAGCTATTTTCATATTCATTTACTGAAAAATCTCAGAAAATACCACTATTATTTAGACCAGAAGCAACTAAATTGAAAGGAACTTATATCTCATAATATTAGTAAAACTTAAAAGGTATTTTTTATGTATTCATCCATATTTGAGGAGTACATGTGTTTCTGGTACTATATAACCTTTGTAACAGAGAAGTAGACATTTGGTTATAAATTTATATGTATACCCTATCATATACAACACATGTTGTTGGGTAACACATCTAAAAAAAATATGGCTGAAATTCAGCAGATTGCCCTCTACAATTTACATATATTATAAACGTAAAAATAAACTATTAATTGAAAACGTTGATATACAATTGTTCATATTTTGCTTGCTTGATGAATAAAATATCTGACCAACATTAAACTCCGACTTAGTGCAAGATAACAATACATGTACAAAATTGGAACGACAATGGAGATAATTTTTTTACAAAATCACTAAAAATAATCCTTGAGAATTTAAAACAAAGACAAATTATAATTTTTCATTCCAAAAATATGATACAAAAAGTGATACATAAAAAGGTAGGAAAATTTATACTTCCACAAGCAGGATTTATCTTGTTTACAACATTTTATGTCTGACTGTACATGTGTAACCTTGAATTAGTCAGTACAGTACAATATGTTACCCTTTTTATCAAAACAGACTGTCACGATATTGTAGTAACAATATCATGATTTTACAGACTGGCGTCAAATGAACCTTTAGCAAATAATACTAAATCACGTCTGTTTATGACGCAATCTTACATTTTGTCATTTACAGTGTGTATGCCGATAGCCATGGCCACAGGTACCAGCTGCTCGGTACATGTGTATCATTTTGCTGGTCACACGTAGCCTGACGTACCTACTCACCACACCTTTTCATTTACAGTTAGTGCTGACATACACGTACTACACATGTTAAATATTTGCCACATAATGGGGAAGAAACTGGGGAAGTACAATACCAAGTAAAACAAGCATTCAACACTTACAAATGTACAGTTGATATTAACACAAACACAAGGGCAAAAACACATTTATCACACACACATATACACGCTCACACTCACACAGAGGAGACTACATGTATCACATCTAAATATCATCATAGCCAACACATGCATTTGTAAAATGTACAATTATCTATACAAACAAATTGCACACACACACACACACACACACACACACACACACACACACACACACACACCTAGATACAGCCAAATTGACTCTTATTCACCCCACTGAAAAACACAGGATGCAGCCACACACACAAACCCATACACTCACAAATACAAAGTACAGCATACACACTAACCTAAAATCATATTACATCTTGATATCTCCAGTCTTTGTTCTGAACATTTTAACATCGATATACTTACTTGAATAACTGACGTAATAATATGTGATAGCAGATAAGGCATCCTGGATTTCAAATGTAACGTAACTACAACCTCTGTATATCTCTTAAGACTTTTCTAAATCCATCTGTGTACTGGTATACATGCACCTTTGTTCTAGTCCATGTAGGTAAATGAATCCACTAAACTGCTGTTATTGACGCACGTCCCCTACCCTTTCATGGAAAGGTCTCATACCGCCTCAACAATTATTGACTTACCTGTGTTTACACAATTACTCATATCATTCAGTACAATATTAATCCAATGTTACATCTCCCATACCACAAACGACACTTCATTTACATCTGTTGCTCCTTCACAAACTGACAATTTCCTCACAAAGCAGTCGCTATAGCTGATAATTACATAATAATTTCCAAGACTAATGGCTTCTATATATATCTTAATTATTCATAATTACACGGCAAACATGTTTTAATGCTGTCTTTGACCTTCACTTGTTGACATTCTCAGTCCTTGTCAGGATCACTATATTAGAGTCAAGTTTAATATTTGGACATGTTGTTTGTTTACCTTTCTGTCTCAGGAATTCACATGTAATGGTTTTGACAATGAACTGTGACCTGGTGGTACTGGCTGTAACCTTTCACCTTCTGATTTACATAAATTGTACACACATTCCATTTGCATAAACTATACACATGTCACCGCATTTATAATATGTATACATGTCACCATATTCATGAAGTGTTCGCATGTCATCATATGCAAATTAAATTAATTTGTTCTCGATTGTGTACGAGATAAATAATTTAAAAAGTTCAAACAGATTTTAATAATTACATACAAATAGGTTAGTAAACAATATTCTTACTGATCTTTAATGACTGGAATTATAAATATTAATCAATTTACATTTAACTCATTGATCCCGTTTTCAAGGGGATGACGTAGCTCTTATATCATGATGTCTACTATATTTCAATTAAATTTCAGACATCACAGTGTTTTTGTGAAGAGCAGTTTATAGGTATATATATATATATAATCTACTAGACTGTAAGATACAACATTTGTGCCACACTATGATCAGTTACTACCAGGGTTCGTACACTTAAAGCAAAACAAAATTCCAGGACTTTCCAGGGGTTTTTCGTCAGTTTTCCAGGGGTATTCATATTGATTTTGGCCATTTTCCAGGGGTGTTGACACTAAAGTATATTTTTTGAATGACATCTAATTGTCTGATGTGGACGAGAAAAATCAACAACAGTTCCCATATGTCACAAAACATTCTAAAGACAATCCACACTATGCAAGATATTGGTTTCAATACCACATTTACATGCTAAGATTAACGGAGAAACCTCTGTCCTACCCCCAAAGTAGCCGTTTCGTCAAGCTGGTCCATTGATCGTGTAAGATTGAGTCGCAGCATTCGTCAGTCTAATTCAGACATATCCAGAAAAATAAATCAAAAACTAAAGTTTGTCCTCGTTATTGTATGGTTTGATGTTACTAGATTTATAAGTAACCTAAAATAATTTTTTTCTTCAAAATTTTAAATAAAAACGTCATTTACGTAACGAAATTTCGAGCTATGAATAACTGAATACATTCATCGCTTGCGTCTCGATGTTTATGTACGGATGCCACGAGTTGCGGAACATCGCGATTTCTCAACTCAACTTGACCATTGACGAATGTTACTGTACCGACAACATAAAACAGTAGTTTATTCTTTTAGAACATGTAACACAAATACCCATTTATCGATGACATAAAAGTCACAACCCGGAAATTCAACTGCACTTCCCTAAGCCCTAGCATGGTTTATACTTCCATGGCCCTAGTATTGCCATGCCTAGTGCCTGAGCTTGTAGTAATAGTATGTCGACTCGTGCGCCGAACTTGTAACAATTTCTAATCGAGGTTGATGATGCTTTCATACTCGCTATAGTGTTACGATAATCTTGTTAACAGACCTACTGTACATGTTACCCCCGGCCGGGACTGTTACAATATCATGTCCCTGAAATGACGACTGGGAGATGAACGGAGTAGCAATATACGCAAGATCGAAAGAAACACTGCGGCACCCATTCAACTAATCATAGGAACGGTCTGTGGGGCAAAGTGTCTCGTGGAACGATCGCTTGACTGTCTGGGTTCAATCGGCGTGAATTTTGAGTCATCACCGTGGCGAAAGACTTTGAAAATATTTTTGCGATTTCACATTTACAAGATTCAGAATCATATGAATGGGTGGCTCGAGCACAGACATGACGATCGTCAATATTAATCGATCGATTGAACATGATCATTTTCCAGGGTTTTCCAGGGGTAGGGCGCATTTTCCAGGGTTTTCCAGGGCTTTCCAGGGAGGGTTTGAAATTCCAGGGTTTTCCAGGGTTTTCCAGGACCGTGCGAACCCTGTACTACTCACTGGTTTAGAAGTTAGTCTGTAAGGTACGCCTTGAAGGGGTGCGGTGAGGGCGAAGCAACACAACGGATCTTACAGTCTATTTGGAAGCCAGATAGGACTGCACAGCTCAACGTACATATATCTAAGTTAACAGACTATACTGGAATTTTCCAGGTATTTTACACAAAATTAAAGTCTAAGGTATAGAAATCTACATGTAATATTTAGCTGACTTCTCTCTTTCTGTTACTAGGACTTACTGCACTACTGAGAAGTAGACTGATAAACACAACAGGTTTTTAAGGATTTATGTCAAGTTGTAGTCTGTCTGCAGGTATTAGCTTAGATTTGGTATTTACCACAGGCAAAGATTGGAAGCCTGACATCTTAAAGAATATGAAAAAAAAACAAACTTAAAGATAAAATGTACATGGTCCAATAAATTTATAAATAGCTGACATTTGAGGAATAACCCTTGTAAGAGCTAAAGCCTATAACATTATTATTGAAAGTGCAGGAAATCTATGTTACGATGAGTAGAATGGAGTAAAGAAGAAACGAGCAAGTATGTGACAGCTGAAATTTGAAGATTATGATAACAATATACAACTGAGTATAAACACTGAAGTAAAGCACTTTCTCTATATATGCTACACTCATTTATAGCATTCATATCAAGTGTAAAAGCAAACTGGTTCAATTGGTTTAATTTGCAAGCCTAGCATGTGGCCTTTCTACTTTGGTCAATTAGCAAATGAAACAGTATACTTTTACATGTGATATGGATGCTATAAACGGTTATGGTACATACAGAAACCGCTTTACTTTGGTGTTATGGGTTGTACTTGTACATGTAGGTACTTGTGTCAAAATCCTGGCATAATATACTGTATTATAATAATGTTATGGCATACTGAGTGTCGATCTGTCTATATACATATATTATGGTAACTTGCAGACATTACGAATGTTTAAGTACAAATGAATGTTTGTACCAGTAAGCACACAATAATGTAGACACAAAAAACACACACATGTACACAAACAGATTCAAACACACACACACATCCATCTGTCGATCTGTGTATCCATGTACATACAGTACAAATGTATTATGTCAATGGGAAACACAGGCAGGCATGCACGCACGCACACACGTGTGCACACACATATACTTTACACATGCACATACACATTGTGTGGGTAATATACATGTTTAAAGTAGACTATGACAACCTGCTGCCTTTGGTCAATTGTCAGTTCGTATGCTCGAACAGCTCTAGCTGTTGAGTTTAAAAATATGTCCTGATATAAATACCCTTTGAATGAAGCCTAGAGTCTCATTATTAGTTTTTCAAAGTAGTACATGGAAGATAATAGATTTGAAAGCCAGCAAGAGTCTCTCTGGGATACATTTGATGATGTACCCCCATGGAGCAAAGATTGGGCATATATTCAAAAATTAGTATAGATAATATAAATACTGTACCCAAAACATGTATGGACAGGCACACAACCAAACACAAGTATGGGCAGACACACAAACAAAGTATGGATATGAAAGCACACATCCAAACACAAGTATGGACAGACACACAAACAAAAGTATGGACAAATACCCCTACATAAGTATGGACAGACAGCCAAACACAAGTATGGACAAGTACACAACCAAAAACAAGTATGGACAGACATCCAAACACAAGTAGGGACAGATAACAGAACATGTACTCTAATACACAGCATGGATATACAAACAGTCAACATAGGCAGACACACTGAGGTTGGTGGCAGATATTCAAACGGACACCTACCTCAGTTGACAGCAGTTTTGGAGTGGTTGGTCTGTGATCGTCTTCATCTTCAGATTTTTCATGTCTCAAAGGCTTATGAGGTTGATTCATTGCACCTGAAAACAAACAAAAAAATGTCAAATGAATATCACTATCATTTATATAACCCACACATGAATTTCACTCTGGGAAGGATGAGGTGGCACACGTGAATAGATTCATATATGAGAATGAAAAGTCAGTGACTTTCCTAATTTTGCAGGATGATATTTGGGTGTCAAAAGCCATGGGACTTGGTATCTAGCTTGAAAATGCTGCTTGGCCAGAATATTCTGGGCCAAACAGAATGTCATTGTCAAGTCGAATAACCAAGTCTCTAGGTTTGGCTGTGTCAACTAAAGAAACACTTTCTAACCTCAGTTTTGATTTTTCAAAACAGTCTACACAGCATTTTCAGTAGTCTAGAATTTTGAGACTAATGATACGTCATTACTTGCTTTTTATCAGAGAGAAAAAAAAGGTGAAACTGGTATTAAAATTCATCATTTAAAATACCAAGGGCTAAAATGCTTGCCTTATGTCATTACTTTGAAATACCAAATTTCTGTATCAGTGACTTTTTATACTCTATTCAGTGTCCCATCATCACAAATGTACATTGAAAAAAAAAACATTGTTAAGGTCAGAAATTACCAATACTAGCAGTGTGAAGATCCGTGATTTTCGCACAAATTTACCTAATTGGCATCTGGGTAGAGAAAGCCTTGACAGTACCTACTACGTGAGTACTAAAGCTTCCCTAGTACACAATACTGTGACGGAAACTGCATTGACTACATCTACATTCTGGGCATGTCTGTATCTTATAAATAGAGATGTCGACATTACGAAAAGCATACTTGAAGACGATAATAACAGTCTCATAACCTAGTACTAGGTTCCTACTCCAACTTACATTTACTGTGTATGTTTCCTTCATTGAGTGGTTTTTACAATGTAACGGTTATAAACTGACGTTGTGATGTCTTTATGATGGAACTACGTCTGGAAATTCTAATGAGAGATGGATCGTCTTTATCCCAACCACTTTCCTTATTCAGAGAAACCTTGTGTCTATTTTAATACATGCATCAGGCATGTCATCAACAATTTTCCCTTCATGTGTCAATTCTTACATGGGTATCGATTTCCCTTTCAGTTAGCAGTCAAATCAATCATTGTACTTTTTCTGACTTTTGGAAAAACATGTGAATCACACAAACAACTGAGTAACTGAGGTATACTTATGATGCTAATTTTGCATACAAAAAGTATGAAAAAAAAACCTGTTATCACAAGAGGATGATGCCAGCTACGTGATATTGTGACAAGATACAATAAAGTAGGGTAAAACACTGTGTGATAGAAATCTTCTGAAGGCAGTCAGAATATGTTGGAAAATGGAGCAGCTGGAGGTGCCAGTTCTGTCATCCATTTGGGCTTTACATCCACTGACAACAACACAATAAATAGTAAAACAAATGTTCAAATTTTCAAAAAAATTAGAAGGTATTTGGTTTTTACCTGCAAACAGGCCTGAGTGTATGATGAACATGCTGATGATGTATGTGTACAATACTGATTGGCATTTCCTGTACAAGTCTACTGGATATTTTTTTTTTTTTTTTTTTTTATAAACTCAATTTGATCGATTGTCAAAAATGACTAAAAATGATTCAATACTTTCAGTGTCACATACCTTATGGTATGAGAATATGAGGGTAACTGAATTATTTTCTGTTTTGTCATTCACGGGGTTAAAAACAGATGTATGAATGAGAGTGATATTTCTGTCAGATGAGTAATTTTTATATTTGTAATGTATGACAGTATGTAATATTAAACTTTAAATAATAAATCTTATGAAAGACTAAACTGAAATTTGAGTCGATACCTTGCATCGATACTATCAAATGATTCTTACTCTATTGTTTTCTTTTTTTAGAAATTACGATATTGAATAAATAGTTATTCTGAATTTTGCAATTTAAAAAAAAATATTTTCTTACAATTACATTCCAAATAAATATCCAAACATATTCAAGATATGAACCACAGAATTGTTAATTTAAAAAATAAATCAAATATTTATAATTTTTGAGTTTGTTTTTTAAAAATGAAAGCAAGTATATTTTCTGTTTTTGGCTTGTATTTTTTTTTAAATTTTCAAAGTGATGAATTTACATAAACAAGTATATCTTCTCCTTTTTTGTGTTGTCATAAATTTAAAACAGAAATATTTACTAATAATTGTGATTAAAAAGCCAGAATTTTAACTACTTTTCATGCAACCTTGACATAGTGATTCACTCTAGGTTGGTTAATAACAACTGGTAATATAATGCGATGATAATGTTTGCTTTTACTCACACCAGTGAACTGGAATGACTTTTATCTCGGATAGAAATAATTGGCATGTGACTGCATCATTCTTTTAACCCCTTCAATACTGAAAACATTCCCGTCAAAATTGTTTGGACAAAATTCTTGTTTTATGTAACTTTTTGGCATATATCAACTTCATTTTAGACTGGAATTAAAGAAATGTTAGTTCCTAACAAAGTAATATTATTGTAATTATGAAAATATTCATATAAATTGGGTCCCCATATTATTTAAAACTCGTCTCTAGTCATGAAAGGGTTAAGACCTTCAATTCATGGTTACATATATCACAGGAAGTGAAATAAAACACGCTATATCTGAACATTAGGTTTTATGAAAATAAGAAAATATTTTTCGGAAATACTAGTCAGTACATTTTATGACATATGAACAATTTTGGTCAAATACTAAACATGTTTCATCATTTTTAAACACAAAATGTTGACAAACTTTTAATTTTGAAATAATATTTAGTGGTAATGGATACTTCTTTTTTTTATTCATTGCAGCCATTTTTGATCAGGGGCTCACTGAGAATGTTAGTGAAAGATAGAAACTCAAAATTTTACTTCATTTGATATGATAAAATAGTAAACACAATTGTGACATACTAAACATAATTTATCACTGTAAAATACAAAAACAATTTATGATGAAACTTCTAGAAAAATTTATACTATTTATACTATAGTAAAAGATTTTTAATTCCCCTTATTTTCCTTCCAAACCTACTCTGTACATTTAGAAAACTCAAAATTTCATCACCTTTTTACACCTGCCATTCTTTGAAAAAACACAGATCTTGGGAAAAAACTACAAAAATTTGAAAGTAGAACAGAAGAAATTGGAAAAAGTAATGATCTTTTGTTTTCCAGTTTTTAAAAAAAAAAATTCAATTTTTTTGCAACCTAGTGTATGAATCATTCATTGACAGCTATTTAGTTAGCACAACTTTTGCGTACATCTTACTCATAAATTAGTACCTGACATCTTTGTTAACAGTTAAAATATAGCTTTTGATAAATAAATCTGACATGACATGTCTATTCTAAGAGTCTAAACCCCTGAGAAGGTTACTGCTGTATTACATCTTAAGGATAAAAATCTGCACTGCCTTCAGAATCAGAGTTTATTCCACAGGGTAATAACACGACCCTATAAAGACGCTTAAAATAGGTGTATTGAATGCATATATCTTGAGGCAAGGAAGTGAACACAGTGATTTCCATAGACTTGTACTTTAACACATCATTGTTCATCCATCAAAGAGTTGTGAATCATGTAGACTTGATTTCAGGTGTTGTGTTACACTACATGTAGTCCTGAATAGTGAGAGAATATTGACTAGAAATCTGCTGAGGGGGTTTAGCAATCTGATCACACAACAGTCCTGGATACAACCAGTGACAGGCAAGCATTTACAATTGTGAAAGAATTAACTAGAAATCTGCTGAGGGGGCTTTAATAGAAATCTGACCACAACAGTCCTGGATACAACCAGTGACAGGCAAGCATTTACATTACAATAGTGAGAGAATTGACTAGAAATCTGCTGAGGGGATTTGAAATCTGATCATGACAGTCCTGGATAAAACCAGTGATTGGCAAGCATTTACAATCGTGAGAAAATTGACTAGAAATCTGCTGAGGGGCATAAAATCTGATCACGACTGGATACAACCAGTGACAGGTAAGCATTTACAATCATGAGAGAATAACTAGAAATCTGCTGAGGGGGCATAAAATCCTGATTACACAAAATAAACCTTGCAATTTCCCACCACAAGAACTTTCACATTCTTCTTCTATGGTACTTTTTGGCATTTTTCAACCCAATTTATTTATCAAAAATCTTCCAAATGTATATTTGTCTAAAACACTATATTTCAAATGAGTTACATGTACATTATCAGAACTCTCAGTACCTGGAATAGAATAATACTGCTTAGGCACATCATAAAAACAACGAACATTTGATTTCTTGGTCGACACCATAACTTCCACTCCACGTGCTTCACACGCATTACTACATGTATGGGCACGACCGCAGGTGAGAAAAAGTCGACCTTCTTGTTCTATTTTGACCCTTTAGCATGAGATAAAATGTTATTACAGGTACGGAGAATGCGCTGCTTTTTGAATTAGAAATGTTTTTCTTGTCTTCTTACATGTAATTTTATTCCCATCATTGCAGTCAAGTCACATTTCCTACCTGGCAATGTTGTTAATCATTATTAATGACCACATACATGGCTTGTGATTAGCAATATCACTTTGAACAGGGTCACACCAACAACTACAAATGTACATGTACTGACAGAGAGACATGAACATTTGCCAATTATACATCAAAATAATCCGTGTTGAAAATACTGATTTTCATAATGAATTGATTTTTTAAATACCTGATCGTGTTCACACTTTTCCTCAGACATATGATATAATAAATACTAGTACAAATGTACAAATGTACATATACAATGTATGTCTGCAAGGAATTTTTTTACAAGATCCTGTAGCTGATTCAGAAATTATGTCTTTTTTTCTTATATACTAGTATTTCTCTCATCTTACTTTCAATTCATACAGAAGAATGTAAGATTGCGTTGTGATCAACCCTTCCCCTATCAACAGCCCCAAAAGTCAACAATTGGTCTGCTCTGCTTATTCATACTGTTTACACACAGATTGACTGACTGATAAAAATATTTGGAAAACCACAAACTAAAACAGATATATACAATACGACAGCTATCACATTCACATGGAAGACAAAACAGATACATCACTGAATACCTTTGCCGAGGATGACACAGAAAAGTTTTAACAACATATTTCCATTGTTGTCCTTTTACATAAAATATCACAAAAGTTATTAAAAGAATGATGAAATATAATACATAACATACAAAATATACTAAAAAAGACAAAATCTGACCGAACTACATATGGATGAAAATGAAATTAGAACAAAACCAGACTATCAGAAATAAACAAACTCACTTTCTTCTAATTCAGATAATTTATCATACATAAAAACTTGAACTCTTTTCTTAAAAAGTTGCGAAGAGATTGTATTATGAATAGACGACATATATACGAATATTCGAATATAGACATCAAGCCAGTATACACAGTTACTGTACCATCAATTGCTAGATAGATACATGTAGGAGTCCTAATCAAGTGACTTCCTGTCTGTAAGAATAACTACTTAATTATAATTTTATTTGTCAACACACCTGCTTTTTAATACATATTTCTCACCGAATCTAATTGACACTTTTATGACAGTAATTGTGATCATGGAGTAAAACGATTTTCCAGGAGTATCCGGGAATCAATCACATTTTTCTAGGAGTCTTTTGAAATGCCATGACATTCCAGGAATGAATGACCCCTGACCACAGCGAAGGGGCTACACCCAACCAACTCAATTGTCACATAAATATCAATGTATTTATTTAACCAATTCCAAACAAAATTCAAACCATGAAAGCTAATATCTGACATCCATGTAAACAATTCCAATAAGTAAAACTCTACCAATAACCAGAACACCCACACACTGCATATGTTGAAATAAAACATTTAGACGATGAAAAATTCACATTTTTTTCACTTTCAATGAAACTATACAATTGCAATATATAATAAACTTCATTTTCATTGAATTGAACTGAATAGTGTATTGAATAGTGCAATAAATTCTATAAGAATTCAATAATGCGAAATTGAAAATTTGCACAGGAGAACACGACCGCTACTTCTAAATAGACACAAATTAATCTTGTTTTTACAATTGATCGCTATTCCTACAATTATAGTTATACACGGATGGCAGAACTGAATGACTATTTTCTAGCCTCCGTGGTGCTTGAGAAATAATGAGCCAATCGAGTAGTCTCGGATAACATTTCAGCTCAGAGCTGTGAGCTTGAAATTCTAGACACACTTTGTAAGACATTAAAGTTCGTTGACATACACTGAAACAGATAGTCCTCTAAAAATAGGCTTCATTTTTTTCTTCATTTTTTAAACAAATATTCATAAAAAAAAATTCTGTACTAATATGTCAATATTGCTATGCTGAATGCAACGGAAATATCATTATTAATTAACAATATCTTCTTCATCACTCACTGTCTGCATGAACATTCACTTTCTGCATAGCGACGAACATTTCTTTCATTTTTTTTTACTTTTATATTAAAAATTCATGAAAACAATTTTCTAAACAGTTATACACTAGTATCACACTGGGTGTCACTATGTTACACGTAATGCTGAATTCTAGGGAAGTATCGATATCAGTGACAATATCCTGTTAATCACCTACAGTCAGTTCACTGTCTGCATAATAATATATAAAATTATCCTAAATGCTTTGACCTTTGACCCTTGATGACATCATCATCAACACTGCAACCATATCCCTGCATGTACGCAAATGAATGAAGTCTTTTATATTTCTTGATCCCATTATTTTCCTCAAATATTTTTTCTTTCACTCTTTTTTTGTTCATTTTTCCCCTGTGTTTCATCTCTAAAATGTTCATATACATTTTTTTTCTTATTAAAAGCTAATTTTAAAGTGTTTATTTTTTTGGAAAGATTTTAGTTGCAGTACCGTAAAATTTATATTGATGTCTGTAATATGAACTAGAATCTAACATTAGCCAGAAAGAATTACTAGTCAGGCAAGCTGACATCAGCACTAATGTATTTTCGCAGTGAAGCAAGACCCATGTTTTTCCATTGAAGCAGCAAAAAATAATTTGTATGTCAGCTGAGGTAGAACAGCTGTTTTAAAATACATACAAAGTCACTACATGTACTGGAATAATGTCCCTATTTATTGATCTTATTAACCCAATTCTTATGTTGCAGACAGTACATCTACTTAATCAACAGTTTTTGGGTGAGCTGTGGATCATACCATTTGAATATTCTTATAACTTGCTAGCATTCATATTTGATTTCACATATTAAAAAGTTGAAAAGAGATCGTATTAAGAATATATACAACATATATACAAAGATACGAATATAGGCATCAAGCCAGCATACATAGTTACAGTACCATCAATTGCTAGATAGATAGATAGAGTCCTAATCAAGTGCACATTGCACCAGTACAGTGACATATTTACATCCAACAGGTAAGATTTACAGGAGTATACACCAAATTGATTTATCAATTTTGGTCACACAACATGATTATTTATTGAGTAACTATTACCAAGCTATGAAGTATGATCATACTATTGAATATTCTTGTGTACAAAACTTAGTATTACGAATTTAACTATTCTCACCGATCATTCCAATTCGTGTCAGACATACCACTAAATTAATTTCCGTTGAGATTTATTGATATATAATACACATAAATTCAATTATAAACTCTAAATTTTGGCTTTATTATAGTGTCCATATGGACGAGGGGTGTGTATTTATTTTGGATTTTTAATTTTAATAAAACAATTTTATCATGGCAAACTTGTGTGTCAACCACGATAGCTATCATGGCGTCCTACTTGAAAAATCAATGTGAAACAACATAGCCCAAGTCTGTGTTTGCAACTCAATAAATTGAGACTAATAAATGTGACACACTTTTTTTTTTTTTTTTTTTTTTTTTTATAGCTTTTTACAATGTACTGAGTTACAAACACAGACTTTGTCTCTGTTGTTTTACATTGATTTTTCAAGTAAGGACGCCATGATAAAATTGTTTTATAAAATTAAAATCCAAAATAAATACACAATCCTCATCCATATGGACACTTAAAGACTGTTCAATCATATACTGTGGTTTGACTTTCATATGCACTATATCCTAGCTCACAGCTGTGTTTCATCACAGGTGGCTGTATTTAGGTGTACAGCACTGTCAAGCCAGTTAGCCTTTAGTCTTTGGGCAAACCTTATCCTACTGTAGACTTGAGAACAACTAACGCTACACTATTCCTGACATTTTGAATTTTTCAATTTTCGCTCCTGTTCTTGTAAATTCAAATAATGAAAATGTCAGTTGGAATAGTGGAACAGTTTAAGTAGTGATAGTTCTTGATGTCTACAGGTACATATGGGCTTGGAAAACCTTTTCCTATCAATTCAAAGTGATGTAATAGTTGAGCGTAACTTGTTGAAAACTGCTGATTAGATGTCTTGATTGTGTAACATAGGGAAGTAACTGACTGTGTCTCTGACACTACATGTAGCTGTCATGTTTGACAAGTTTGCAGTTCCTGTTGGAACCTTTGCAAACACTGTACCTAAAATCCTGGTGTAGCCAATTTTATAAAATTGGAATTATATCATATGACATGTAAATATATCAGATCAACACTTTCACATAAATATGATGTATAAATTTATGACCATATTATAAAAAGGTGATATATGCCACAGTTATCAAAATAAAAACTGCCGGTCTCAAAAATAAAGCATACACACACGCAAAATGTTTTCTTCAGAAAAATACCAAAACATGTCTGCCGCATACAAACATCTACCAGCAATAAACCAACACAGACTGACACTGTATGACTACAACAGTGCAGTGACTCAGACAACTACACCACAATGATCAACCACCTACAGCGTCCGGAAAAACCTTTATCCTCTTTGTCTATTTTAGTTGAGACGTAACCTGAATATTTGCCAACTTCCTACAAACAATGGACGTCACATAGGAAGTGCAAACAATTCATCGATCTGCATCACATGATAGGAAAATGACTTCCGAATAAAGAAAATTAACCTAAACTGACCTTTAATAAGCTCTAACAGGTCACCACAGCTCTGACTGATTCTGTTTTTGTATGTTAAACCGAGAGCCATCTTGTCAGAAAAGCTGTTGACATGCACACACTTATTCACCGACTAAAATCCTGGTATGGACGGTCTAAAAAGCTGACTTCCCTGTGTATAGCTTTTTGACAGAAACCCCCTTCTCCTTCCTACTTTGTCAATAAACAATTAGTCATGGCTATAGGGAGTAAGTCAGGTGACCCTGGAGGTATACTGGGTAATCCAGGTATGGGTTAACCTCCCCTTGACAACAATGACAGGATTGTTGACATCATACCATGGTTTCTATGTACCAAAAAGGGGACATATTGACAGGGAGGTCAACTCAGGTCACTCACATATTATGGTGCATAATTCACTACACCTGTGTGGTGTGTTCACTGTAGGTTGGGGAACCTGAAGACAGGGAGGGAGAAATGTGGTATAAAATATAATATAACTACATGTAGTGTAAACCTATTGTGCAATTTTACAGCAAGTTCTCAAAGACTAATTTTAACTAATTACCAGACTGGTACATCGTGTTCATTTACAAGACGGCATTTTTAGTCACATACTTAGTTTTGCATTTTTGTTTCCCAGCAAAATGTGCGGAAATAAGTCTTTAACGAAAATTTCCTGGTTTACAGTATTCAAGTTTCAATTTAATGAAAATTTCGACTCACAGTCACAGAGTTTGTAAATTTCTTGGAAGTGACAATGCTGATAAGATGTCGGCCAAAATTTGGGATCGATCCCCTAGAAATGTTTTGAGCCTCAGAGTTAAAATTTTCATTCGATACTATGGACCCAAAGTCCATTAACTGTCCTTCTTGTATTATAGTTTCCCATACATTGTCATTATACCATACATGTAATTTCATATGGGAACCTTGGTAAAGTGACTGATGGGAAGCCATGGTAGACTTCATCCATTTACCATCCTTGGCAAAACACTATTATATTTACCTCAGTCATACTAAAAGGTCAAAATAGAAGAAGAAGAATGTCAATTGCAAATTATTCTCATGTGTGCTTATAGCGTACAGTTGTATAGAGCAGAAGTCATACCAAGAAATCAAATTGATTGCTATTTTATGACATGCCAAGGAGGTAAAGTATTATTTCAGGTAAAGAGAATAATACATCAATTGTAAATAAAACTTCCCTATATTCTCAACAGAGATATATGATTTTAGAATTGTGATGAATTTGAACATAAAGGTTTATTTTTATGTTAATTTACATCAATTTCTCAAGATCTCACATGATCATGTTGCACACACTACATGTAACGTATACATGTAGTACAGTATAAAGGCCAGAGGAGGACGATTATTCACACAATTCCTTCTTTTCATACATTTTGTTCTCCTAAGACTTTTGACAGTTCAAGAATTAAATTGAAGTATTGAGAACATTCACTAGCAAAGATAATTACAGAATCATGGTAGATGCAAACTCTGAAATATATTGCATTTACAAGTACAACAAATTTCAAAAATCTGTGGATAAATTTCTTAAAATTAAAAGCTTTTACTAATCACACACTTCACAGAATGTCAAATTAATGTGATATTTATTTGTACATGATAAATTTATCTTAAAGAGCTATAAGTACACTGAGTATATCATGTTAAGAAAAGTGTAAGTGCGAACAATTTTACAATGTTTTCAATCACCAACTTTCTTCTCCCAATACATTCATCTATCCTGACATGTCTGAAAAAGTGACAAGTTGAGCTGAAAATGGTATCCACAATTGAGTTCTACTAGCATCCACAACTTACTGTCATTTGGCCTTAATTTGTTTTCATGTCAATTTCGCAAGTACGCTCCATTAAATTCAAGACATTCAGAAGAATTGGTGTCGTAGGTCAAAGTTCAGAGGTTAACCACTAGGCTTTCACAAGTAATCATAAACAGACATCAAAAGTATTATATTTCTATAATGGATGTTTATACAGTCGGTTCCCAACTCATTACCTACGGATGATTAAAACATAAATTATCACTCCTGCCTACTGTAATACCTGACTACTGTTTCGGCATTAATCATGATTAAATAACAATTGACACAATTTAAAGATAATTAGATGATAAGCTGAGAAGTATCTGATGGAAGTAATCAAAATGACTGGGGTTGCACATTTCGCTGACTTCTTCACAAGCCTTTAGTATTACATCATGAATGGTAACAGAAACTCAATAAACTGCTGAAAAGTGAAAGCGTTATATTCAGTTTTCAAATGAATTCTCTTGTTAAAAATATACACTGCAAATAAGAAAGCCGCTATTTGCTGTATGCAGCAATAAATTTCATGACCATACATGTATAGCCAATTTTTTAGGAAGTAAAGTATACGTACATGTAGCCACATAACATGAATTATCTCTGGACTAGGGAATACCATTAATTCCAAGATCTGCACTTTGACAAAGGCCAGTAGAACTTTTTGTAGACGTTTTTTTCTGGTAGGAAAAGTGACTTGGGTTCAATCATAGACCCTCCACGTGGAGGGTCTATGTGGAGGGTCTAAGGTCTCTACATGTATATCGAGGGGCTACTTAACAAAGTGCTGTTGAAGGTCAACCTTTCGTTCAGAATAGAACATTTTATCATGTGTCATAAGGATTCTTACCCTTCATGACACTATCTACAATTCACAGAGCTCACTTGACGATCATTCACGTTTCCAGATTCTCATCATTCAAAATGTTTGACAAAATCACGTTCATGCAATTATTGTGACACTGTTCTGTGTTTAGCAGTGATAAGTCATTCTGGAGAGAAAAGCTTTCATATTGTTTTTTCCCCCCAAGTTGTAAATTTTTGTGTACCACGGAATCACCCCCTGGTACTAGTAGCAAGAGGATTAAATTGACCACAATTCAACTTGTTTCCATGGTTTGAAATCCTTTGTGGAATGACTGTACAGAATAACACAGCTCACTTGAAAGTCATTCTCCACCACTTCATATAATGATACACCAACCCCCACTTTACAACGCTTTTGATAATCAAGGTCACGATAATCTGACCTACATTTGGTGCCAGACTTACATACATCTTGTAGTCTTCCACTGCAGAAAGTGCTGATAAAGTGACCAATGTGAAAACAGGCCTATAAAAAAATGGCACCTCGATGGTGGCCACTATGGAATTCTAGGTCAAACCGGACATTCCAAAAACTCTACACGCTCTTAGCCAACATGCCCTGCAGAAGGTACTAATTCAACTGAGGGGAATTTGAGAGGCTTGTGTTGGTATAAACTTATATGACCAAACATTAAGACATGAAACATGCAAGTGTCTACTTTGACTAAGAAGGGGGTGTGTACAAGGGCTATTACAGGAAAAATTTCAAAAGGAATTTGGATGGTTTCTACAAAATTAGACTACACTCGAATAGATGTTACTATACAAATGCAACTACTATTGCCACTATTGGATTTGAAATTTCAACTTTTGTACTTTGTATTTGTAAAAAAAAAATGTTTAAAAAGTGCAGCATTCAAAGTCCAAAAGTTAAGACATCAGAAATCATTGTTTTATTTTCAGCTTTGTTTTGTTTTCAGCTACATCGACCGTACTTTACTTCAAATTTTACATACACACATGAAGACTGACAAAAGAGGCTGATACAATCCCTGATAACTGTACCTGTTTTATCTCTGCTGACTCTACATACCTTTCTGTAGTTTGAGAGAAACACTGTACAACTGGTAATGGTATGAATATCAACAACTTTTGAAAAAGAATACAAAAATACAAAGACTTCTTACCCTCACCCTCCAAATATCAATGCTTGCGCTACCTATTTGTGAATGGTACATGACCAGAACTACAATACACATTTGTTTGTTTAGTCAATATTATTGAAATATGTTCTGGAGGCAGATATTCAACATAACTGAAAAATATTGTCATAAATTGCAGTATGAGATTGTATCATTCATATGTATCCACTTTAGTGCTTACAAACAAACAGGATTATTCTATTTGACAGTCTAGTATTTTCAAAAATACAGCAGTTGTTGACAAAATATATTACGTCATCATGTCTTACCTAAGGTCTTTGGGAACATCACATTATATCCATCACAAAAAAATAGTAATCACAGAATTGTACCAGTATGTGTTGTTTTTGCGGTTAAAATTCTCGTGTGGATCTGCAACAGAAAAAAAGAAAGACAAAATAAGACATTAATCGCAATATCAAACTGATGAACATAATCACAGACAAGGATTGTAATATGCTTCACACCGTTTTTCGGTCTGTGTTTGTGGATAAAATGTCCTTATGCATGGCTCTGTGACAGCAAAAACGATAAAACAGGACACTGAAATATTAAATGGTTAAAGCTAATCAGGGAAAAGGACTGAACTCTGGTATACATCGTTCAAATGTGACAGACTAATTTCCTGCTCTTGCGAGAATGTTGGTCAACGTTGCTGTCAAGATGTTCAACGACGTAGAATAACAGTCTTGATGTAAGCGGTGTAGATTTCAGTCTAATCACTTTCAATTAAGTCTGAAAAGAAAGAAAATATTACTCCTGTGTTTCAAACCAGGCATGTTCTGTGCTCTTCTTCAAATCATGACCGTAGAAACATGAAACCAAAAATGTGATCACATTCTGAACTGGTACGCGAACAGTCTGTGAACAAACAGACAACATACATCTTGGCTATTCTCACAAGCGTAAAATCACTGAGTTCCGTACAAGAAAAGATGATTTTGATTTCTGCGTACATTTTTAGTCGTGACACGAGGATAAATGTAGCATGATAACAAACCCTCCGGTTAACGACGTGACTTACATCAGTCTAACAACAACCTACTTGCAACCACCAGTCAAAGCAGTCATCAGGTTAAAAATGGTGAACACAAACAGACAACACATGATGCCTCGTTTCACCTTCACTAATACTTATCCCTAATTTCCGAATCGTAATTTTACTGAAAATAGAACTCTCATTATAATATGAACAGGAAATTGACCACATAGACACAATTAGTATAATGTTGGTCACCAGGGGGAATCAAAGCTTTCGTTCCACGCTGAGTAATCGGTGGGTGATTTTTGTTTTCTTTTTCAAGAGCAATGGCTTACAGCTAAACTCATTCTTTACATTTCTATACCATAGTTTACACAGCAGGGTCTGCCTCCTTTACTTCTTGGGTGAATACCTTGAATCCAAAACAAAATACCTTTACTATCAATTTACGACAAATATTATAAACAGTAATGGTATGATTTTATAATAAATCGTTTTTAGTTGCAAAAACAAAAGTATTTGATGTCATACTAAATATGCAACACATTTCAATATTATTAGACAGAGAGAATGACAACCCAGTGTCCTAATTTTCAAATTTTTATCTGTTTGAACAATAATTACATAGAGATAATGTAAATTAGGCAATACAAATACTAAATAGATGGGAAGGGTTCATACGTACAGGTACATGTACAAAAATAATCATGAATTTTAACTCAATGTTTTCGATATGGGCAGTAAGGTAAAAATCAATTTCTTTAGTTCCCCAGTCATGCCAGTGACTTGTCAAAATAATGATACAAGCTATAGAAATCTACGCAAACTCATGCAGAATTCCCCACTACTTTACTGGAATTTCTAAACCTTTAATAGCAAAGCACGGTGAATAGATTTTATAACAATGTGCTGCTAGTGAAAAGAATTCATTTTCAATGACAGCACACACATGTATAGTAATCACTATTATATGACCTTTGGGAGAGAGAGAGAGAGAGAGAGAGAGAGAGAGAGAGAGAGAGAGAGAGAGAGAGAGAGAGAGAGAGAGAGAGAGAGAGAGAAATTGAACTAGTAAATACAGAGACACTGGGAAGTACTTCAATGCAAGAACAACTGGTTTCATTACTTGTCTGGCTGACATAATCTCTTTCCGCTCACTGATCATTGTACACAAAACATAAAACATACTGATAGTTTTGGATCATCGATAATGTCCACCAAATAGCTTCATGCTGTTTTTACTCGCATTTTCTGCTATAATAGTAACATGATGTACATGTATGTGGTTTTCAAATCACTGAAAATGCCCACCATTGATGTCAAACTAGTCTACTCATTTTCTGCTGATAGTACATGTACATTGGAATGTGGTTTTCATGTACATAACTGAAAAAGCCCTCCGAGGTGCGAAACTAGTTGAAGATTGAAGCCAGTTTCGTAATCCATTTTTTACTGACAATATGTGGTATTCAAGTCTTTGAATAAGCCACTGAGATGTAAAACTGACAAGTCAAAGGATCCAGTCATTCTTGTTTTCATTTACTGCCAATAATAGTACATGGTTTGACATTTATGTGGAAGTCTCAAGTGTGGTTTTGCCATTCAGAAGAGACATGCAATCTAACATCAAATACAAAATATTACCATTTTCACTTTAATTTTGAAAAAAATAACGTGAACATTTTTATTTTGTCAGAATCAGGATTTAAATATCATGCATCTAGTTACTATGGGTAATGTGTTGAAAAGGAACCCTTTCGTTCAAAACAGAACTCAACAGTTCTGCCCGTGCTTCCTTTTCTTCTCTCTTAAAAAAAGAGATATTTTCATTTTGACAAATATCATTAATGTTTCATTCAACTAGCATCACAATGAAATAATGTCGGTAATTTATTCAAAAAAAAATTCAATAATTTTTGTCAACAAAACAGAATTCACCTGTTTTGCACACTTTCATTTCGACACATATCATGAACAGTTTATTCTATACGTATCAGAACGAACATACAGAGGTTTAGTAGTGACAGGTGGGATTTTTTTTAATTTTATCCAACAAATTTTTTATTTTTTATCCAAAATTTTGTTGGATAAAAAATACAAAATTTGTTTCATAAAAAAAAAAAAATCCCACATGTCACTAATAAACCTCCGTACAAACTATACTCTGGACAACGTTTTCAAAATATTTTGATCAAAACAGAACACTTGTTTTGCTCGCACTTTTTTCAAGAGACATATTCAAAAGTCCTTGAAAATCAAAAGTATTTTGCTATTAGAAACAGATCAATTTTCAGCTGATGGAACACTAATATTGAAACAAACAAATTCCATGTAAAAATAAAAGTTTTCTACAGTACATAAACCTGTGGAGAGAGATTCTTCACAGTGACATACCACAACTTTCTAATTTACATATTACTGTATATCTAGTGTACATTTCTATTGGCTAGAAATCAACACCTCTGAATGCCATTGATAAGACATTGTACACAACACAAACCCTCACAACAATGTATTCTAAAAACAGCACTACACATGTAGGTATAATGGCCTGTTATCTGACATTACACAATGTTTGAAGTGCATGTTAAGTACTTGTTTGGTAAACTTTGTTTTGGAAGGCTAGAATTAGGTCAGTGAAGGCCATAAACTGGGTCAGACTTCATGTATTTTTTTTTCATTTCATTTCACCTCATTGATTCTGTAATCGATGCATTCTGTTGACACATAGTACATGTATGTGATTCATCTGCTCAGCATTCAGTGCTTGCTTTTGTGATAACTTTCACACTCAATGAGGCCATGCTGTACTTGTACTATAAATAGATTTTTATAGCCACCTTTCGTACTCTGTACAGGATCTTAATCATCCATATCATTCACACAAGTTGACAGACAAGCTAGAAATATATTAAAAATTTGTAACAAACACTTCTAGCATGCTGAGAGGTAAATACATGTACTTGTAATTACCACTGAATTTTTTAAAATATGTAATAAAGGTCAATGTTTTGAACTTTCAGTCATTTGATTTCTCTATGATTTATGATATTACTCATTTGCTTTTTATTATATTTATCATTACTATTAATACTAATTAAAAACCTTTAATTATATCTGACCACAGTACCACTTTTCACGGAGTTTCTCAAACATGAAATAATATTTTTTTACTGGCCAGGCAGCTTGTTAATTCGCTGAAAGCAAATGAAAATTCTCGGTGGCTACAGAAAAATTTGATTTGAGCAAAACTGTTGGGGACACCTGTTCTTTCTGTCATACTTCATGCAAGATGTCTGATCTAATGTCTATCTATGTCAACGACGCCTATGGGTACTTACATGTATTCTCAGGCCTAAAATTTAGAATACTAGTAACTGCATTATACTGCGGTTGTTTGTTTTACTGTGTGTGTGACCAAACAGACGGATTAGACTGATCTCATTAACCTCTGACTTAAGTATAAGTGGACATGATATTCTTTATTTATCCATCTAATAATAGTAATATTTCATGTCCATAGTTTCCTTGTATTGTATATTATGCTAATAGTACAGACATGTACAAGTGTGATCAGGTGTTTTGTTTCTCTAGAGACAAGCGGTGTTTACAACAAACAGCTGCAAAGATGAAAACTGTGAAATTTGGAAATATTAAGATCAAGTCCTTCCCTTTCTTTATTCAAATTGTCATAAGATAGATCCAACAACGTGTTGGGCTGTCATTATCATACAGTAGGGTTTAATATTAATATAGTTTGTCAATCCTGTATTTCGTAGCCTGGAATCCATGCAGCAGATTGGATTTTTTGTACATTTGTCTTTCCAATCATGCCTGATTGAAAGACAAAAGTGAAAGACACATGTAAAAAATCCAATCCACATGGATTCCATGCTATGTATTTCCAAAGTCATAATTTTTGGTGTACAAACAAATACCCCCCCCCCCCACCCCATAGAAAGGGGAGTAAAACAAACTGATAAATTAGGTATAACTTTTTCTTCCATGTTCACTGAAAAAAACAGTCTTGTATTCCTTAGCCCAGAGACTTAGTCTATTTGATTTGACAATGTCGTTCACTCTCTGATCAGCCAGCATGTCAAGTTAGTCAGATATCCCAGTCTTTGGGCTGTGCATTATACAACGTACCATTGTTTAAGCTGAAAGCAACGTCATGAAAATCTAATTTCTTACGATATACAATTTTTTATTGCTTTCACTTTTGCAGTGTTTAATTCAAGTACCTCAATCTCACTTCCTGCCTATTTTATTATTACCACTTCACTTTCAGATCCCATAGGCAACTTTATTGTGAAAATAACAAAACACTTGACTATGATTCACGACATCAACCAAATTGGAATCCATTTCACACTGCATGAAATCTAATAATAAATGTGCAATATTGAGAAAGCACCACATACATGTACATTTGTATATATGATTGCTATGATATGAAAAATTGACAATACTGATGAAAATTATCAACTATTCCAAAAACTATCTCAATGGTCCAGGGTTGTTTATTTCATATTTCATTAGTTGTTACATTCTGTTTGCAAGGTAATGACTGAATTAACAGTTATACATGCATAGTTCATTGTCAGTGTTTTTTCTTAGAGATCAAGAGCGTAAATACATAAAATTTACTTAAGCTCCATCGATATTTTACTGAAATTCTGCACTTTAACTATGCTACCAGTACATGTTATGAAAATCAGAGTACTAGAAGTTTTACCACATTTATCCTTGTTATGATGGTTTCAAACCAAAATATATTTTATTACAAAGTATGGAAATCACTGCAACTTTTCCCTGATCTGTCCACACAGACTCTGTTACTGAGATTCCTAAAAGTTACCACACTGACAGTACTAAACGACTGCCAGGGAAGGAAAGTGTCTTTCTTTAATGTTATTTTTATTATGACGTTTAGATTTCTACAAGGCCAGCTGTAATCAAAATCTGACCACAAACAATCACAGCTATTGTATTATTGACAAGCAAAGGTCTTTCTTAAATTCAATTTACAATCCAAGTGTTTTTATTTTGCCGAGGTCAGATGTTACCCAAGTTACCAAACCATAACACAAACACTGATTGCACAAGGTTTCTTGTCATTGCCGAGAATAAGGTTTTTATTAATGAGAAAATCTGATTTTTATTAGGATATTTTTCTTACATTTCTAAGGTCATAATTGGAATGACCCCTACATATACATAATAACAATGATGATGTCATCAATTGTTGTGTACCACCTGTCTGGTCCAACTGAAGTAATCACCACTTAATGTGATGCAATTTTCACAACCTATCAATTTCATCACACTAAACCAACCAGAAAATGAAATTCAAACAACTAAACTGAAAGGTGATCAAAAGTAGTGCCACAGTTTATTTTATTTCTTGGTGATTGAACCTTAGTTTAAAAGCTAAACATTTATTTTTGTGTATGTTCCTTTCATTACCCATTAAAACAGTAAATACCAACAATTTGTTTCAGTCAAATGGCACCTTCTACATGTACATGTAAAGATAAGTTATTGTCTTATTATTTCTTGTTTCTTGTCCCTCACAACTTAGCAAGCACAATAAGGTGTGTGGTTACAGTACTGTTTACATCATGGGATAATTGTATTCATTACCCTAATCATGTTCATTCACTTCACCAGTGCAAAAGCCTCTGTGGACAAAGAGAATAGGCGCTAAGGTCATGCAAATGCACATGGCAAATTAATACAAATAACAACACATATAGCTAACAGTAACAATTTACTCTTACAATACATTGCAATTACATTGCTCAACTGAACATCTAGGCTTAACTCCTCCCTTGGCATATGTATGATTCCTAATTATATTGGTCATGCTCTGGAATACAGTCTGACTGTGAAAGTTTGACGAGATGACAAATTTCAGCCAATATCATTATGTACAAGAAGAGTCAATGTTGATGGTTCTGATGAAATGTTCATTTCTTTTCAATGGCCAACCAAGAAATATAATTCACACACAGTCCCCTTCTATCACCTTGATTCACAATAAAAGACAGCTTTCAAAATTTACAATTGGGTTCTGGTGGTACAGATTTCAAGAACTGTTGTATTCAGGCTTTGGCTTTTTTTTCTGATAAAAGCCAGGATTGCTGTAATCATGACAAAAACCATCAATCACATTCTCACAAATCAGAGTCAATATTTCTTCTGCAACACTGCAAAACCTCTTGATGGCGAGTCTTGAAAGTGTCGTAAAAGAGGTGTAGTTTACAATAATGATCAATCACGACAAAATATTTTATTACATTCAATGGTGACCTACATTTCTTGTTATTAATATTATATGAAAATACAAAAACTGTTGATCAAGAGCTCTACTATATTTTATGGTCCAAAAATCATAAGGGATTCAAAGACACTTGCAATGGTATTATATCATTCCAGATATATCAACTATCATGTACAGTCCAGAAGGTGAAATTTGCATAATTCCAAAATGATGAGCTGGAGTATTTTTTACTAAAAAAATCAAAATTCATCATGACAAATATATTATTATTTTTGTAATTCCCAAGTAAAATGATAAGACTAATTGGTATAATGAGTCACTCTTGTTCTCTTCACAAATTGCAGTTTGGAACCCTCTATACATACATGTATATGTACATGCCTGGGGAGAGAAACCCTTGCGAAGTGAACAGTTGTAGTCTGGCTCATGAAAATAAACTGCAGATGTGCATGTGAACCTGTTAAAACAGTTCATTTCTTGAAATGTGCTTGTATCCATGTAGTATGAGCCACGATATTTTGCTGTAAAACTCAATTTATTCATGTACAATGTAAATGTACACAGTACAGGCACTTTTTATCATAGCTATTTTGTATCTGTCCATTCAATTGGCGTCAGCCATTTTATCTTGAATTTGTTAGGCGCATTTGGAACTTTGCATGATTAGCAAACTAGTAACACAGATATTCAAATGCCATGATAGTACATATCAGTAACTTATACACCCACAACTTGTATGTAACCTTAGAAAGTTCCTTGTAGTTTAGACAAATCAGTTTTAAGTTTTGTCAACAAGTGATCATATTATAGTACAAATTCCTTTTAGTGGCTGAGAAAATTTTAGACTTTGTAAGATAGGGTACAAGATACTATATTGCTGAATTTACATGTAAAAGATCTTGTAAGTTGTAATGTGAAATGTGAGAGGTTAGTGGGCTTGAGAGAAAAAATGTTGAGAACAAGTAAGATTTCACATTACTACTTCAGTGTTCACCACAGGTACTCGAATCAATGTGTAGAAAAAAAAAATGTATTGTATATAAATAATTTATATACATATTTTTTTTTTAAATCATACATATTGATTCAAGTACCTGTGGTGTTCACGGTGATGCAAAATCATGCATATTATACGTAATGGAAATTAATTTTATGCACATTTGATTGAACGATCCGTATCCTGTACACAACCAATTTTGTTATAGTGCACAAGCCATTACACTCCACGTTGCTGACTTGAGAAAAACTTGCAATTTGTGAGACAACTGGGGTCTGGTGTGGAGGAGAAATGTTGCAAAAAACTCTAATGCATTTTGATAGTACATCAGTGTACATAACATCAACTTAGCCAATTTGGGGACACATGTAGAAGTGTGTCCACTCCTCGCAGAAGACATAAATCTAGATTATGCTAGGGAGTCTAACTCTATAATTCCTATTCCTAACACAATAAAGTCCCTAGCTTGACTACAAATGTATATCCATTGTACAGTCAGTCCACTGCTCTACATTCTATTTCTGTATTAGTTTGTGAAATTCACCTACATACTGTTAGTAGTTTTTGATTGGAAATTACATTATACATCACTGTACAAAACTGAGTTATAGCAAAATTGGAACGGAGATCTAGAACAGTGGACATTTTATTCTGTATTGATTCAATTTCTAAAATACATAACATGGAAAGCTATGACCTGTTATAATCAATGCTAACATTTATATTATGTAATAATATTCATTACATGATGTAAGTACTTCTTGAACATGGTGTCCCCTCATATGCAAATCAATGGAATGTACAGAATGGACCCCCTGGCATATATTGTACATTGTGATGCTGCCAACAAGTCTTGATAATATATAGTGTACTTACATGGACATTACAACACCCAGGAAATTTCCGAAACAAAATCCACATAAATTATGACATGGTTTATACTATACTGATCTTTCCCATTATTCTTGTTCTAAAACAAGTTTATTTCAATTATGCTGTATTATTTCTACACGTCAATAAATCATTAAATGTGAAACAGAAACACCCATGTAAATCATTTTCCCACATAAAGGACATATTTTCCTTTCTGATCAATGCCATTATAATTACTATTGGTATGCATACCTACTTCATTACAAATTCAAGTACAAGTTCTTTAATCACACATCTTGTATTACTTAATTGGTTGATAACTATTCGTAAAATCCAAAACATCCACATGCTGATCAGTACCACATTTTCAAAACTTACTTTCTGGTACCATACTCATATATTTTCTTAAATAGATGGTCACTGACTTAAAACAAGTGAGTCCGGGATGCCACATCAATTTTATACATATATGGTATAATTTAATTTCCCTTGTATACATGAACATCATAAATTCTGTCAGTTTCACTTGGCTGTTTATGTTATTGAAACTGATTAGAATGTACTGCTGGTACACATGTATTTCTGTTGAAATCTACAATTGCTGAAGTGAAAGCAAAATAAGTGGACAGAGAAAACATGAATCATGTACATGTACAACCATTTCTTATCATAACAATCTCCTTCCACAATCAAATTCACACTCCTGATTGATAATAGGACACGCTTTTTTTACTCTTTTTTTTTTTGGAAATGTGAGGCAATATAAAGACACTTTTTTTTTGGTGAAGAGTTTTGGCTTTATTATATAGAGGTGCTAATATATTGATGTCCTTGAAAGCTGTTCCTAATCAGCCGCATGACCCCAATTTAAGTCTTGTACTAGACCTATTTTTATGTGTCTTGGCCTTGGAACACATTTGATTCAGCAGTTGTACCGTAACAAGGTTGAAATAATAACACAGATGGTCTATTGATTTTCTTTGAAAACCTTTGGAAGAATAACAAAACGGACATTTCATTCCTTACAGTATTTCACGGTCTGTGTATTAAGTCTTCCTGAACAAGATCAATATTGATATTCCAAATTTTTAATATTTCAGATGTAAAATTGTGTAAATTAATTTTATCTTCACATGGGGCATAAATAAATAATAGCCAGAAAAACAAATATGTTATTTTTTTTCTCACCCTGCGTCATCATGGCAGGGCTTGTTTCCAGAGTTTACTACGTGCACACACGCATCACATTGTATGTTTTACCTTTTACCCCTGTCTTGACTCTACAAGCCCAACAATTCTACTACAAGTACATCTTCTAAATCATGGATGTTTTTAGAGGAGACCACAAATTACAATATTTGAACTGACGGTTTTCAAAACCAGACGGAGAAAAAATAAATATTCACTCTTACCTGAGCGACTTTACTTCACTGGTTTTGTACCTGTGTATGGCGTTTTTTCTTCGATTACAGATGATTCATGAATGAAAGCAGATGCGTAGGAATTTTCTATGTTTTATCCTAGTAGTCAATGAACGGGTTATACACGCCCACATTCAATTTTCTATACACAGCTTGCCGGTGTGTTAGTAATATTTGCGTGGATATCACCCACTCACATCACATCGGCATACCGACGTGTTCGTTACTCAAATTTCGAACTTTCGCTTGTTCCGTGTCACAGATTGTAGAAATTGGAGAGGGTCGACCAGTACTTTCAAATGTTATAAGTGTGATCTTTAGTTAACCACTGAATTTCCGCCGGATGTTATAAACGTTGGGTTTCAGCAGTCACAACTTTACAAACAACTCACGCGGGCGGTCGAGCCTTTTTTTCACGTTACTCCATTGATTGATGATCACGCGAAATGTCTTGTTTTGCTTTTTCTTCGGTAACCAGATCTGCACTCATTGCACATAGGTGGCACTTCTTCGTTCTTTGACTGGATACTAGTCTGCACATAAAATAAAGATACGATTTTAGCACAGAATTCACAGCAATTTTCTCATTCTAGCGATGTACTTCGAACGCCTTCCTACTCTTCGCGTGCAAGACTATCGATGAGTGAAAGCAAGATGTACTAGTAGACAACACGGAAAGTGGTGACGTCATCGAAATTGCCGGGTCATTCCCAAAACGTTCTTGGGTTTCATATATTTTATTATTAGTAAATTACATATACAACTATTGTTAATTTATATCAGTTAATCATGTTAACCGCCTTTACTCCAAAGAATATCCGAAAACATTAAAAACCTAACCACATTCATGATACAGTGCAAAGGTCAAAGACGATTGCATTACATCATAACTTTACGTGTTTGTGAGCCTCGTTTTGACATCGACAAATAGGAAATCAATCACCTGCAGGCGAGCCAACATGAAATTGACATCCCCAGGTGATCGTGTTGAAGGGTAGTACATCTCAGTTTTAAGGTAATTATTTCAGGTTTTATTACATTTTATTCGCTAATTTAGACAACGATATGTCAACCATCAGACGGTGAAATTTCATTTTACATTTCCATGTCTCAGACGGCTTGTTTCCTCTTGTAATTGCAAGGGCCACCGTTCACAACTGTGCCCCCAGTGAGTCATTGAATGTTGTATGGAAGTGTGAGCGAGGGCCACTGTCGAAAAAGGAATCGGCTTTTCGGCGTTGGCCGATACGATTTGCGCGGTAAAGTTGTTTGAACATGTACACGTTGCCGGAGTAGTCGTGGTTTTGAACAGCATATTTTGTATTTGTTGACTAATCGATTACAAGCGACTGAGAAGTGCTTGGGTGGTAATATGTACATAGTGTTACACTGTGACACACTAAACCCTCCCGATCCCCCCCTACGATTTACAAAACAATTGTATGCTGGATGCTTTCAATTGGAGATGATTTATATTTTCCATTTCACCGTTCAGGTGTGTCAGAGTTGAAAATGTGAGACACAAGCGTACCATTGTTTAGAAGAAAACCTGAGCGAGCGTAGAATTCCATCATCCACTGGCCTATGTCAATAACATAGTAGCAACTGAACATACAGTCAAAATGGCCAGACAGTTCGGATCTGGAAGTCAGATGAGCGAGGCCTTCGTTGAGAAGACGGCGAAGGAGAAGGCCAGGCTTGTACACAAACTTGCCGGTCAGCTGAAGTCCGATATGGCCAGGTAAGGAGCGAAACAACTTATCATGTAATTATAAATAACTTTATTTTGTTTCCTTCCATCTTGTCATGGACAGGAATACATGCGAGTCATGTGAAGTTTACATTATGATGTAACACACCAATAAATGGTTGTCTGAGATTGAAAGAATCGGACAATTAATTTGTCTGGTGTTTATGACAAAAGTATTGGTTATATACCAAAATTAGATAAAAAATATCTAAGTTGTAATGATGCTAAACATAATAAGCAGGTAACATGTCACCCTAAATATGGTCACCACAACACAGTTTTGTGCCCTATCAAAAATCTAGACCCACCAGCAAGATACACGCAACTGTTGTAAAATGTACATCAAGTTGCGTATCCTGTTGGTGGAGGGTCTATGCAAAAATCAAAACTTTTTCACTCAATCCAAATTTCTAGAATGGAGTATTTCAGAAGGATATCAATATTACCAGTCTTGAGTTCAAACGCCAAAGATTTGTTGGGGGAAGGGGGGGGGGGGGTGCTGTTATTGTTGCAAGGTCACAACCCTTTCATCTACAAATAAGACCAATGCCACTTAGGTATATTGGTAGTGATTCACTTCCTTGGGGTTTTAAAGCCCATCTTTTAGCAAACAACTGATGGTCAAGAAACAAGGGGTAAATGACACACATCCACCTGTTGTCACCTGGCAGGTCAAGGGATTGATTCAATAGTCTAATTTGGGTAACTGACTATTATTATGTGAATTTCTTGTTTTACTGGAGAAAGTGTCAAATGTTAGGGGTTCATCTTGCTAAGTGATCACTCATACTTCATTGAGTAAAACCAAATAAATATTGTATATTTAAAATTTGACCAAAAATACTGAGATAAAGTTAAATACCAGTGGGTATCCACATGTAGACTGTACGATACATTGTGTTGTCACCCCTACCAGGCATCTAAATCACAAAGTCTAGATGGATATATTGAGTATATATCATTGGATTTTCTTTACACATGGAGAGCATTTTTACTTTATTAATCCATCTCTTGTTCCCTAGTCATTTTACCAGGCCTCCCAAAGAAAATTGTGGTTCAGTGCATAGGAAACTATTCAGTATGCTAATTATACCAGATTTGTCTTTCTCCCAGTTTCCATCACCAGCGTTGTCCAAGCTTAGCAAAAAAATGAAACCATTGCATGTACATGTATGATGGTACTGGTAGTCATGCTTTATTTAGCCTGACTTAATAGAGATACGCTGTCCACTTCAATTAAATATCACCTTGAAATGAAACCATTAATCAAAATGTAATTGTGAAGTAGACAAGCAAATCTGACAGTGGTAAAAAACAAGAAATGTACAGACATATATACCAGTATACCTACAGTGACTGAGTAGTACAAATTAGTTGCATGGTGTTGAAATGAACACAGGTTTTTTTTTCAGAATGTAATAACCGCACTCCTATAACAACAATGGAGAGGAGTTATAAACATTTATTGTCAATGTTATTGAAATGTATACCCAATCTAATACATACTTGTGAGGGTAGGGGACAAAACGTTTTGGTGTTTTACATCAACACTTTGGATTGATCACAAGATAACATCTCCAAAAACAAACACAAAAGAGGTGAAATGTTGTAGAATTTGCAGTTTTGTTATTGTACATGTAATTTGTAACTATGATTTTGGAAAGGAAATTAATTTTAAATCAATAAATGCCAGGGGAACGCTGATAGGTTTTACCTTCGTATTGCCCCCTAACTAAACACTTCAAGATTTCTGTCAGTCTGTTATTGAAGTGTTTGTTTTTGAAGTGTATAGAATTATGTACACAGTATCAATCATCATGTCAGGTACTTGACACTAAAAACTGACTTTAAAACAAGGAAAAAAAACAACCCACAATATCAAACATGAAAAATCAAGGGTATGTATTGCTGTTAGTGTTCTTAACACAATAGTATTGACCCATACATATAGTGGGCAGTTTTGTTTAAGAACAGGTTTAGACAAGTACACACCTCCATTTCAACTATATAGATTGCAGGTTCATAGTAAACTCACAGGGAACAGTGGACTGTCTGTGTTGAAATTGAAATCGTGGTAGTAGGTCTAACACCATCCTAGGTTGAATACAGGTATTCATTTCCAGTTATGAAGATAAACCGAACCAGTCGCTAACCTTACCTAACCCGACATGTAACTCCCTACCTTGACTACAGTCAATTGTGTATTTATTGCACAGTTGTCCACTGTTCTATATCCTTGCCAACTTCCATGCAAAGGACTGAATGTAGCAAGAATTTATTACTCATACCATTACTAATTGCAATAGTATTACACAACCAACACAGGCAAAGTTTACAGTGTATCTTCTCCAACAGTATTAAACATAAGCACTTTGTTATTTTTGTTATTTTTACACAACCAAGTTTTTGTAGTCCAGACTGTTATTGTCTACTAATGTCAGTTAATACTCTTTATGTATGTGTTTGATTGTTTTTATACAACACTACCAGACAGTAACACTTCCTGGAATGGATGAATAAAATTTTATCGTATTGAATTGTGTTGCCACCGGCTGGTCATTTTGGAAAGTTCCTTATAAAAGAATTTGTGATACTACACTGTATTGAAAAGACATTAAATCTGCCACACAACAGCATGTACACAAATAGAACATGTACATATGACATAACAGTTGAGAGTGGGAGCGGAGCGCTCTGCTTTTTTGGAGCTATATTCTTGATACATTTTATTATTGTATTCAATTTGAACTTTTGTTCCAAACAAAACTTGAAAATTTACCTGAAAGACTGAAGTGTGCAGTCGAAAATTTCAGGTAATATTTTCAAGTTGTGTTTAGAACAAAAGTTCAAATTGAATGCTATGGTTTACCAACACAGATGAATTTCCATTTGAACATTTTATTTTTGTTGTCCACGTGTAGTACAGGATTATAATAATGAGAGATTGAATCTTCATGGATTCTTGGTTCATCACTTCAAATGAAAATGTCTACTTTCCTCAATTACCCCTGAATATGCCAACAAGGACGCCAGCAAAAATTTGAAGAAAAAAATTTGGCTCAGGGAGTAGAAAATGTCATTTGAAGATACAGTAACGTCTAATTTGTAAGACTGAAAAAATATGATATTTAAAATGAATGCACCTTAGGCCATTGGAAAGGCACAATCGTTGGAGGGGGGTGGGTGGCACAGCAGTTGTTCTATATATCTGTCAGTGATAACTTCTATCAAGATGAACTTGTTATCCAGAAAGTAGAACAAAAAACAGTTTGTTAAATCATGAAGGAAAACAACTCACTTATCTACAGAATGGTATGTGCATTTTATACTATCGTATATTATGAAGATACAACATACCTGAAACATCAAAGAACAAAACATGTCCCTCTTCCATTATCTTTGAACATATTCAATCCTCCATGCAAATGGAATTCTGTTCAACTTATGTCATTACCATATTACTATGGCTATCTATTGTTTTGTTGAATATAAATATTTGAAATAATTTGTCTACAATAAAACCATTATGATATCTTTCATTCAAGTAAGAGACACATTCTGTTCTATGTAAATATAGTTTGTACAGTTTTATTACAATATAAAAGGGAGTGATAAAGTGTGACTTGTACTCAATTAGTTGGATATTGTTGAAAAGAAGGCAGTATGTTCCTAGATGTCAATTAGATAATATGTACATGGAATGTTGTCTAAATATAGCTCATATGTATTCATTGTAAATCAAGGAATATTCAGACATTTTGTAAAAAACTGGTTGAATAGCTTTTTGTTGTTCTGAAAGATTTTCAACATTTATTTGAAATGACAAGGTTTAGTTTGTTGTGAGGGTAGATTTAGCCTGGAATCAAAAGAGAATTGGGTTTTTGAATTTATTTCTCCATCGTGGGATGCGGAAATCAAATACAAATTTCCTATTCTCTTTGATTCTAGGCAAGAGTAGATTTGCATCTACATTTAGTGAATAGGCCTTGAATCACACTCCATTGAAGACAGTTTGGTATTTCTGAGAGTTAGAAATGATCCGATACCACATTAGCATCTAGACTAGGTATTTCCATGGTCTGGGACCTACTCTATTCAAGATTATATGGGTGGGTCTTTCCATGATGGTGTTGTTTACACGTGCGATTGGCAACTAAACTGTGAATAGGCCCTGTGTATGAGGTACCCTTACATCTGCCTACAGTAAATTTCTGTCACTTTGTAGTATTTAAAAAAAAAAAAATTACCGGATACTGATTGTTGTAAAGGTATATTTGCTGACTTCGTAGGCCCAATGGAGGATGTAAATGAAGTCTCACTTACAGGTTTTTCCCCTCTCAAATTATATATTTTGTTTTGTCAATTTAAAAAAAAAATTATAAGATGAAAAACATGGTGACAGAAAATCTGTCTGTAAACAGATACCAACGGAACACTGTTAGGTTAAATAACTGAAGTTTATCAACATGATTATTAACATACTTTACAAGTTAAAATACTGGGAAAATCTATAACCTAATTTTCAACAATGATAGACAAGTTATTGAACCAACTTGGTAATTCAATTTTTCATTGTACCATGTACTATTATATTATTTACCTTTGCAGTCAAGAATTCCATTATTTATGTGACAAAAAAATCAATGTAATCAACCCTGTTATCATCAAGTATGTGCTAAGTGTCAAAGTCTCGTGAGCAAACATGAGGGAAAATTTGTTACTGTAGAATAATGTAGAGTGTCTTTGTGTGTGTGTATGTCTTTTTTTTTTAAATGTCGCTGGGAGAAATTCGTAGCATAAACACAAAAAGAAAAAAAAGGGTAATTTATTAGGGACCTTCTGAATTGAAATGACACAATTTGACTGTCTGATGCATAATGTAGTGCGTCTTTGTGTGTGCGCATCTATGTCTTTATAAAAAAAATGCAGATGGGAGAAATTCCCAGCATAAAACACAAAAAGAAAAAAAAAGGGTAATTAATTAGGGCCCCTTTGAATTGAATAGGACACAATTTGACTGTTTGATGCTGCAAGTTGTACACAATGTAAGAAGTTCAGTATCTGTAAAACATAAATAGAGATTGCGTTTGTGCATGGAACTGTGCCAATTTACAGGTAGGGTGATATATTTATTAGGCCATAACTTTACAGGTGTTGTGGACCAGAGGTCATTTCTGAGTATGTAAGTTAAGACAACACAAATAAAAAAAATATAAATTGTATATTCATAAACAGGATGTTTCAAACAATAAAGTGTATGTATATGTAGTATACAGGATCCATGTTTACAAATCTAAAGGAAACATACTATCTGCGTCTGAATCACGTAAAGAGAGGTAGTATCCGACCTGAAAGCTGAAAAAATGAACAGCTGTGGTAAAAATACTAAATTATCTCCATACTGCTATTCTTGGCATAGTTACCACTGTTCATCACATGTTGGAGGTGTGTATTTTTCCTACGACCCCACTTGACCTTAGCCTAGGATCGGCTGGTGACATCCAGCTGTGGACATGATGTTTATTTGGATGTCAGGCAAATTGTAACTAACTGACTGTACAAGTTATTAACCACAAGGTTCACTGAAACAATGTATTAGTATGGGTAATTTGTAACTGCCTGGATATAGTGAACTACAGCAGGACTGTATTGTAGTGCTGGGAACCACACAATAAGTTGTACTCATAGACAGTATGGATGTCTATGGTTGAATACTATTATATTATTATTTTGGGGGTATAAATGTCTAAGGTCTGAAATTTACTTTTCACAAAGTCTAAAACTTCCTGGAAATTCTTTTTCTTGTATATTGTTTTTGTGAAGGTAAATAATGGAAAACTTAAAATCTTGTTATTTTGCTTTTCAGTGCTTTACTGCTGTTACCACAAAACTTCTATACTAAAAAAGGTTATTTCCTTTTCTCACTTACTTAGTATTTATTGGTATCACTGTCATAAGCATCATTATAATTTTACAAATATAAATCAAAAAGTAAAATTTTAGACACCAAGTAATCGTAGAACTTACACATTTTGTGATAACACTGTTGGTAAGTAGAAAGTCATAAATAGATTACTGAACAGAGTGAAAAGGGAAACTGCTGGAAAGTTGTATCTGCTTCTTTAGTGGTTACATTGTACATGTAAGTGAGTAGCCAAGAGACACATGTGGTGCCAAGAAGTACACTCCCAGTATCACCCCAAACTAAAAATATTCCCTGATGTTTCATTTTTGATGCTAAATAAAGAACTTTGGTTACTTTGATTTCATGTTTTATGTTACAGTCATCTCATTAATAATTGATTAACAACTTTATATAATAAGTGGATTTGAAACAAATCTACTTTTCTGTTACCAATCTAATAGTACATAAAACATTTAGTGGTAAAACTTATTCATGGTGTTGTGACAAAAGTACAATTTTCTGTGCAAAATTTCAAAATTTTGCAAATTGGGAAAAGTGATAGACTCAGTAGAGGACTTATGGTGTGTTTATCATGATATTTTTAGTTACAGTAACTCTGTCATCTATAAACACGATTTTACTTGAAATAAAGACTTTGACAGAATAAGTAAATATACATGTCAGTAAGCCTATTAGACATAGTGCAACAAATACTAGAAATAGCCATCAAATTAACTTCTTGGGGGCAAAACCTTTCACCTGATGATGTAATATTCAATTAGACATGTACAATATTGTCTATGCTGGAGGGGTTTCCCCAGGCTCTGATTTAAAGAAGTGGTTTTCTTTCTGGAAGAACTGGTAAACATAAACACATAAAGACAACAATATGGTGGCCTGGAGACTTGGCATGAAAACGCCAAGTCAATGGATTAACAGTGTGTTCTCTGGTATGCAAATTTGCAATGCTATTTTGTGTTTTCTTGGAATGTGTGTAGATGAAGAAGGGATCTGTAATTGTTCAATTGTTTTTTTCTTGAAAGGCCTACTTTGGATTCAATAGGCTTAAGATTTAGGTATGAAAATCTGTTGTATAGCAGGGGCAGAGCTGTCAGTAAAGTTGATCTAATACAAAAGAATGATCCCATGTAATCCACATGATTCTCCTAATATTAAGATAAAAACCAATGTGATGACCTGGGATTGAAACATAGTCCTTTAAATCAATCCTGCACAGGTTATACCTTAATGTAAATCACCACAAGCCATCATTAGCTTTTGGTCCTTTGAAGTGTAGAAACTAGAATAGGCTGCATACAACCCATGTAATTACAGCAATTGGTTGACTGCACACGACAAACTACTTTGACTAATGTATACCCATAAAATTGGTTCTTTAGACCAAAGAAGGTCAAGTTACTAAATGTTGTGTTGGAATGATGGTACCTTTGACCATAAATCTGCCATGGTTGTCTTCAGAAACATTCTTGAAGTTTACAGGTCTAAGGTCAAACCATTCTATTGGATTGATTAATAGGTAGTACCTCGTAATTATGGGAGAATGGTGACTTGCCAACCTTTTGTGGTAGATGCAGGTAGGTTAGGAAACAACAATTAGGGACGTATTCAGATCTGAGCATTTTCTGTGCTATTTTTGTTGCATATAAAGACTGTAGTTATTCATGTTCAATATAACAATGTTGTTTGGTGTACATCTAGTAGAAATTTTCCGATAGACATCAGAATCATGAAATTTTACTTTTATCACAAAAATTACAGGTACACTGGGGTTAATTTTATAGTCAATTTAAAGAACAAACTGACATGAATGTGAGACTAATACTAGATACATGTTTTATGCAAGAATTTGAAGTATTCACAGTATGTAGATAATACACAGACTATGTAGTTTCAAAGCTACTGTAGACTTATTTCCATGCCCAAAAATAACATGAAATTATCTCATATGTTACATTGTCATTTTGTAAACTAACTTGAGATAGGAATTTTGATAAGATGTTTGATGTAAGATACAAGTTTACAAACATTTGACAAACATATTAAGACTGTGTGTTGAATTTCAAAGATCTGGATAGATGTCCTGGAGTATTTTATCAACAAACTTGTGTCCGTTGAAAAAATTATTTCACCTACTTGTAAAATTGTCAAGTTGTCTTAACTATACATGCAGTAAAATACCTTGAAATAGGAAATTTGGAAAAATATGAATTTAAATCAATTTGACTCTAGCGTAGGACGGAATGTAATGCAATTTGTGAGTTGAAGGTAGGTGTTAGTGCTGTTACCCACCCACACATTACCGATACTCCATTTGAAGCCATAGAAATCAGATTAGAACTATAAAAAAATACATATGGCACTACCACCTCTGTTGATTAGAAGATAATTAAAAAGTGCTATATTAAATTAAAAGATTTCGGGTTTTTTTTGACAGTCTCAAAAAGAGATATGTTTACAGCAACATAGATGTTACGAATCAGACCATAATGTAGACATGTTTACTGAACATGATGGTTGAACTAAATAGAAGGTATATGTCCCAGTATAAATACCATTGGGGTAATAACTGGTTTTGATGAGCATATTAAAATGGCATGGGTCATTCATGTAACATTTTAAGACAGAGACAAGTACGGCAACCAAATATTCTCAATACTACCATCATTTGGTTCTCAACATGGGTTCATGTACACACACTTCACTTAGTGTATAAATATATATACACCAGAACAAGGTCATCTGGGTCAGCAAGGGAAAAAAATATTTGTACCAGTATAAAGTCATGATCACTATCAATTATTTCAACAAGCATAAATACCATGGATCATTCATGTAAATTTTGTTATATTAGACAGACCCACCAAATATTATCAATACAGCTCTCATTTTATTCTCAACATGGATACATACTTAGTACATGTCATATACCCTGGTAGGTACATGTATATCAACATCAGAACAGCGTGATTCAAGCTAAAAAAAAGGAGATGATATTTGTACTTGTAAATGTCATGGCATTTATCAATTATTTGTAGGAGCTTAAATGGCATGCGTTGTTCATGTAACATTTTAGACAGATGTAAGGTCAACCAAATTTTATCAATATGTCTGTAATTTTGTTATCAACATAGATATAGTATAGGAAATTAGTAAAAGGTTATGAAATTATTATTACCGGATACATCTATTTATAAAAACAAACCTCCAGATTGGCATAACAAATGTTGTCACAGGAATAAGGTAGTCTAGTTCCTATACAGCATCGTTACCATTTACACCTCCACTCACAGTCTAGTTCCTACAGTATCGTTACCATTTACACAGGTCTCCACTCATAGTCTAGTTCCTATACAGCATCGTTACCATTTACACCTCTACTCACAGTCTAGTTCCTACAGTATCGTTACCATTTACACAGGTCTCCACTCACGAGTCACAGTAGTTAGAAAACGACATTGGCATACAGACTAGGAATAAAGGTTACACACCTCTTTCATTTTGTTGAGACTGATGAGTGATTTTAATAGTATTTTTGCAAGGGTTTGGTACCCTGGTAACATAAAGGGGCAAATCAGGTAAAACTGGCATAGTTTCCCCATACTGTAGTGTACCACAATTCTGTATTTGAACACAGTAAAATGACCGAGTATAAACCTAAATAGATATTAACCTACAGCACTTTACGCCCCGTGACAAAAACACTGAAGTGCTACGTGCATTTGTATTTCATAGACAAATTGACGTTTTCTGAAGGTAAACTGATGTGAATTGAGTAACACAATGCAACACAGAGGCAGGATAAGCTACAAACAATCATAGGATTAAAATGGACTAGATAATGTTACACAGAAAAGAGAGAGTATTTATAGGAATATGAATAAAAGACTGCCAATGCTGACAGACGGTGCACTGTTACGTATTCTAGGAGTGTTACAGGGAGCGATGACTCATTCTTGACGTTGTGTCTGTAGGAGTTGAGGTAAATAATACTGCAGAAATAGCATGGGAGTGACTTCAGTTGAATTCTATCTTGTTCTACTCATGAATGAAATAATCATTTGTGGGTAGAAATTTGTCTTTTCCTGTATTGTCATGATTCAATTCATGAATTATGGCATCAGCATAACGATTAGTCATTTTACAGCTAATATTCAGAATTTGAATTATACATTGGTAATCAGCTTGGTAGAAATTTGTCTCTTCCTAAACAATTTTAAGGGTTTTATATTTGTGATTCAACTTACAAACTCTAAATACAGACATATAGGAATTATAGTGTAATGATTACTAATGTTATAGTGTGTGTGTATATAAAATGTGTGTATGAGTGTTCATGTGTGTGTGTGTGTGTGTGTGTGTTCATGCATGTGTGTGTGTGTGTTCATGCATGTGTGTGTGTGTGTGTGTGTGTGTACGTACGTGTGTTCATGCGTGTGTGTGTGTGTGTGTGTGTGTGTGTGTGTGTGCATGAGTGCATTCGTATGTTTGTGTATAAAATCACAATTTAATGAACAGCATACTTTGATAATCAGCTTGGTAGAAATTGATCTTTTCTAAAAGAAAATAATTTTATCAGGTTCCATTGTGATGATTAACATATGAAATATGGTTACAGAGAAATTGCATGATAATCAATAATTAATAATTATATATGGATAATGTAATCATCATAATTTAAATAACAATATCCTAAATAGTACCGGTAATCTATATCCCAAATTTGGATTTCATAATTTTAAAGATAATGGCAGACATAAATTAGAATTTTAAGAAAAACATTGAGTGATACTACTGCACAGATGTATCATACTTGAAGGGTTCTTTAATATACATGTAACATGTAAATATGGGTACATTTATTGAGGGTATTTAAACCAAATACCCTACACAGCTTTTTGGGAAGGGCAGAGATAAAAAAAAAATTTACTTGAGGCCCCCCCCCCCCCCCCCCCCCCCCCATTTCATACTGGGGATTACCCACCCAAATTTTGGTAATAAAGGTAGGGATATCCTTATAAGTGAAATGGTTTACTTGATTTCCCACCTCTGTTATAGGGGTCCCCAAATACTATAACTGGTTCCTAAAGGCCCAGGTCAGATTAGCTAAAAATTGGGTGATAAACACAGTTGTCTGGCAAGGCTTTAGAAAAGGTCCATCCTGAATAAAAAATATGATCTTCCATATTAAATCCTTATCACAGCTATACTGATAAGAAAGCACTTGTATGACATTAGGCCAGGCCTTAAAGTCTTCAAAACCTAAAATATTAGAAGACCAGAGGAGAACAATTTGAAGCACAGGAGCTTTCCGCACACAGATCTAGAATGGTGATAATATCTATAGAAATGTTTGTTTGATGTATTCAGTATCTAACAATGAATAACTGTGACTGCTGTCAATGCACATATGATAACCATCACAAAGTACAATTTTAAGGCAATGTGTGGTACACAGCTGGAGCAGACAGCTTGAGTCTTTTTATAGATGAAACACACCTTTCACCCTACAATGTCCCCTTGATGAAGAGATTGCAATATATGAAATGCTAGTATTCAGGTCGAAATTTAGATATCAATAGCGTGAGACAGATGGATTGAATGGGTGTCCTTAATATTGAGGACGAAAATGGTGATAATTTAAACATTAAATTCATTTCATTGATCTTAAATACACATTAATGGTTTGTTTATAGGCTTAAAAAAACTGACTGTGAATGAATTTACTCCGTATTTTTGGATTGAAATTAGGTATGAAGTCGATTAGACTTCACTAGGTACATGTATATAGTAAGTACCAAGGGTTACCTCAGTCACCAATATTAAGGTACAACGTGTGACAATCTATACAAGTGTTCCTAAATTTCCATTTTTGTTGCTGTGGTTTCCCATCAAAATAACAGTACATTTCATACAAGGTATAAAAATGTATGAAAGTTTACTAGATTTGCCTCCTCTGTTATAGAGGTGTCCCGCTAAAATTATGGTAGCAGGGTACATTTTGAGATTTTTGTTGTTGTAAATTTTACCAGATTTCTTGACTTATTTACCCGAGTTGCATACATGTACCCGGTCATATAAACACTAAAACCTGTCTGTAAAAGATTGACAAAAAGAGAAAAAGGATGTCTGGTTCATTGAAAATGAACAATAATATGTAGGAAATTTCAATTGTATTTCTTTTATTTATGGTGATTTATCAAAGTTGACAGCTCCAGATAGTTTGTCCAAAACTTTACGGTCATGGAGTGGGTTGGGGGGGGGGGGCAGCTTGACAACACCATGGATGTATTGGGTGAGACAACCATGATAAAACTGAGTAAAAGTGTTGGTATATGAATAGGGCCCTTTTATTAAAGTAGGCTGTAGAAGAAAGAGTGTAAAATTGGCAATAGAACCATGTATTGTAAACATGAACAAAAGCAGGTCAGTCAGTCTGTCTAGTGTATAGATTCATTTGATGTGACTCATCACATTGTTTGCTACCTTTACCCTATCTGAATAAAAAAAAGTAGTCAAAATTGTGAAGCTCTTTCAATCACAAATAAAACTTGTTAACTTGCTTTAGAAGTACAACAATATGACAATACCCATGTGTTGGAAAAAACATTTGTTTTCGTCACTGAAGCAAAAAAGTCAAAGCCTTCTCCAAGGACAAATGTGTACTAAAGTCTGTTGTGACCAGACACTTTTCCTTTTTTCACATTATATACAAAAGCCTATTGGGAGACATCACACTTCATACTTCACAGGTCACACTTCACACTTCACACTTCACACAGATTTCCATAATGGCAGAATATACGAACGGAAATTAGCCCATGATGCAATGCTTTAGTGACGTATAAACTGTAAAGTATGAAGTGTAAATACAAATGTAGGCTTTCGTATTTTTAAGACTAGAGTCCTATGCATAATAATATACAGTTCAGGTAACCTTTGACCCTCAACACAGACAAATCAATATGTGACCTTTGACCCAACAGTGACATATGTACATTTGTAAATCATCCCTTCACTTTATCTTTCTAGATTACTAGAAGACACTGAGAATGCAGACATTATATTGGTTGCTGGAGGGGAACATTTATTATCGCACAAAATAATGCTACAAACTCGAGTGCCTGAATTCTTTGCCTTCTTCATTGGTAAAAACAGTACGGCCAAGAAAATCATGATACAGAATGTTGTTGCAGAGGATCTCAAGTCATTTCTTAGGTAAGTTGAAAAAAATGAATTGTTGGTAATATGGTTTCTACTCATCAAGTCAAAAAAATGAAATGCAAATTTTCCTTGTCATCTTGTCAGCATCATCAGAGGATCAGGGGTATATTACCAAAGTGAAATTGAATATTTGCAGAGTTGGCCGTAGAAAGCATTATAGTATTATTATGGGGGGGGGGGGGGGTGTTAAGGTCAAAATATGGGTTGTTTGGTGGCCAAGTAGTTACACCACTTGCCTCTTACCACTGCAGTCAGGATTCGAACCCATTCAGGGTTTGATTAAATTTACCATGTTCTAAGTAAGAAGTGTGTCGTTCAGTTTGACTCTACTGTACAACGCAGGTTTTCCCCGGGTACTCTCGGAGTCCGGTTTCTTCCTGCACTAACACTGAACCAAAGGAGCCGGTAAATGGGACTAGCCTCGTTCGTTATCTTAGAATGAAATACATTTTAAAAATAAATAAATATGTAGAGTCCGCTGAGTCGTGACCAACATAGAAAAGAAGTAAATATGGTCACTGAAATACTCAACCATCTGTTTCACTTAGAACAACAGGTCTAACTTTGTAATGTACATATAGTAATGATGATAGTTCTATTCTTGATTTTACCTTCGGCCAGGGAATGCATAGCAAAGAAAATAACAGATAACAAATACAGCCAGAGAAAAGTAAAGAAAATAACCACAAATGTTACAGAAAGCTTGGACTTTTTTTTTTAAGGATACAAAACAAAATTCTAAACACACTTTATTAACTTCACATAAAATTTAATATTTGAATTATTTTTGACACTTTTATAATGTAATCTCAAGTGTTGACAGGCCAAAGGAACAAGCATAGTTTAAAAGACTCAGGCCCCTAAGTATTTAGGACAACCACAAAGATTAAGTGTACTGTCCAAAAATATTTCTAAATTTGCTCTGTAGACATGTGAACAGAACTGAAGATTGAGTATAAAAAGCATTCCAATGTCTAGTGGTAGAAGGGAACAACATTTCAACTTCTTTAGGGAATTCTCAGATGTTAAGAAAACAAATGAAATGTTCATGTGCTTCAGAAATGGGTGTTGAATGCATCTAAACAGGACACTAATCCTATGTCAACCTTAGTGTTCATATTCCAAATAGAAACGTAGTATTTGGGTTGTAAAAAACACCTGTGTACTCACAAAATAATTGTTCAAGTTTGAATTTTCACACACCTCCAATCTTGTGTATACCTTTACAATATGAATAGATTTGAGGGGAAAGTAAGAAACATATCCAATAATGTAGTGTGCTGTAATATTACCAGTAATAGTTATTTGAAAAAAAAATTATATGCATTGACAAATTTTTTTGTAATGGTTTGATAAAAGGAAAATTATCTTCAGAATATTTCAATAGCTTGGTTGGTTGATTAGAGAATATGAAAATTTTGACATACCAGAATTTTAATTTATTAAGAACAATGATAAATTAAGAACAAGAATAATTATTAAACTGTTTATCAGGCTGGTGGACAATATGATCAAGGAGAAGGCTGGATTTGGTTTCAGGCTGTGCCAGAGGGGGTTATTACATTTGGATCCGTCCGTGCATGAGCATGTCCTTAAATTTGCTAACAGCTAGCATATCAGCATTGTCAGGAGTGTATGTACTACATATGATGTTATCAGAACATTCACTTCTAAGAAATTATTTGACTCTATGAGGAGATATTTTCATTTGTAATGAAGCCAGAGTCCATGAGCATTCATTGATTCTCACATAATGTTACATAGTTATCTTGCTATATAGCTTATCTCATTGCACAAATTGATGACATGGAGTACCAGTATAGATTGTACCGCTACATATCAGTATCGATTGGATTATGATTACATCATATTTTACTAAGTATCGTATCTCATTTTATAATAACAAAAATATGTAGAGGAATTGGGAATATCAATGTAGATATGTAATGAATGTATTTCTAATGTAAACTAAGATAAGAGAAAATATTTTTTTTGAGTCTGAGCTAATGATTTATCAATGGTCACTATGTCTAATGTTACAGTGTAGTCGCCAAAGATACATGTACATGTACATGTGTATAGTATAGTGGCCCAATGTTATAGCATAGCAGTAAAATGCCATAGCATCAGGGAACTAATGATAAAGTGTTATGACCCAATGTCATAGCATAGGGGCTCCAATGATTATTATAGTGGCCCAGTATTACATTTGTATACTTTTAATAGCACAGTGTCTCAGTGTGATGATAGCACTGTGGCCTAATGCACCAATGCAATGACATAGTGGCCCTAATACCATATAGCACAGTCGTCCAATGCCCGAATTTGGTAGCATACAGTGTGATAACATAGTGCTGGTGGCCCTAATGTTATACATGTAGCACAGTGGCCCAATATTCCAATATTATGGCATAGTGGTCTAATGCCCCAATGTGATAGCACAGTGCCCTAATGTTATAACACAGTAGTCCAATGTCCCAAATTGATAACACAGTGGCCCAATGCTCCAATGCGATGGCACAGTGGCCCTATATAATGTTATAGCACAGTGGCCCTTAGCACCAATATATAGCATAGTGGTCCAGTGCCCCAGTGTGATAGCATAGAGTTCTTCATGTTACAGCACAGTGGCCCAGTGCTAGCTTAGTGGCCCTATTGTGTGATAACATAGTGGCTTTATGACATGTGATAGCATACATCATGTAGTTGCCCAACACACCAGTGTGCTAGAAACTAGCATCGTTATAAGATAATGGCTCCAACATTATAACATAGTAGCCATGTTATACGAACTTATTATCATTTAGATATATTAGAATTTGTCTTTGTTTTGATATAAGAATTTTCTTCAAAGAACTCAAGAATAATACATGTTTGGTTTGTCTATCACATCACTTTTGAATTTTGACTGTATTTTGTCTACATTTGTAGCATAAGATGTGATGAGTGCAAAAAGTTAGATGGTAATTTGATAGTTTCATAATTACTTGACAGAGGTCAAAAAGTGACTGCGAGCATTGCCCCTAAGTACTGAATAAAAGAGTTTGTTCAATTTTTAATGAAGATAAATGTCAAATAGTTCAAACTATCAGTTTGTATTTATTTCTGTAAATATGATGAGTGGTTTTAATTAACATTTAAAATGGATTTACCCAGGGACCCTGAAATATACGTCTAATTTGCCTGAAGTCTTGTAAATTTGTATTTTGAAAATCAATCAAAGTTGAATGTGTAGGATGAGATTTTTCTGTTCTCCATTAAGGTATTAAGTTTATAATATAGATTATGTTGAAGACCCAGTAGCTGTATTAAACTTTGTGCTACATTTTCATTAATTTTTGGAAATGTTTTGATCGTTTGAATTAGCTAGATTTTGTATATACAGTACTAGTCATTTATGGTACTTTGTACACTGACTTGATGTCTGTATGTAAACAGTGCCATAGATATTCTGAACTTTTGTCAACAAGTTCGAAATTTGTTGCATTCAAAATTTGTTACACGCTGTGATATACTGTTTGATTACTAACTAGGCAATTATATATTTCTCAGCAAAATCACCAACATGAGAAAATAAAAACAAAACTCTGAAAAATCGAGTTCATGTTACACATGTTGAGACAGATGTAATTTGGTAGATAGGTATGTGGGTAAAATCTCCCTGAGTTCCCAGGTTATTTTCCTGCAATTCCCCCATTCCCATACAGTACCAGGGGGTGGAAATCTGCAAACTTTACCAGATTTAAAATACCTTCTCTGTTATCAGTGTTCCCACATCTTAGCAAAAACACTGGTTTATGGGGAGGCAGGGTGAGGTGAGATTAAGGTACATGTATGTGTATACTATGAATTGGACTGTGATATTTTCGTATAACTCATTTATTGTGTTACTTTATGTGCCAATAACTGCAGTCTTTCAGATTTGTCTTTACTTATACAGTTAATATGTATGGTCTATTAGATATAGAAACCTACACCAGCCTATCAATTTCTAAAACATCTATATTAATATCACGGTTCTAATTTTCCAGAGATATATATAGCATGAATGAGATAAGCACATGGAGGGATACCATCAAAGAATGGATCAAGCGACAGGATAGACCTAAACATTCTGTGGAAGCGGGCATGGAAGAGATGGAAATTAATGGAAAAGCCGAACAAAGTCTTGCTTCTTATCAGGATGATGATATTGCCATGGTTGCTATAGAGGACCATAATGGCAACGAACATGGGGCATGTGGGGTTACCATGGCAATGGAGATAAGTAGCGGCTTAGCACAGTGCAATTACCATGGATACGGTGACGACAGGGTAAAATCTATGGAGCTGGAATCACAAGGATCAGAAGATGCCGTCTTTGTAAACGGGAAAAGTAAAGAGTCTGTTGGCAATGTCATTCAGGACACTTTCCTGAAAGCAAATATGCCGGAAGCAACATGTTTTCTGGCAAGAGACTTACTACACATGTTTGTTCACCAAGAAAGTACAGACATTACGCTTATAGTGCAAGACAAGAGGATTAAAGCACACAGGTAAGGTTAATGACCTTTGACATACTTTGACCTTTGACATACATTCTTTGTGAATACAATAACAAGATTGTTTGTGCCTACACTCCACAATATTGTTGATTGGTTGTGTTATCATTTTATATTTTTTAACAAATATTTATTTACATGAAGAATCAGACATATTGTGATATCAAATGTACTAATAATGATAATTTATTGCTGTTACTAGGCCAATATCAAATGTAGTTGAACACTTGCATGTTATGACAGGTCAGAAGTACTGATCGCTAGTGCTATGTACATTTGTTGTATTCCTGTGATGGGTTTTGTGTGTGTACACTTATAGGTAATACAGTATATACTATAATACACACAGGCAATACAGAAAACAAGTTGCCATTTATGATGGACGTTACAATGTAGGGTGTTGCAAATTGTAACAATTACAGAAAACCGGCCATTTTGATGATGAAACAAAATGTTTACAGCTATGTTGATGTTTGTTTATCAGCATTCCTCCCCCCCCCCCAAAAAAAAAAAAAAAATAAAAAAAAATAATAATAATGGTAAACTTTCTGTAACAAAAGACTGTGCTAGGGTACATTTGTAGTTGGTTGCTATTGTTGCATTTGGTGGAACCTACTAAGTACTGAATAGACATCTTTGAAGAATTCTTGTTCATTGTGAGTGAGTGGTCGAATAAGTAGATCTTGTCTGGGTCTAAAGATTTATGCATATTACCACAAGATGACTTTACAAAAGGTCAGACTCAATACAACTATCCAGATTTAGAAATGATTGTACAACATCACACAAGCTATAGTAATTGAACTTCATTCATTTAGCAGTGGAGGGAGGGGATCTGGCATCACTGCAATACTGGACTTCATTTTCACACTTCAGTTCTAACCAAATTTTGAAAACTTTCACGCCTTCAGTGATAACAGGTTCTATATTTACTACTGAGATGTTAGATTTACTGCTAATGTGATATACAGTGTTGGGTTTCCAGTTTGTATCTTAATGTGTTTACCGTGTTTTTTACATCATATCCATCATAGTGATGTGGCCGCTACAATATTTACACCATGGTTTACATTATATATAAATGTAAACAATATCGCACTTGTGAACGTTTGTTTAGGGGGAGGGGTTTAGGCCTAACAGAACAATGTTATTGTCTCTTACAGCAAACAAGTTTTAAAATGAATCGGTACTGACAGGTGCTCATAGTTAAAACAGAGGATATGAAATAGGAAATGAATTATGGTCCAGTTGTTGTCATTAAATCAATAAATTTTAGTCTTCTAGAAAGAGATGACATTTCTCTCTAAATAGTTCATAAGTCTCATATATTATTAGTATAGGTTACACTTGTTTATTTCTAAGGAATTAACAGATATACAGTATGTAGTAAGTAATTTTTATTTAATTAATTTTTTATTGTAATTATTTTATTAACACATGGGATTATAAACAGAAAAAATATATATCACATATTTGGAAGATAGAAACCCCCCCCCCCCCCCCCCATGGACTTATATGTCAGAGTATTAAAATAAAACCCACATGTTAGAATGTCATTCAGAGTACATGCTTTCAGTGTGGATAGTGATGCAATGTACATGAAAGATTATTCATTTGATAAGAGTGAAAGACACGACTTCCTGATTTTAGTGTTGAATGTGGGGAGAGTGATTGAATATATACATACGATGGTACATGTAGACATGTTATAGGTGACTGATGAATACTTGGAAGTCATTCTGTGTTCTTTGAAGTGAAGACAAGGAATACTAAGTAGTACAGTACAGTACAGTCCAGTGCAGTGCAGTGCAGAAGTGCAGTACAGTGCAGAACAGTATAGCACAGTACAGTGCAGAACAATACAGTACAGTACAGTACAGTTCAGTGTAGTACAGTGCAGAAGTGTAGTACAGTGCAGAACAGTGCAGTATAGTATAGCACAGTACAGTTCAGAACAGTCCAGTGCAGTTCAGAACAGCACAGTATAGTGCAGTACAGTGCAGAACAATACAGTATAGTGCAGTACAGTGCAGAACAACAGTACAGTGCAGAACAGTACAGTACAGTGCAATAGTTTAGAACAGTACAGTGCAGTGCAGTACAGTACAAAGCAGTACAGTACAAAGCAGTACAGTACAAAACAGTACAGTACCATGCAGAACAGTACCGTACAGTGCAGAACAGTGGAATACAGTACAGTGCAGTGCAGAGCAGTGCTGCTGTACATTACAGGACAAAGCAGTACAGTACAAAACAGTACAGTACAGTGCAGAACAGTATACTATATAGTATAGCTATAACCTATAGGGACAAATCTTTCCATCTACTCTAGTAAGTATCTGTTATCAGTTGCTTATTCCACAAAGAGGATACTATATTGTGTAGTTTTCCTATCTCACAAAAATGTATCAATAGTGACATTTTATGTCAGCCCCTGACAATGTCGAACATTTTGGATTATTCGCATTCATTTTCTGACTCTGTGAATAGACAATATTGTATATACTTAATGTGAACCCAGATGCCAAAAACATTCATTCCTACATTGAGTATATCCAGGTTTGCTCTGTTAGTATAGCTGTGTTGCTAAACACCAGTTGAAGGCTATACGCATAATTATGATAAACTTTACAACAGATACCACAGTGTTCAGTTGTAATTTTGATGTTATGTAAGAAATGAACAACACAGAATGAAATTACCGGATTATACAGGGTACTATTAGATGTAACAGGTGATGTGAAAAGTGATTTACAACAGCTGGTGCAACACACTGTTTATCATACATGCATGTTGTGGGTCAAAAAAAAAAAAAAAAATGGGGTTTTTGCTATGAGTCTCTCAGAATTATATCAACACAAAAGCCCATTCTCATATTTCTGTTACTCCCTTGGGTGCATACTATCCATTGCAGCCTCTAACTTACTGCATAGAATGCAATCATTCACATAGCAACCTCAATCCTACCAGGTCCTCAATAATTATTCAGTGGGTAATAGTCATGGTTCAAAGCTGCCGAATGACTTTATCCATTGACACCTCCTGCATCGTTTGTACTATCCTGTCTGTAAAAGCCCTGTCTTAAAATAGGATTTAGGAGATCACAAAATGTATCTTATTTCAATTTTTGCTGACGTGACCCTAAAATATTGCAATGAAGATACCATTACTTGGTAGTGATATTTTCAGACTTTAATACTAATGTTTACACTGATATCTTAAAATAGCAGCAAAGTATGACCTAATTTGGTAAGTTTCAGCATTGGAGTTGTGCCATCAAGATAAACATAAGAGATATGTACATGTATCTAAACACTACATCTTCAGTTTCAAACCATCATTTTGACTGTAACGCTGAAGCATAGTTACTGTACAGTCAATCACAACTCAAAACATCACCAATTTTATGGTCATGACAGGCTAGCCCAGAGATATTGCTCTCAATTTTGTTCTGCAATATAACACCGCGATCATGAACATCAAATATCTTGCTAACAGCAAACAGACAAACACAGAATATTTTCTCACATCATAAACTTTAACCTTATGTAAATATTAGAAATTCAAGATCATTATCAAGATGAAATTTGTATATTAATATTTTGCAGCTTAGTGAATCTATTTAAAACTTTGATATCAATTCATACACATAATAATATTGATAATAATAATGTCATATAACTGGTTAAATAGATCAATCAACAGAGAGCAATTAGCATATACTATCTGCTAGATATTAGTTATGATTAATAATTTGTAGACAGATTATGAAATAGATACTAGACAGATTATTAATGGACACATGTACTGGATAGATTATGAAATTAATATTAGATAGATTATGAAATTAATATTAGATAGTTTATGAAATTGATATTAGATAGTTTATGAAATTGATATTAGATAGATTATGAAATTGATACTAGTAGTACCCCAGCCCAGAGAGAGAAAGAAGGGGGGGGGGGGAGATATGACATATGAAATGGATTGTTGCCAGATAATGATATTGATGTATAGGCACACCAACCAAATAGAGCATTGACCTACATGTATACCACTCCTACATCAAATTGTTTTAATTTCAATTTAATACATATATTTCACTGAAAATAAATAAATTAGAGCAAAAGTGTGAGTAGAAATTAATTTGTAGACATACATGTAGGGAAAGCTACATTTTACATGATACATTGAAAGAAGAGTGACCTGAGATGACATTGTTTACCATACATGATGGATTGAGAGAAGAGGACACCATTTGCCGTACATGTACATTGAAAGAAGAGTGACTTGATCGAGATGACATCATTTGTCATACATGTACATTGAAAAGAAGGGTGACTTGATTGAGATGACACCATTTGCAATACATTGAAAGAAAGTGACCTGAGATGACATTGTGTGCCATACATGATACCATGAAAGAAAAGTGACATTGGGCAACATGGTGTTTGCCATACATGGTGTTTGAAAGGAGGAAATGACATGAATTGTGGAACAGCAGAGGAAGGAATAAATTCATATTTACTCTCAGAATATAATGCTGATGCTCATTAAACTTTTCATGATATGGTTGTCTGAATCTTTGTTTGTTTTCTTTGTTTGTTTACAGGTTTATTCTGTGTTGTCGGTCTGTCTACTTTACAGCCATGCTATGTGGGGGATGGGCAGAGAGCTCAGCTGAGGAAATAACACTCTTTGAGTAAGTAGAAGATGAAATCTGTTGACATCAACTTTTCATTCCCAAAGTAGGGATGATTGAAGTCAGCAGAAATAATATATTCATGGTTAAACAATGAATATTCATGAGAAGTGTTTTACACTGAGGGAATAGGCACTTAGGAGTCATGAATATTTGTTGTTCAACCATGAATATATTATTTCTGCTGACTCCCATCATGCATTGGCCCATAGCAAACATACTCTGTAAAGGCACAAGATCAACTGGGTGATGTAAAATCATGAAATGACTCTCCAAAACCCATAGTTTAAGAAAATGTGTCTATTTCTTGTTATATCACATTTATGTACATTTCAGTGTGAGTTGTTCTACTGCATTGGCAGCGTTATATCACATTTATGTTCACTTCAGTCAAATTCTAACATCCAATGTATATTTCGTTCATGTACATTTCAGTGTGAGTTGTTGTACAGCACTGGCAGCGTTATATCACATTCATGTACATTTCAGTCTAGATGACATAATTCTAACATCCAATGTATATCACATTTATACTACATTTCAGTGAGTTGTTGTACAGCATTGGCAGTGTTATATCACATTCATGTACATTTCAGTTGAGATGACATAATTCTAACATCCAATGTTTATTTCATTTATATGTACATTTCAGTGTGAGCTGTTCCACCGCATTGGCAGCGTTATATTACATCTATGGAGGTGTTATGGAGGATCCTACAGATACAAGTATCGGGTATGTACTGTTTCAAACGTCTGTAGTTCTCTGATAACAATAATATAAGAAAGAATATCCTGGCAGGAAGGAGTAAATTTGCAAACCCCCTCAAGATGTGTAGAATTATATCTACAAAGAAAGAATAACAAAATACAAGAAGTTTGTGTCTGTCTTTTTCAGACACTTCATTGTAGTTGGCTGGTGTAGAGAAATTCATTTCACTCAAAAAAAAAATATCACAAAGTAGTTGAATATATTAAAGTTAAAATTTGAGCAAAGAAAAAGGAACGTTTTTCAGTTACTGAACTTACTGGTAGATATAGGAAATATTGATATACAGTAACTTATGTATCTCTTTTCTTTATTTTTTTTGGAAAATGATCAAGTTGAGAAAATTTGACAGTAGGATGAAAGCGTCTTTCTTTAATGAAATTAAAATATATGTAGGAATTCTGATATGATTTACAGTATTGATACTTAGCTGATTTTTATTTCAAATATTGGATTGGTTTTTGATACATAATTTCAATATTTGGTAATGATGTTTGAAAGTAAACCTTTGTGTTGTAACTCAAAACAGATGAAGAGTATGAAGAACTGTAAATACAAAACTTACATTTTAGATGAATTAGGGCCGTGATAAATTATTTCAGGAAAGAATTACAAAAAGACTTCATTGTATTCCAGGATACCCAATGTTAATGACAGCTGGTGTCTGCCAGTTTTGAGGTTTGTAGACTTTGTAATGGTAGGGTGAAGGAGCTTTGCACTTGACGGTTCATCAGGCGTCATTCTTGTAGAGCTGTTGTAGCATCTCTTTGTGTTCTTCTCTATTTCTCATAGCAGTCACTTTGCTAACTATGCCTTTGAAATGCCAATGCTTTCTGACTCTGCTTGTGTTGTGATGGACTGATTGCCAGTAAAAAGAAGACCACAGTGGAAATTACAATCACGTTCAGTTCCAATGATCAAACATGTGACCCTTATCAAATACAGCAGAAATTAAAATTGCATTCACTTTCAGTGCTCAAACATATTTTATAAAAGAGCTGCATGGTTGATCATTTGAAACTGAATGCAATTTTAATTTCTGCTGTATTTGCTGAACACTATTCATCAACCTCATTGGATCTTGAAGGTAGATGTTTCAAATTCAGGACTTCAAATTAGCTGTAGTCTAGGACACACATACTAGTTAAGATTGTGTCAGGACTTCCAAATCTATTCAATGGTCTGTCAGACCAATGGAAATCAATTGAAAGTTGTAACTGAAATAGTTTACTTGACTAAATTTGAACCCAAGATTTATGGCGTAGCAGAACAAAATTTCAACCATCACATAATTCCCTTGTTTTCTTCAATGTTCATTTCATCATATTTTTATTGCACATAGCTGAAATGAACCCTCAAGTTTTCATATTTATACCAACATTTTTTCAAAATTATAACCTGTTCAAACAATTCCTAGACTAAAAAAATTGACAATTCTATGTGATATGATTTAAAAAGGTGGCAAGCTTGAAATTTTTCACTGTTACAATTTCAAAGTAACCACAACCAAGCAGACTTGGAAAGCACAGCATATTCTGTTTCCATGGTAACATACCATGATCTCCCTATCTCTCCACAGAAGCCTAGAATAAGCAAATCAGAGCTGTAACTTTGCCAGAAAGCAGTGCAATTTATACTATTACTACCGTTATGAAACTCTTCATCTTTTTAGCTGCTGTGTCATCCATATTAGCTCTTCGCTGCTGGAGAAATATATCAATTTGCCATTTCATTCTAAGTTTGAAGCAATGACGGCTAGCCTTCATCATTCATAGATAATTTCAAAATTTTAAAGTTTCAATAACATGCTACAGATGTATTAAAATATCAGTAACATTGCATCAAAAAGATTTCATTTTAGTAAACAAATGTAATAATCTGGATCTTCAAAACTGATCAGATCATTTCTATTTTCTACTTCCTCTGTTTCCTATTTTTTATATTTATGAAAATGATGGTAAGAGTTTCAAAATAGTAAAATTTGTATATCTAACATCTCAAAGTACAATATTTATTTGATTCAATAGGGAATTTGCAAACCCGCCATGTTGAATGTTGCATCATGGGAAATGTGATAATAAATACTAATCGATTAGTATTGTAAACAATGTTGATACATTGTTTGTAACCACAAATAATCAATTCATAGTCATCCTAACCATTGTGTGAAGTTAATTTTATCAGTAGCTCCAGATTAGGTATTACAATAACCACAGATTATCCCATAATCCTTTGTGTCTGAGCATGCTCAGTCTGGATTACAAGTTCCCTATTTTGATTCCATACAAACCCTTGAATACACTCCTTTGATTTTTGAGTATGAAGGATGCCCTCTCATGCCTAATGTGATTGGTGGATTGGTGGCAATCAACAACATCTAACATCCAATATTAAAGGTCATTTGTTATGTAACAAGTTATCGGGGTTCCATTTTATGATGTCTCCAAAGTGGCAGTTATAAAAGCACCTTTCTGATTGGTCAATAAGTTATAGGATAATGGCATGTTTTGGACATGTGAGGGTGGGCTACATACACAGAAATCATACAAGTGTGTTCAAGGGTTTATAGAGCAATAAATGAAACTAAAAAATGAAATTAAAAACCTTTGATAAGTCAAGTGTGATATCAAATACAGTATTTAGTTATGGAGAAATGATCCATCAGTTATAGACTTGACCTTTGACCTTGAGCGTTTTCTGTAGCTTTGTAAGGATCAAAATCATGAACATTTTCAAGATGGCAATATTTGAGTCAAATTGTCAGCAAAATAGAATGAAATGGCAATTTAATGGAGTTGGTGTAGTTTCTTCATCCCTGTCAGATTTATATCACACTGTTTGCAGAATAACAATATATTGTTATGTTAAGATTCTCATACCATGTAATAGCCAATACATCAGACTAGGGTTAAAATCTGAAAGTGAAACACAGACTCACAGTTATTTGATCATTGCTATCAAACAAGGTGGTCCAGAACAAAAGAATAATCCTGTCTAATCCTTCAGATTCATTGATAAGAGATAGTATTAATCCAAGACCACAGGATTCAAACATTGGGGTTTAAGAAGCTTTACCAGTGTAGTTGCAAATGTTACTTAACAACCTGTACCTCTTACATAGCTATTTCCAGTTACAGATTATCAATAAAATTATAATGAAATTATAATTATAATAACTAACAAACAAACAAACAAACAAACAAAAATGAAGAGCAAAACTTTCAAACCAAACAGTACTTCTTCAAGATGCCAAAACATAGAGTGAATTCAGATTGGTAAAACCATTACAATGTAATGTGAGAAGTAACATATATGCTAGTTTAGCGATGAACATGTTGTGATGTGGTGGTGGTGATGATGGTAGGGGATGGGGGGCATGACACAACTTATCAACCCGACAGTGAATTTCAAACTCAGTCACCTCAAAGACTTGTGACTTTTTAAAGCAGTTAGTAATTTTGATCAATACTTGTCAGTCAGTCATTTATCTGCTGGGCATTCCTGTTTTAATTTGTTGCATTATAAACCCAAGTGGGTGGGGCTAGTATAGGCACAAAATAATAACCAATATTTTTAATGACTCATAGCTTGTAGATTTGACCATACAAACAGTTGACTAGACAGATCATACACAATGATCACAGTTTGTGTTGACTCTACTCAGTTACATTGTAAATATGGCTATCTTTAAACATGGTAGACTATCAAAGAGTAACGCAATTCTTGCAGGGGCTGTAGCTGTTCATGTCATGTGTTTGTTTGTTTACTTTTTACAGTGAGTTGGTACAGATGTCAGATATGTATGGATTAGATGGACTTAAAGATAACGCAGCTTTTATTCTAAGAAGAGATAAGTGCCATTTTTTTCACAAGGTAGGTTGTACTTTGTATACCTGTCTGTGTCTCCATGGCAACCAAGGCCCAGCATTGATTGGTCTTGTTGGGACACATACACCATGTCAAACTCATCCTGAAATGTACATTACCTAGAACTAAAAACCCATTTTTCCAAATAATTACTTATAAGATTAATCAAGTATCATATCAGTATCAACATTACTTGAAGAGATTATGAAATCTTGTGTCATCATTGTTTGATATCAATCAATCAATCAGTCAATCAATCAATCAATCAATCAATCAATCAATCAATCAATCAATCAATCAAGTCATTTATGAAGTGCCAGTATCCAATGCTAAGTAAAATTCACAGGCGCTGTACATGTTGCAACCTCTGCTGAAAACATATGTTTTACGGTTCTATTAAAGATAGCCATATTTCATATGATATAAGTCCATGATGAAATGACGTACCTTTCATAACAACTCTGTGTCAACATGTTTTGATGCTTAGATTAAAATTAAACTGTAGGTGTCAAAAACAGCTATCTGGTAAGAGCTTCAGAAAAAGTTGGTCCAAATAACAATGACCTATGTAATCATTATGTCTCCATTGCTAACGCACCATTAATTATGTAAGAACCTGGGATTGACTCCTTGGCCTTTAAGCTTACAAAATTATCAATCACATATGGTTTACAGTGTCTAACTATCAAATGATGGATAAAAAATCAATAAAAGTTTGAAATTTATTTGTTGTCAGTAAAATAGGAAACGACAGATTGATATAATTCTTATATGCAATAAATTAACCATATGCACCTGTTACTACATTCATTATAGATAACATTCACCAGATAAATTTTTTGTGTCTCAATGCATTTTCCTGCAGTATATTGAAAAAAAAATCAAAAAATTCTCTCGTGGAGAACAGTATTTTGTACTTATTAGTAGAAATTAATAAAAATCAAAAATGTGATAATAACATGCGTCATGAGTCTTCTTCATATTAAATAACATGTAATATTAGTCACTTATTGATTGGTTTTGAGCTTTTTTGTGAAGGGTCAGGGCAAATAGTTTTGATAGTACCTTTTGAGAGTTTGTCTTTACATAGAGATAAAATCTACCTGATTTTGTTTGCCATTTCACTAACATTCAAACCAAAAGAAGGTATCACAGAGTTTTTCAAAATTTGTTCACAGGTTTTGAAAATGTCACACACAAAAAATGAGAGATTAGAACAAGAATTGGTATATACACCATTGTTATACTTTCATTCAGTGTAATATATCGAAATTAGTATTCCTACATTGACTTTATATAGTAAAGGATAGGTAAACACCAAATTCGGAGTGATAAGAAATTGCTGAGTTAGTAGCACCATGTCACTCTCAGGGGACACACTGTTTCTACTGTATTTCCCTTAGCCATGTAGTACACGTTTGTCAAAATTGGTATTCCAACATTACCCTGAGTATCTGAATATATTCCCACACTGAGTAACTCTTTCCATTCTATTTTGCCCCTAGCCATGCAGTGCATGTCTGTCTGGAGTACCGGAATGTCTGGCATTGTCTACAGCCTATGGATTACATGCAGTAGCTGAAAATTGTCTAAGGTAAGAATACATAGATTATGTTAAGTAACTGGTGATTTATTTGATGGTATGGATTTCAATCGTGTTTCCATAGAAACAGATGTCTATTTATCAACCCAATATAATGATATAATTTTGAATTGTATATTTTAGTGATGTTGATATATTTTGTGGCCATTGTTGAGGGTAACAAAATTAAAATGTAGGTAGTGATTTCCTGCCTGGCAGTCAAACAATAAAACACCTGAATTATATCTCCAACATACAAATACCGTATACCTGTGTACACCTCATATGTGATATTTACTAAATATTTTAAGGAAGAAAGAATACTTTGTGAAGTCAGTGTTTCATAAAACATGACTATAGAACAAAAACAACATATAGAACACTCCTGACAATGGCGACAAGACATCAGAAATTTTTTTGTATTTGCTTACAAAATCGTTTTGACTCGAATTTTTCTATGACGATTCTTCCTTGCAAAATAGGATATGCTTATTCTAATCACTTTAGTGTATTTGTGTCAATTCAAATGTCATAGGCTATGCCTAGTAGTCATGTAGAAACCTGTAATAAGCAAGTTCAGCTGGCAGATGTACTCAAATAACATTGCTAAATGTCAGGACATGTGGGTACAAGAATAGCATCAGTAAAGAGTTTGGAAAACATGTTCATTTCAATATGTATTTAGGCCTGACAATATAGAAATAGTAAATGTGTATTTATGATGCACCTGTTCTGCTGAGAGCTCCTGACGCTCACAATTATTATCCCTGGCATGGATCTATAACACTAACAGCAATGGCCCTTTATACTTCCACAACCTGATGAGCATACAATCCATTGATGCCTCTGTAAGTGCATAGGGTTAAAGCATTCATACTGCAACCTCTGTCGTACCAGGTCCCCAATTATACAGCTGGGTTGACTGAGGCACAATCATGGTCCAAATCTAGCCCAAGGACTTAAACCATTCAGAAACAAACAGCAAAGGCAGAATTGAACCTGTAAACTACAGATTCCAAGCCAGCCACTCTTAACCATTTGCCATGATGACTCCACTATCCCAGTTATTTCATTGTGCTGACTCTCTCTATTTCCAAAGTTTTTTAGTAGGGAACTTGCAATCCAGACTGAGCATGCTCAGATGCAAAGGACTATGGGATTATCTGTGGTTATCGTAATACCTAATCTTGAGTTGCCAATAAAATAAACCTCCCACAATTGTCAGGGTGACTATGAATTGATCATTTGTGGTTAAAAACAATGAAACAATATTGTTTACAATACTAATTGATCAGTATTTATTATCACATTTCCCATGATGCAACATTCAACATGGCGGGTTTGCAAGTTCCCTGTTGCAGTTATCTGTGAATATGTGTTCCATTCATAAAATACTGAGGTTGATTACCTGTTCTGAAGCAAAAAGTACCTTATATTCATTTTAGTATAAAAGATAGTTGACATGTAGGTGTTCTGTTTTGTGACATGCTATAATGACACTTTTTGTTTCTATTTCTCCATCCAAGGTGGATAACTAAACACTTAGATAAAGTATGGAGTACAAAAACATTTGCAGTTCAAGCTCAGGAAGTCTTACAACACTCCTATGAATTTGCTACAAGCACATTGGTAAGTATGTGTTTTGTTTTATACTTTTGACTTGGTCGTTCCGGTGTTTAGAATGGCCTTTCATACCAGACTATGTATCATTATAAAGAATGTCAACAGGAGTGTTATGGTGTTCAGAAGTCCTTTACAACTAACTTTTACATGTTTGTAAATGGTTCAGAGAGGTACATGAAATACACCATATTCCAAAATTGTTTTCATAAATTGACTTTGTTCTTTACTTTTTGTACATAGGGAGAAGACAATGTTGTAGCCGTGGCAATGCAATGTGATAAACTTTTGACAGGTCTTCCTCATGTCAAGTGGGTGGAGTCTGTTCGTCACCTAGCAACTAGTCTGCACTGTTATTGCATCGATTATATCATAGAAAACTTCTACACTATAACAAATCACAGATCATTTACCATTTTACTTGCCGTAAGTAGTGAAATTCTCTTCTGTTGTTCCTTCACCACTTTGCTTGCTAAGTCACGGATAACAGCAAGCCATCATGGAAGACAGACAACTACCAAAAATGACCTACAAATTCATCTTTTACAGTAATTACAGACAAGTCATGTATGGAGGTCGTTCATTCTCATATATCTCCCCCCCCAAACTATGGAACTCTTTGCCACTTGACATTCGCCAAGCCTCCAGTCTGGATTATTTCAAAACAAAACTGAAGACTTGTTTGTTCACCAAAGCATATGGTGTGCTTTAGCCAATCAACGCTACTGAACAGAACATCGCTCTGGAAATCGGTGCTATAGAAATTTGATTGATTGATTGATTGATTGAATTATGTTTGACATTATTGTTCCTTTAATTGTATTTATTGTTAGGATTTTTCTCAACTGTCAATGGAAAATCTAATTTCATATGCTTTAAATTCAAAAGTTCCTAAACCATTGTTTGCAGGATATGGCTTGGAGTAGTAATTTAGTGGAGGCCATATTTCTCACTGCCATAGAGTCTCTAAATGTAGAGAACGGATGCAAGATGTTTGCCGTAACTAATGCACTTAGACAGAGGTCAGAATTTGAGGAGTGGAGTCAGGTACGTTTAACCTTAAACCTGATTTAGAACCCTCAAGGACAAGAATTCAAGGAATGATTAGAAATCTATTATATAGTAGTAAGAATCCCTTGATTATTGAAAATAAGCTCGCATTAGTATTATGAGTACAGTATTACCTACTTTATAATATAAGATATGATGTGTTATCATATACCTATGTCCAGATCAATCGTTCTAGATGACATTTAATGCGAAATATCTTTTGTGATATGGGACCTTAGACATCATGATATTCACATTAAACGTCATCAGAAAACACCTCTGATTGGGCAAAACATGTCGATTCTAAACATAAAGAGACATAAACAAAATGGTGGCCGATTTTCGACACTGAAGTTATTGATATCGTGTATTCCACAACACCGGAATTTTCAAAACAATGAAATTTTGACGAAAATATCCATACCCAAATGATAATATTTATGATCGTAAATTCATAACTGCACTGTACAGGTACATACATCGTTTAAACAAAGAGATGATATTGGGTAACAACCTCATAATATTTCTCTTTTCTGTAATATTGTTGTTAACTTTTTGTATCTCAGGATGTGATTGGATTATTGGATGATACTCATAGTAGTATGATGACATTTATGACAAATAATGTCAATCATTTGATGCGATCCAAAGACTGGCAGATCGTACCGGAAGATTTGAGAGAGAAAATAAAAAGAGGTGAGAATCGTGGATTCAATAAATTTATTGAGTAGAGAGAAACATTATGTTTAGTATTGTTATTTTCAGACGTAGCTGTAGACTAAGAGTTTCATTATTTGCACTCTCGAAACCACTCACTTGAGTGTTACAGCCATACAGGTTGTAATTAGTAGAAGACATCAAGAAACAGAGTGTAAATGAGATTTTCCGTGAATTGTGATAATTTTAAGAACATTTCCATTGTATCAATTTGTTGTAGATGCTGTCTTTGTAGATGATACAAAAAGAATGTTAGCTCCTAAACCAACTCTGTCCAGTTCATTTGGGGTAAGTATCTAGAGTTGCTGTAGTATTCCTTCCTAAAGCTTTTAGGGTATGGATTTTTCCTCTTAGAAAGAATGCAATTCAGGGACTATTTGCTTTGAGAATCAAAGAAGTTGGAATCATCTAAAACTTTGCCATATGAAGGCGTGTTCCAGGTACCTTTGAATAATTACAAAAATCTATTTGTTCACCTTATTTTTTCCTTTGAAATCATCAGTCTATCATATTCTGTAGAATTTATAGTCCTTTGTGGTTATTTTGATGGATGATGTAGGTAAATTTGTTACTCAGCCATTTTAATGTGTTTATGTTTTTCACAGGGTACTCAAGGTCAGTCTGGTTCATCTCTACGGTCTAGTATACCTAAAAGACCAAGCAGACTACCCACATCACTACGGAAAACAACCCCAGCAACAGACGGACAGTTTGCAAGGCCTAAAACTGCCATCCCTGTAGTCAACAGGACAAAGCCATTACTAGCAACAAGACCGCAGACTGCTATGTCAACTGCAGAAAAACAGAGTAAAGAAAAATCAAATGTGGTCCAAAGGCGACCTGTGACTGTTGGTCGATCTGATTCAAGGTCTGAAAGAGGTGGAACACCCCAATTGTCAAGGAAGGCTCCAGTACAGATGCCTAGACCCACAACTTTACTGACAAAGACAATGACTGTTGCCACAAAACAGGACGATAAGACAAAAGCTCAAAAACAGCCAACTCGGCGACCTGCAAGTGCTAGTCCAACTGTGCTAAGAGTAGCTAAACCTCCCGTGACAACAATAATAAGTCCTTCGTCCCCAACAAGTCCAACAGATACTAGACCAGGTAGACATCCAACGAGAGTTTTCACACGGTCAAAAAGTGATGGAACAAAGGAAAGACCTTTAAGTGGGTCACAAAATACAAATGTGGGAACTGACAGGAAGGAAAATTCCATGAGTACTACCAATCAGGATCCGGCAGTCCGACCCAAGTCGAGTTTTAGGAGTTCCGGAAGGTACACAAGGAGTAGTACAACACCGGTGACAAGCCCCCAAAAAGACTTTACTGAAAGAATCAAATCTCCCAATCCAGTCAGGAGAAATGTATCCAACCCTGTGAGAACTGAATATAGGACATATGTAAGAAGTAACACCACACCTGTGACTAGCCCACAAAAGGAATTTTCTGATAAAATTAAGTCTCCTGCTCCAGTTAGACGGAATGTGTCCATGTCCAGTGCAGTCAGATCAGACTATAGGTATGCAAGGAGTAATACTACTCCGTTGACAAGTCCACAAAAGGAAATAAAGTCGCCACCTGTAATGAGGCGAAATCTTTCTAGTCCTGTGAATGCAAACTGTCCCAGTCCGGTCCAGGAACAAAGTAGCCATTCTCATGTTGTTCAGTCAAGTCCTGGAACAAGATCCAGCATCCCAACAAGTCCAAGAATGTACAGAAGTCCAAGAACACAAAGCAGACACAGCCCTGAGAAAGTTCAACTTCAAGACCAACCAATGGACGTTGATGATCAGAGGCACTCGCAGGGATCGTTAGGTTACTCCAGCAGTGGTTATTGTTCATCTCCAAGGCGAGGAAGGATATCACCTGTTAAAGGAGAAGTTTTGTCACCTAGGAGACCAGATACCAGTGATGCAGATTCAGGACAGTCTTCTCGAGAAGGTTCATTTTATAGCAGTACAAGTGAATATTCCTCAAGAGAACCATCAGTCAGGTATGCTTCATCACCAGACCCAGTTTATGAATCAAGAGGTATGTCGTCTCCACAGTCACCACGACATTTCAGGGTGCCAAGTTCACCAGGTCGGCACTCACAGTCTCCGGTTGACGCAGATCTACAAATGAGACCTAGAAACACATCAAAGTACAGCACAGATGATGAGAATAAATCAGCAAGCCCCTGGCGACGGCAGAAGGAAAACACTGTACAGAATTGCACAACATGGACTGCCAAATATGAAGCAGCAAATAGATGTGATGTGACATCAGAAGCACAGGATGTGACAATGAATGCATGTAGTTCCCTTTCCCCGGAATCATCACCCGGATCACCGGGAAGAAGGTTAGGGAGCAGAGCCAGACCCAGATCTGGTATCCCCAGGCCTATCAAATCCCCCAGTCCTACTCAAGGGCTGCACAGTGTCAGTACTCCCCCAGAAACACTTATTCCAGTTAGGACGTTTCTCTCATCAAGGGATAGCTCAGAGAGGAGAAGCCTGAAACAAGGAACGAGGGAAAGTCATGGAGCTGTATAAATTATACAGAAAAATTATACAAATATTTTGAATATTGTTCAGTACATGATAAATTTTCAGCTTGGTGACAAAATGACATCGACACAAAATATGTAGGGATTTTATCTATGGAATTCAGCCATGACAAACAGCAAGGGGAGGGGGGGGGGGAGGGGCAACCTATTTCTGGCATTCAGCATGTGAGTGAGGGGAGGAATGCATCTTTTATGATTTGTAATCCTATTTTTGGCAACTAGCAGTAAATTGCTGGTGGCTGATGGTTGCTTGCCACATACCAGCACTTTGCATCTTGTTGTTAAAAATTTGTTGGCTCAGAATCGATCAATCACCAATTTACTATCTTGTTGATGGTGATTGGTTGATTGCTAAGCTGACAGTAAGCACCAGGTGGCTTTGGATAATTCACATGTTTGCAACCAATTGCCAAGTACGTCATGCCAAGGTCATGGTGACTGGTGGTGTCACGTAATGTTAGATAATTTGCACTTGATTGTTAAGTTTCTGACTGTTGGTGATTGAGATCCAACTTAATAGCAAATTTTTGGTGTTGGCAATTTATCAAGAAATTTCTGCTTGCCAATGGTTTTATATATTTATTTTGGAAATCTCGGCTGTTGGTGATTAATTGAATGAGTTCATGATGGCCTGCAGTCGATCACTTCGTCTAAATTGGCATGTGATTAATTTCCAAGTTACTGGTTGCTTGTGATTTATTTGAAAGTATTTGGTTGCTGGTAATCAGCTTTTACATTGGTAATGGTAGTTCACACATCTGTAAATATCTGGTGGTTAATGATAAGTTTCATTGGTGGTGGTGGTGATTTTGTATAAATGCCTGGTGGTTGTTAGTGAGTAGCATGTAAATTTCTGGTGGTAGTTATAATTTCTGGTAATAGTGTTAGTCACAAAATGGTACTGTAACACCATACGAGTGCCAATATTTCACTACAAGTGCCTCTCATATCACATGACATGAAGCACTGTATAAGGTTCCATCTGATTGGTTAGAAAACAACAGGGGAAAATACACCTTGTGCCTGTATGAATACATATAAAGTATATGTTATCCAATCAGCGACAGCCTTGTAATTGCTTCATATCACCCCACTCTTACTATCGGCAATCCAGATAAGAAAGTGCATTTTTTCAACCGCACTAGGGAGCACATTCATGATAACTTTCATCTCTTAGCCTAAGGGGTTCTATCTTTCATGGGAGCACAGTAAAATGTAATCTCTCTCTCTAGTATTCTAGGGGGCATTAAGTAGAGTATTCTAAATTGTTAACATTGTCCAAATTGTAATTTTTTATAGTGACTCCCCCAAGCCTACTTATGTGTAGAAGCTTTGTCTTTGAAGAAGATCAATAACACAGCCTTACCAGCACAGCAGAATCTTCCCCAGCAGTACCCCTTAACTGTAGCCAAGTGATTGATAATTAAATCACAAGCTGAGAAGGTGGGTTATGGTAGAAATGAAAGGCTGTACATGATTGGCTTATGACAGCTGATGGGTCATGGTAGAAATGAAAGGCTGTACATGATTGGCTTATGACAGCAGATGGGTTGTGGTAGAAATGAAAGGCTGTACATGATTGGCTTATGACAGCATATGGGTTGTGATATAAATGAAAGGCTGTACATGATTGGCTTATGACAGCATATGGGTTGTGATATAAATGAAAGGCTGTACATGATTGGCTTACAGGAAGGCATTGGGTTGTCATCTAGATAATGTCTACATGCTATTGGCTTATGACAACAGATGAGTTGTGATGTACAATGAAAGACAGTTTGGGATTGGCTTACAGGAAAAATAGGTTGTCAGCTTGATGAAAGAGTGAACTCAATTGGTTCAAGTGAGCTATCATATAAGGAAAAGATCAAGACTGAGTTGCTATTGGCAACAGACAAGTGAAGTAAATAAGATACTGTAGTTGATTGGTTGAAAACAGCAGATGAGGTTTGATTTTAAGAGAAGGTAGATGATTGGTGCATCAGATATTACAAATGAAACAACATGACCTCCATGTACAGATGTCATATACATGTACATGTAAATTAAACACTCAGCCAATTGGCTTATAAAGCAGATGTGTTTTGATACAAAGTACTTGATTGGCTCATCAAAGCTTATATGATAAATGAAAGACTCATGCCGATTGGCTCATTGATCAAATGTAAATTTTGATCTGTTGTACATTTTTAAAATGCATGATTAACTTTAAGAAAGAAGGATTCTGCTGGTGATGTGAGAATCAGTTTCTTGTAATCTGTCATCCATGATTGTATATACTGACTTACATCCATGGCACGACTTAACATTCTGAGCCTGATCTCGATGCAAAATGAATTTTTTCTCAAAAGAATGACAAATTATTGCAAGATATCTGGTCCAAGAAACGTAGTGACAGAAAATGTTGTAATGTAGTAGTATTATGGGGTTAAGGTGCATTTTTTTGGAAATCTGAGAATAATTTTTGGATATACTAAGTTATTTTGAATTTTGTACCATCAAAATTAAATTGTTAACTTGTGAACTATGCATTTATGACATACTTAAACTCTCTTTTTTATACATGTTAAAAAAGTAAAAAAGTGTTTCGTTAAGTTTTAATAGAATCATCGGATTCTGTGTTCTCACCCCCACATCAATGTCAAGCACCCACCTGGATTAGAGTAACAGAAGACTGTTTCCAGCCACAGCACTTTCGTCAAATTTTACATCAAACTAAAAACCCAATTTCACAAAATAATGAAAGCATTTTTAAATAGAGCAGCAAATCCAATCAGATTACTTGATACAAGAGACTTAGAATACAGTATCCAATCAGAGGTCATGATACAGCATGCTTCAAACCAATCAGATTGCTTAATACAAAGTACACTTGAATTGAAGCCAATCAGATTGCTCATTACGGGGCACATCTTCAAAAGCCATACAAACTTGTTTATATTTAATAATGATGTGAAAAGTTTAGATAAAACATGTTTAGAGAATAAATAAAAACATAATTACTGTACTCTGATCTCCCTTCTAAAAATAGGAACAGGAAATTATTTTTATGGAAATTGTAAACATGAAATGAGTCAAAAAGTTGCAGGTCCGAAAATTTGAATTAGTTGATATGAATTTTGATTCAAAAATGGATGGACATTGATATATGAACATACAACCACCCAATTTTAATGGATACTTTTAGTAAAGGAGCTCCAACAGGTCACACGAAAACCAAGCTCAGTTATGTGAATTTTGGTGGAGGGTTAGCGTTTGTACAGCAAGTCAAGTATACTGACACCATTGCAGGTGTAGCCAGACATTCTTCTCCAAGAATGTTCTGTTATATCACAGTGGCTGTCGTCATGGCAATACAAACCACAAGATCTTATTGAATTTAGCACATGATGTACAAATCCTCCAAAAGATGTGTACCTGGTATATAAAAAAATACAATGTTATTAAATTTCAAATGTTGTGTCTTTAATTGTCAATGTTACTTTATCTTTGGCCGTATTATTGGTGTATTTGTATCATGTGACAGTCACATGACAAGGTTGCTGTAATTATGTGTCATCCATAATTCACACTGAAAGAGGATGTGCAAGAAATCTAAGCCAGTTATTCATTGTCTAGGTAACCATTAATACCTATTCACCATGGCAACATGTCTATGACTAATCACCATGGCAATATGAAATTTATGCCCTTATCTCCTAATCACCATGACATGACCTAATCACCATGGCAACATGCTATTTGTAATCTAATTACCATGGCAACATACTATTTATATCCTATGCACCATGGGAACGTAGTATTTATGACTTGTTCACAACTGGTCCTGTCAACATGGCCAGCCTTGGCACCGAGATCACAGAACATGCAGTGTTTCTTTCAAAACTTGAAATTTGGGAAATATTTAGATATTATTATTTCCACACCTTTCAATCAGATATGCTACCTCAACATATGAAAAAAAATGTTATGTCTTTTTTTCTTGGAAATTAATTAAACTGAACAATAATTATCTATAAACCAACAGTCACAGAAAATTAATAATTTCCCTGAATCTAGTGATGTAAGTTTCTACAAGATTTAGTCATGAAATCAGAAAACTTCAAATCTTGATTTCCGTCTGTTCTTCCTACACTGATATAGCTCTTCCTTATTCAAGTAGTATTTACATTTACATTTTATGCAAATTTTTTTCTTTATTCTTGAAGTTTGTTGCAGTGTAGAACATTTCTGTGTACATACTAATCAAATACAGGCTTATAGTGACTGTCAAGATGTTGTTTATATGTAAGGATGTTACTGATTGGATTATCAACTAATAACCTGTGTAAGGATGTTGCTGATTGGTGGTCATTGATCTGTTGCTGATATGTAAGGATGTTGCTGATTGGTGACATCAATCTGTTGTTGATGTGTAAGGAGGTTGCTGATTGGCTGATAAAGTAATGACCACATGCCAACCAGCAGTTAGTAAAATAATCACTAATCCATAGCCACGTATCAAAATTCAAAAAAGATTTTGTTTGTTAACATTTTCTTTCGTAGGAAAAACTTAAAGTTCTTCTCAGTGGAATTTTTAATTTATTGAGTGAAAGAGCCCTATTTACTATTTTAAAAACCCAGAAAACTAAAACCTGAATTTTATTTTGGAAAGGACATCAAAAGATTTGATATGAAGTGTACAAGTTGAGATATGTCAAACTGTTACAAAAAAGTTATCATTCCATTGTCCCGCCATGTAATGTCCATTACTTTCCTTGAACTTTGATACAGTGATTACAGTGCATGCAAGAATAGTATGGTGTTTGCGTTGTAAATTTAGACAAATTATATATAATGTATCTACATAAAAACAAAGAAACTACAGTGAGTTTTAGTATGTCTTTGACATAAACATCACAGATATACAATTTGTATATGTCTACAACTGTACAATGCCACACTATCCTTGCTGACCCTGTAATTCGTACAACAGTTTATGTTAGTTTCAGAATTATTGAAACATTTTGACAGTCTTTCATAATATAAACATGACATCATATTTCCAGAGAAAATTAACTGTGATTTCATCATCTTGTCCCATCTCGACTCTGTCGTGTTTTTATTTCTTTTCTGAATTCACTTCCTGTGACATATGTAACTTTATTCGCCCAAGTTCTCCAATTACAAGCTGTATGATATCAACAGATAAAGACACAATATTTATATTCTGATATGATGCTAGATAATATTTCTAGTCTGTGAAATCCACACTGCTGTATTTAATAGATTCTTGACTCACAATCACAATGAACACAAATTTAAATTTCTGATCATTAACCCTGGGGCAATGGTATAGTCAGAACATCATGTTGATCGCCTGGAACAAGGGAGGATATCGCTCATATCCTTCAACACAGGAGTTACGTCTCTCTTGTTCTGGACCGCTGGTGTATTCTCCATTTCCAGTCACTTATTCTTTTCAACTGTCCACTTTTCTGTCTTTCAAAATTGTAAATAGGCAATTTCATGAAACAATACTAACAAGAGTATATTACTTTTGCACTTTTACCTTGCCCCTTCCTAAAATGTACATTTCCCCCCTTTTCTACTGTTCTGTATTTTTTTTTAATGAAAAAAAAACAGACCTTGCAATGATTTTGTCTTTTTTCTGTGTAAAGTAAGTGAAATCGTCTGATGGTACCCAAAATCAAATTTTCACACCTTTTTTTTTTTTTTTTTGGGGGGGGGGGGGGGCAGTTTTCTTCAACGATTCTGATAAAAGATCAAAGTTGTTACAAAAAATTGGTGTAAACAGATGGAATGGTACTATAATCAGATGATTTCACTGTTGCAGAGATTGTTATCATTTAAAGATTTTAAAGTTATTTGAGTCTTTAGGTAAACGAGACTTCTTGTCTCAAGCTCTGTAGAGTTAGAACTACTGCACCTGTTTTCCTGTGCATTCTTGTGCAATGTCTAATGTTATTCATTTTCAATTATCTCTTTAATTCTTGACAGTTCTTGCTGTATTTTTAGTTACCCAGTCACAGTGCAGTGTTTTCCCCTGAGACTGAAAACTTCATCATGTTGACTCTCCTGTTGACAAGTAGTAATTCAAGGAGTGTACACCACACTAAATCTGTTGGTCTATGTTCTCCCTAGCATATTTTCACAGATGGGGTCAAAGACAGGTAACTCTCAAGTTGCATGTTTAAGACCAAGGAGAGGGCTGCTGGGATCTTGAGCCCATTTTCGTTCTATTTTTGACAAAACCAAAGCATTTGGAGTGATTTAAATTTTGATAACAAGAATTGTAGCGGGTTTGTGTCTTCTTACTTTGCCCAGGGAGAACACTGCTATGATACCTAACGTTGATGAAAATCTATTTTATAAGTTTGTTTCCCTAATACATGATGCATATATGTGTACTTCTTCTATGACAGTATAACAGAGCCAGGAGACAGTCTGTTACTATGTTTCTCTACATCTATACTATACTTTTACCTGTTTGTATGTCATAAATTTCAACTCTTGCTATCCTCAGTGCATCCTCAAAAGTGTTCATTATTAGCAAATATGGTAATGAATGTTATGACATTACATTTCATTACAGTTATTATATTTACGTGACATCACTCTTCATACACTATGGCAGACAAAGAAGCTTCCTTTGTCTGTGAAACTATAACATTACTATGACCTCTGACTTGCCCCTTTAAGATTTTAATACAAAGAGGACATCTTTGCATCATGTAAATGGGAACAAGTCTATTCTGACTAGATGCGAGAATTATTCCGGAAAGTGAAGGCAGAAAGAGTTGTAGCTAGTCTAGCTCCTGACAACCATACAGTTCTGATTTTACACTACATTATCTTCACACATTACTAACATGTGAAGATAACATAGTGTAAAATCAGAACACAGTCGTCAGGAACTAGACTAAGTCATAGCATATCAGACATAATTTATGCAATTAGATTAGTATGTACACTAAGGTGCCACTGTTGATGGTACTTTTATAAACTATACCCAAACTGAGTATAGCGTATAGCGCCACCAACCACAGTATCTTGTAGTCTAAATTTTATATAGACTATGTAAATACTTGACTTTCATTTCAGTGTGTGTGGGTAGAACCAATATAATATCTTACACTTCCTTTACATTCAATTTGCCAGTTTAATGACATTTACACGTATGTGGTTTTTTTGGAACGTGTTCACCGACAGTTTGTTGAAGCACAGTCTGAATGAAATCTGATGTAGGAATATGCTTCGATTGATTTATTTACCTCTGTTTCCTTCACACACTGTCATTTGTTTTCGATTTTGTTCTTCTATGAATGATAGTGTCTCACTCCTGGAACAACAAAACTGAAAACAAATAACAGTATAGAAAGGAAATAAAATTGTAAATATTGAAACCAAGCCATATTCCTGCATCAGATTTTAATCAGATTTGTTGGAACAATGTGTGTATACTTCTCGGTGTGTCTACTTTGTTCATATATGTGCATGGACATGGTTGACTTTGCGTTCGGAATTTGCAATCTTTGATAAACATCGGCCAGTGTTCCCAATTTTGATGGGATTCCAGCACAGCAATGCACACTGAGTAGATATATGATCAGTGACTTCACATTGCTATATCTCTTATAAATAGACCGTCAGAAATTATCAAAGGGGATTTTCTTCTATTTTAATTCCACACAAACCTCTCACAGACTTTGACATACAGGTGAAGATGGGACTGCAGATACTAGGAACAGGAAGGGCTTTGTCTATATATGTACAAATATTGAAACATAGACTCTGACGTCACACCTGGAGTGAACAAAAATGAAGGCAGTTTTGATGGATATTAACAAATGACTGAGAAGTCCTTATATGATGGGCCTTCCTCATTTGTATTGATACTAATCAATTCACCTCATGTGAATACTTCGCCTGTTTCTAGAAATTTTATGGCACATTTTTTGCATACACTGAGTGACACCATTGCTAAATATTAAACATCCCAAACTCCTACAGTGTTGGCATAAAAAAAGTCACTCCCTACTCCTTTCGGCCAAGATTTCCAAGGCAATTGATGCGTAGAAGCTTGTATAATGTCCCTGTAGGTTATACTGGCAACTACAGTAAAACCATTCCAGTTGAAACCACATAGTGTGCACTTAGTACAACTCAAGATTTGAACAATCTGTGCTTGTATATTCAAATAAATTTGATGACAGCGTTATAACACGGAAATCATACCTGGTATAGTTGTAAATACATGTTGGTAGAAAATGTACGTCATTTAGGATTCTTCTGTGATTAAAGAATTCTTTGTACAAAGTGTGGTTTCAATTGGAAATTTTACCAAATCCCCAAGCACTGAGAACAGCTACTAGTACGTTCAGCTGTGCTCTCTGAAAGTTGAACCTCCCCAAGTAGTCCAACAGTCACTTTTGTAGTAGTTTGTAAATAATTTCACGAAACTGTGTACTGAATTTGATTTTAGCTGCAATCTAAAAACTTATTAAACAAAATAATACTTCCTGACTCCAATTTCTCAGGTAGGCAATCTTATAACTATGCACAAGACTAAATTTACATAAATTTGCATATGGTTTCTGATTGGCTGTTACATTTTACAAGCTATTGTGATTATTGTAATCTGTATCTAATGTTTCGATAGGCATTCAATGAAAATAATTTTCACTATGCATGTATATGAAGACTAATATATAAATGTTGCATTCCTGTTTGTCTTTCAACAAATCTTACTTCACTGCTAGATTAACAATAACCTAAGAAAATGTTCAAAAATTTTTGAAATGTCATATTGATGGAAATATTGTCGTACATAGAAGTGAGCGAATACTAGAATATAGAAAAGCAATCTGGCGAATTATTTATTAATTGTACATGTCTGTCACCCCCTTTCCATTGGGACTTTTAGTTTGTCCCATTTCTAATCAATTAGAGGAATAATCCACTATGCAGGTCATGGGTGGGGAAGGGTTGGAAGCAAAACTTTCTGCTTTTGTCATTAGAATTCTACGACTCTTAATTAAGAAATAGTAAACATTTCTCCCTTTCTGAAAGTAAAGAGTGTAGGTACACTTATTTTGTAAAGCAAGTCACAACTAGAAAAAAATCGTCAAGAATTTTATCTTTTTGTCATTAATATTTCTTGAGCAATGATAGAATTAATATTGTAATTTTTGAACAGCCAAGCTAGTTATTAATTTTATTTTATGAAAGTGTAAAATTAGTAATTTATATTGGAAAACTATTCCACTTGCTCAAGAGGACTAATGGATATTCTGTGTATATGTTTTGTAAAGCTCGTGTGTAAATTTTGACGCATATCATGCAAACGGTGTTTCATTCATTTTGTACAGTTGGGCTGTATGTTTCGTTGTCGAGATATTAGAGTATCTTCTACAGTATTTGTGGAATAAAATTTATGGAATGAAGTTCAATTGTTGTCTAAAGTCTTTGGTTTTTAGCTGTCATTATGTGCGTGTGTGTGTTACCAACTCTCAAAACATTTCACCTGAAATTGCAAATCCCTTGAATAATTCATCATCCAGACACCCATAGGAACATCGTTACCAAATACCAAACCCATCTATCATGTATTGTTGAGTATTAAGAATTACAAAAATCATCTTTTAGACCTCATTTCCAGACCTGTGGTGTGACACTTGATTTGAACAATTTCTCAACTACACACACACACACACCTCATTTATCAAGGCAAGTAGTTCATTGGCTACATATTACAATAACGTACACATCAATAGTACTATTTCAAGTGGTGTAAAAAACACTAATCGCATTGAAGAGGGGGAGTCCTTTTTGTCTTGTATTAAAATAGTGGTAGTACACAAAGTTTTTGCTACACTGTACAAATAGTTTGGAAATTCTGCACTGCAACCAGAATTGATAACCAATTACAATTCTCGCTATCTGCAATACAATTCTATGCATCGCTAAGGAGTCAAATGGAACGCAGTCTCACAACCGCGCTTGCATTTGTCCACACCTACACTTCTGGTTGCCTATGTCAATACACGTGAATGTTTCTTCCAAACAGTTTAATTTGTAACAAATAAGATAAACGCAAGTTTTAAGCTCATATAATTATGGAGGTGGGAAATTTACATATGTACAGTATCTTTCCAGAGCAAAATTACAAGAGATGTCTACAACTGAAAATGGGAAAGAAACATTCCTGTGTATTAGCATAGCCGACCGGAAGTGTAGTTGTCGACATTAGAATGCGTTGTCGTGCGACTTCGTTCCATTTGACTCCACAGTGATGTGTAGAATTGTATTGCAGGTAGCGAGAATTGTCCACTCTTCATGTAAGATTGACTGCTGACATCACATGTCCAAGCTCTACAGACATGAATGCTGCCTTGCAATGTTTAACATAAACTCAGAACTATGTTCTATAGTCTGTTGCTTTGCTGCTCTGTAGTTGATATCCTATAGTGAGTCTTTGGCCATTTTAATAACGATAACAAACCTAAACAGCTCCTCACAAAAAACATCCAGTCTCTTGCTCCACTGCAAAAAAATTGCACTTTATTTCATAACATATACAAAGTTATACATATCTTGTACATGGCTTGTACAAAAAGTAAAATATAAAATAATTGAATCTGCACATGATTCCTTTACTCCAATCAAGTACATGTACATGCTTGCACGCTTCATTTATGTGAATAACAATTGAGTTAGTACTAGTAGTATCTATATTTGTCATGATTGAAAAACTGTACATCAGCACTATGATCTAGTCTATAAGATACGACATTCATGCTACACTATCAACTTTAACTGTATAGTTAGAAGCCTGATAGAGCTGAACAACATGACATACATGTATCTTTAAAGTTAAAGTCTACACTATGATCAAGATAAAGTACAAGTATTTGATATTTGAAATGAATCAGTTAGTCTGGAGTCACTGGTCCAAGTATGATTCCCATCTAGGTTTAACTATAAATAACATAGCACCAAAGCATATCATCTCCCAACTTTTGCATTTGAACCATTTTAGTGACAGTCATGATATAGTGTGATATGAGTGGGAGGAGTTATCGTGGTTTGAATACTGCACATTACGTCATTTACATTTGTAAACCTGTTTATGACATGCACAGCTACAAAGTTCACTCTTCTCTATTGTTTATGTTGGAACTAATTTAGATTAAATCAATTCAGAAAGGTGGTTGCCATGTCAATAAAAAACGCCCTCTAGTGACATTATCCTTCAAATGCATTACATGTTACTGTATGTCAAATATGACTCACCGAGTGTATTATTATGTGAAGACATCCCCCCACCCCCACCCAACAAATTAATGTATTCATTGCTTAGTATATTAATCAAGTCATGAAAGCAAAGAGCAACTTTTGGTTATTTTCTCTGACAAACCACTTCACCCCACCTGCAATATATTTCAATCTTTAAATAGTGTGGGGTTTCCGCATCGACTAGAAAGCCTCAAACCATACTTTAATCACTGCTAAGCATTTGTAAATATCTACATCCTACAATGTTATGTGTAACATATCATAATAAAATGTACTGGTATATGTAACTATACACTACATGTATCTTATCACTGAACTCTGTGACTAAGAAAATTCTTTCATGACAAACCCCTAAACTCAAAATTCTCCAAAACGGTGCAACATACATGTAGTGAACTCTCTGTCAACAGCACTTTCCAAGATTCCATCCAGAAATCAATCACCTGATTGTGGAAATTTGCTGTATTCTTATGTTACTACTTCATCTCTCTTCTTTAAAAGAACTTGAGTAATGGAACCAACAGCTCATAACTGTTGGGAGAATCCCAACTGATAGGTAAAATCATACGATGAAGCCCACTACTCTATACAGGCCTGGGAAGGACCCTGATAAATCATGGGATAAACCCATGCTCTATAAAGCCATGACTGGGTGGAACCCTGATTACTAATACTAGTTGAAATCATTGCGAAAACCCATTGCTCTATAAAGCCCTGGGGACAACCCAGATTACTAGCTAAGTATAAAGCGTTGGGCGGAACCCATTGCCCTGGGGAGACCCCTGATTACTATGTGCAATCATAGGATGGAACCCACCAGTCTGTAAAGCCCTGGGGAGAACCCTGATTACTAGCATAAAGCATTTGGTGGAACCCACTACTCTATAAAGTACTGGGAGGAACCCTGATTAATACGTGAAATCACTGGGTGGAATCAACCACTCTATAAAGGCCTGGAGAGACCCCTGATTACTATGTGAAATCGTAGGATGGAACCCACCAGTCTGTAAAGCCCTGGGGAGAAACCTGATTACTAGCATAAAGAATTTGGTGGAATCCACTATTCTACATGTATAAAGTACTGGGAGGAGCCCCGATTACTACGTGAAATCACTTGGTGGAACCCACCTGTCTATAATGCCCTGGGGAGAACCCTGATTACTAGCATAAAGAATTAGGTGGAATCCACTATTCTACATGTATAAAGTACTAGCATAAAGCATTGGGTGGAACCCATTGCTCTATAAACCCCAGGGGAGCCCCTTATTACTTTTATGAAATCATTGGGGTGGAACACATTGCTCTATTACAAGCTTAGGTAGAACCCTGATTATTAGGTGAAATCATTGGGTGGAACACTCTTCTATACAGCTTGAATGAAACCCTGATTACTAGGTGAAATCACACAGACCAGGATAGAACACTGATTATCAACAAAAATCATGGGTTGATCCCACTACTCTAAAATGCCCTGGGGAAAACCCTGACTATTAGCATGAATATGAGGTTGATTCCACTACTCTATAAAAGCTATGAAGCCCTGGGAAAAACCCTGTTTTCATAATGCTGTAATATGGTGAATGCGTATACATATAGTAAGTTAATCATGTGGGGAAACTCAGACATCATAGGATTGGGTTGACAGTATGAAAGCAGATTTTGTTGATATTAGATCATATGATATAGAGGACTATTGCTTGGTGTCTGTTACTTGACTAGCTCCATCAGTCGAGTATCTATCACATCTCTAGATAATCCATAGTCTGAGTTCCCCATTCAGCAGTGTATTTAAAACACTCTATCAAAAGCAGCTTCTGTTGTAGTGCTTGGTCTAGCTGGTTGTGGTGCAGCTGGTGGTGCAGCCTGTGCCCCTCCTTGGTATCGTCGCCGTGGTGGCGCTAGATACTCAAACATTGACTGGTTGTGTGTGGACAACATCTTAGCAAGACTACATGGCATTGGATCACTCCAGAACATATCATGGTTCAATGCCGAATCACTGTCCAATCGTTGCGATGGATCCAAAGTCAGCAATCTGTCAATCATATCCAATGCATACTGATCCTTGACGTAAGCTTTGAGTCGTTCCTTCACTCTCTTTTTCTGGTTCTTGGGTAGCTCTAATTTGTTGTATAGTTCCATTTTCTCCACACCTGGCCACACTTCAGGTGATATTGTTCCACACAGATGAGATATAAGAGTCAGTTGATGTTGTTCTGTGTTTCCCTGCATGATGGGACTACGTGTCCACATCTCCGCCATAATACACCCTGCTCCCCACAGATCTATTTCAGGACCATAGTTTCTTTCTCCTAGTAGCAACTCGGGTGGTCGATACCATAAGGTGACCACCCGATTTGTATATCTGTTCCCTGATCCTTGCTTAGCATTACTGAAAGCTCTTGCTAGACCAAAGTCTGCTAGTTTGAGCACGCCATTCTTGGTGATAAGTATATTGGCAGCTTTCATGTCTCTGTGTAATACTTTATTGCAATGAATGTAATACAAGGCATTCAACAGCATTCTCATGGCTTCCTTGATTTCTCCTAGGTTAAATTTCACTTGAGGGTTGCTGAGAAGTCCCGCCAAGTCATGCTCACAAAACTCAAAGACCAGGAAGACACTCCCTTTGTATCTGTTGAATTGGGTCGCTGTAAGAACGGAAAATAAATATGAATATACAGAAGAACAAATGCTCCATGTAATTTTATAACATAAATTGTGCAAATGGCATTGTAGCACAACTGACCATACCAAATAAATTAGCAATAAACTGCACACCCTTTGCTTGGTGAATTTGCCTTGGTTACAATATGACTGTTTTTAAAATTGTTATACATACAGTAATGACAGAAATTCAATTCTGCAAACTTGTTCTGGACTTATTTCTGCTAGACAAGATTGCTTTTTAGACAATTGCTGAACTGGCGACACTCGACAACTGTGGAAGTTATTTTTGTGAGTAAGTGATAAGATGTTCAAATTTGATACTAGACTTACCTTTGGTACGACAGATTTCTAGTAAACTGACGACATTTTCATGGCGAAGTAACTGTAAGATTCTAATCTCCCTCAGTGCAGTAATGGGAAACTAGAATGAAATAAATACCACAAACTGGTTATTATTTTAACCACATTCATTTCCTCCACAACATGTACATAACGTTCTAGTTGACAATCAAACCACCAATTACATATTTTGTCATCAACCATTTGGCACAAATGCCAGAAGTTGCAATGTTAAAATAAAGACACTTTTGTCATGTAGTTTCAAAATCCCTGTTTCCATTGAGTATACACTCACTACAAAGGATGTACAGTGTATATCAAAACTCCTGCTAGCCATGCAGGATTTATACTAACCCTTCATTGTAAAATCCAATAACATTGTGATGTGTAATAATAACATCTAAACATTACTTACCCCTTCTTTCTCATTTTCCATCAGTACTTTTTTCAGAGCTACTACATTCTTGGTCCTTCTATTTCTGGCCTTGAACACTTCCCTATTTGTAGAAAATACTAAATTACAGGAAGGGAGCATAAAAACAACACAGTCATGTGTAACACCACCACCACCACCACCACCACCACCACCACCAACAACAACAACAACAACAACAACAACAACAACAACAACAACAACAACACAACAGTTTGTCTCTACTTCTTAACTTGGATTTAGCATTCACATTCCAATATTTTGGTGTACACAAGTGATTTGACTGAGCGGCTACTGTAAAAAGTGTGGCAAACATGACTTGTACTACATGTAGTTGGTACTAATTGCATGAATGTTTTACTACAGGCAGGTATACAACACCACTCCCCTCCTCACAGTGATACACACCCATACACACTTTAAAGTTGAATGTATAAATCTGTTGTAGATGGTGACCACCACCACCACCACCACCACCACCACCACCACCACCACCACCATCATCATCATCATCACCACCATCACCATCATTCATCATTCATCATCTTCGTCATCACCATCACCATCACCTCATCATCATCATCATCATCACAATCATCACCTCCTCATCATCATCACAATCATCACCATCATTACCATCATCATCATCAACAACATTATCATCACTACCATCATAATTAATGCAGAGCCCCCCCCCCCCCCCCCCCCCCGCAACTGCGGGATAATTTGACATTTCATTCTAATACTGATAGATTTCACGTCTTTGATACTAGATACGCCGAGGAATCTGTACCATGAAATATATTTGTGGATAAAAAAACAATTAAATTTGTGGAAAACCCATGATATGTCTGACGAAACGCATAACAATGTAGTATCAAAGTCATTGTTCGATTTCATCCCATGGACACTTACCCAAACGTTCCTTGTCCAATTTTTGCTAGCTTCTCGTACTTAAGAACTTCATCGCAGTACGGAAATTCCAAATTTTCCATTATTTGGGGATTCATTTTGACGATAATTTACAGATAACTTGACGGAGAAAGAGTGCTTCAGTCAGCATTTATCTGTGACCTTTGACGTCAGATCTGACCCTCTAGCCCAACAGAAACTAATAGAGAGAGCTCGTCGGTGCCGATACCAACTATCTATTTACAGATCTATAATATACAAGTTTGAACCAGAAAGTAATTAAATTATCTCTCATACTCAATTTCATAAAATATACAGAAAAGAATTTGAAATTTTTTAATGTTTTCGAAATGAATGGATCACAATTCATTGCCATCTTATTAACTAACGTAGACTTGAGAGGTGCTTAAAAGGTACGCATGTATTGATGACGTTTTCACAACGTAATTCCCGGAAATCAAGCTTGTCTGTTTTTCAGGCGAAATTGCTAATTATTTGTCAATACTAGAACGTCAAGGAAGTCAGATATGCCAAAGGTTATATCTAGAAGTGTTGTGTGTTCCGACACGAGAGACAAAGAAGAGTACGATGAAGCTAAACCATTACATGTTTATTACTGCCTGTGTGGACAAATGGTCCTTATCCTTGGTAAGTTTGTAAACATGTCAAGCACTATCTCTCGTTTCGAATAACTCGTTTCGATCCCAATGTTTCGGAATCCAGCCGCCCTCCTCCATACACACAGAATAGTGGTAGGGGATGGCTGCAATAAATGTAGCGTGTGCTAAAAACAAGAAAAAAACCTAAAAAGCACAACAAACGCTACAATTATTGCAGCTCGGGAGTGGGGTGTTAGTACAATGTAGTCTGAAAGGCAATAATAATAGATCCATGGGTAAAGCATATTACATACGCAGAAACAACAGATGGATCTCTCAGGCTATGGTGTTCGATGTTTGCCTCCTGACATTCGGGGGCGGGGGGTTGTGAAGTACATGTATATTGATTTTGCATTTGGCTTTATATGTGGCCTGCAACAATGTATTGTACATCATTCAAGTAATTCCAAAGGTGACACATTTCATTTTGCTAATATTTTTCTGGTACCTTTTCAGACTCCATAAGATTATTTTCCCTCCATTCTTTACCAAGCAGAACAAGAGTAGATTATCGACTATGAACCGAAATACTTCTTGGTGCCACAAGTAAAATAAAGTAGAAATCATGGGGGATTTTGATATCAGATGTACAAACTTTTGGTTTGTTGTAGAATGTAAATATTGTAAGTGAATGTCTAGGAATAGGACGAACATTGTACTTGTATGTAAAACAGTGTTTGTATTCTCATTGCAGACTGCACACTTGATAAACTGCCATTGAGGAAGAGAGACGGTGCTAGAGTTATAGATGGCAGCAAACATGCACATAAACTTACATGTGAACTTGATGAAACAATTCACCTCAGAAGGTAACTAGAGATAATGTTGATAACCCTACTTGCAATGTCAACTTTCGTAGGTCGATGTAAGTGATGATTGCCAAGGATTCTCTTCATTCACACCTCAGACCACTATATGTATGTGGTCTAAGTTCACACTGATAATAGGATCTACATGTATACACTGTGGGACTTTTCTAAACAATGGTGAGAAAAATGGAATGATTGCCTGTACACTGCACAGATAAATATTGTCCCTTGTAGACACTTCCACATAGGACAATTTATCAGTGTTTTACTGGTGGTGAATTTTAAGAACACCCCCCCCCCCCACCCTGTTAACACACACACACACACCACTTACACAACTCTGGTGCATGACAGACACAAGTAGTATATGTTAGTTGTTTTCATTTTATACTCTATTGAGTGTGTTCATGTACATTTTTTGTTGTTCAATTCTACAGGCCAGAAGGAGTTGAAAGACAGTTCCGAAGGAAATGTAAAAAGTAAGTAATAAATACATGTACTCCAACATGATGTAGCAGTAGTCATACTTATAAATGAAAAGTTGTAAACTAACTTAGAGGAATACAAGTGTGTGACTATTTCAAGTTGACCAAAGTTTGATTAATAGCTTACCTTTTCATGTACCAGTAAATTTCATGTATCAAGGTCAGTGTTTGTGTTAAGACTATGTGAAGGAAGATAGAACCTACTGGGTACTTCACGTGTTTGCTTTTGTTCACTTTGAAGTTTGAGTATGGTTTAGTGAGAAGACACTGTACATGTATACCCAGTATAACACACTCATAGCTTTGTCCTCAGTTTTGTTTTAAGTGTTTCCATACACAAGGAATCCCTCTCATTATATCAAGGAACTTCTTTGACAGTTCATGCATTGTAGACATCTACTCACAAGTCTCTGCATATGAGACTTTGTTTTAATCACGAAATAAAATAAATTGTATGTTACTTTTCATTTTCTCTACAGGTGTGGTTTGTTTCTATTTTATCGACATTCAGAAAAAGAGAATAACATAACATTCATTGTGGCAGGTGCAGTTTTTAAAGCTGGAGAAGGTCCTGTGAAAACCACTAATATTTTAGCACAAGCACAAACAGAAGCACCCAAGAAGGTAATAAATCCTGTATTATATAGTTCCCTCCTTGTAGATTTGCAGGAAAATTGTATATTTGTATAGTCTCTATACATGAATTAATTCCTTTTATTTCCATGAAATATGTGTACCCCATTACTCATTAATGTCCTGGCTTGGGGTGGGGGTGACATGTTATGATTTACCACTAGTCAGTATAGCGTGTTTGGAAATGTCTACTTAGTTGTGTAAAGCTCCATTGAGCATATACATGTATGTGTACAATCCTTGTTGCCATTGTGACTCAGCCCATCAAATTACATTGTAATGTGTTTCATTACCACCAAGGCCTAGTGGGTATCTGTTTCCACTGCAGGATAAACTGCGTCATACACAGTCCTTCAAATTTTACCCAAGAACATTAACCAATAAATCAGATACAAACAGGCACATTGAAGATCAAACCAACCTTTGATGCACAGATTGCAAGCCAACTACTCATTTTCTACACATAATAACATCATGACTCCACCAACTGACCAAAAGATCCACTTGTGTGTTGGACATTGACATGTGACAAAGTCGAGTGCGTATTTCTATTCATAAATACATTCCATGTTGTACATACTTCAATCCCCACAGGTCATTAGGACGAAAAGAACCAAGGAAATGGGTAAATTTAGTTCTGTTACCGTGTCAACAGTAGATGAAGAGGAAGAAGAAATAGAAGCTGTAAGTATCCCAATAATATAAAATCAACTAAAGAAATAACAGTAAGAATGAATAATGGTTACATATAGGTTAGATTACTTTTTTTCACCTTTCATAAAATCACTTGTGTCAATGGCATATCAAAGTGATCATCAGGAGAACACGGTTGGATGTACATTTGTCCTAATTTAGGAAACTTTTTCATCTGCTTTTTAAGTAATATTGAAAATACTTTCTTGCACTGACAGGTAGTTCAAGCCCAATTGTGTAGGCATTCAGATGAAGTGTTGTCTGTTAACAGTAACTAATGTAATGAAAAAGGTTCATGGAAATACCAAAACATGTCTTGAACTGGGCAAAACTTGCTTTATAGATTTTGTGTGGAAAAAATTACAAGTGTGTACTGTCACACGTGATTCCTTAGTGTGATGGCCATCTTCTGAATTCCACATTATAGCTAATCTTAGCTCATCAAAGAGACTGCAAGCTATTTTCACATCTGTAGAAGTAGAGTTTATAATCTTATAATCTAGTTGTCTAGTGCCTATCCTTCATCAAATCTTTCAGACCTCTCTAATACCATGTTGGTATCCACACTATTAATGTAGCTATGTTAACATTACAGAGAGAAGTAGCGGATTCGTATGCAAGCAATGCCAGAGTTATAGAGAAACAGTTACAAAGAAAAGGTGTTGTCAAGAGAAAACTACAAGAACTGGTAAGTTCAACTCTTCCATGCATGCACCATGTAGTAACTTACCTTGTTTCCATGCAGACATCCTACCCATAGGCACTCCTAACTTAGGTAAACTGGGTTTACATGTTATGTACCCCAGACACTCCAAACTTAGCTATAGGCTGGGTTTACACGTTATGTAGCCCAAACACTCCTAACTCAGCTCGGGTGGGTTTTCATGTTCTGTACCCTAGAAAGTGACCATTTGCAACAAGATATGGAACAGTATTTGGCAAATAACACATACTAATATACTAATGACACTCATATAATTATGTCATTCTATAATTTTGTACAGGCACAAGAAGAGATGAAGAAAAAACCAAAGGGTACACTCTTGGCAGATATGTAAACCATGGAAGCAGACATTGGAATGTTGGTAACAGACATGTAAAAAGTGGTACCAGATACATAAATGACAGCATAGCAGAATGTGAACAATGGTTGTACAACAAATATTTAGTATGCCAGGACAAAGCAAAAATCTCACTCTCATAGACTAATAAGTTTTGATTGTTGTAGAGGTCATTGTTTGAATGTAAAATGTATCAGGACATCTAAATGACTACATATTTGTACAACAAAAAGTTGTTTTTTAATGTAAATTTGAATTTGTTTTAAAAACCATACCAATAGTAAATGCAGTATTGCTGGCAGGACACATACTGGAAAATAATACTTCCATCTGCTTCACTATGTTAAACTTTCTCTGCAGTGTTTTATGTTATCATTGTATTCCTAACTATTGCCATTGACTTTTACAATTGTAAAGTAATCAGACATAGTTCAAATTCAGCAGTCATTACTGTGTTTAGAAGCTGACTGTCTTTGTGCTGTAGACTGAAATATTAACAACTCTGTAACACTCAAGTAAAATGTTTGCATGATTTGTCACAATCATTTATAGCATCCATATCAAGTGTAAAAGTATACTATTTGAATAGTTTTAATTATCAGCCCAGTATATGATGTCTCTTAATGTAATCTTTGAATCTGTAAGCAATGTTAACAGTAAAGCAAGTAAATAGTCAATGACTAGACTGAATACTACTAAGTTGGTCTTGTAAATAAACCAATTGAAAGAGTATACTTTTTACACTTGATATGAATGCTATAAAATGAGCATGACAAGTGTTTTACTTCAGTGTTATGGGTTGTACTAGATATACCAGTGTTATTTATCACTAGAGTACTATTGCTGCATTTGATCACTTTAGTGTACAGGTTTGAAATAAAAAAAATAAAATAAAATAAAGCTATGTGTTTTGAAAATCATAAAAAATCTCACTTCTATTATGTAACCGTTCACCATGTGGGGGCTATGCTGGAATGCACAATTCCCAGCATGTGAGCAATAAAAGAATTTTTTTTTTCCAGAATACTAGCCAGATTTCTGTGATAATAGTTATGTTTGCCAATCAGTGGCAATGTATTCATTGCTTCACAGCCCCCACCCCACCCACTCCCACCCACCCTCCTTTGTGTTCCCTGACAACCACAGAAGGGAGAAAGATTATGAACCTCAACAACATGTAATTTTTGGACATTATCACCCATCATCACAGCTAAAACATAGAAAACACAGCACTTGGGGAAATATTACACAATATTTATTGCGTATCAATTATAAATTTCATACACTTCACAGAGCATAATAATAACTTGTCTAAAAGTGAAAAATAGGTTGAAGTAAGTATATTGTACAATTCTAATATAAAAGACATTTTTTGGTTTTTAAAATACAAAGGCACAGCCATAGGGATAGTGGTTAAAATAGAACCCAGACGTCTAAGACAATCGATAGTGTTCTGAAACGAAATATTTACAGATAAGCATGTATGATACAAACCAGTTTATGGGAATAATTAAAATTAACAATAATTTTCTTACATTTACATTTCATCATATGTTATGTACAATAATAAAACCAGTGAAATCAGAAGTTCACAGTGTAGTTATATCTTCATTTTGAAATTTTGTTAACTTTTCAAGGTGTAGGGGGATACTGATGAATGTTCACTTCAATAAAGAAGAAGGCAGCACACAACTGTCTGTCCATCTATAGAGGGCAGCAGACAGCTGGTGGCGAGTTTTCACTTTTTCAACCAACATCTGTCCAGCTATTAGAGGGCAGCACAAAGCTAGTAGAGAGTTTTCACTTTTTCAACTGATGTATGCCAGTTGTCTGTCCATCTGTCCTCTGCTATGACCTGTTCTTCTTTCTGTTCAGCGATGTTTTGTAAGTTTTTGTGAAACTCCGCAAGATACTCCTGTAAAATATCAAAACAAAAATCATGATGTAATTATAGTATTATATTTGTGGAAATGTTTGCTGATCCAATCAATGATATACTGTGTACAACCCAGAGTGTTGGAAATGTGTTTAGGGACTTGACATAAATTACAGAGGGAGGGTGTCAGTGTTTTGGATGGGGGAGGGTCACTATTTTTTGTTCAATGACATTTTTGATCACATATATTCTAATGGGAGAGGGGTCAGGCATTTTAATGCGAGGTTCGGGGGTGTCAATCTCTTTCATGCATTGACCTTCTACAAAAACAATACCACCCTCCCTCCCCCCCTTGTAATTTGTATCCAGTCCCTTAGTTGAGACCATTCAGTTTTTATACCTTAATAATAAATGACTCCAGAATTTGCCAACAGTAATGTTTTGCTTAAGTAATAAAGTAATATCAAGCGTGTCATTTGATATCAAGAGGGAAAAAAATGACTCGGGCATCAGGCCTGCAGGATACCACTTCTTTGAATAAAGAACAAAAAGAACTTCTGGCCATAGTCATGGTATATCTTTTTTAATAATATCTACTTGTAGAGTAAATCCTTATTTTGCTAAGATTTATTTTATCACACTTGTATCCAGTGTTTGTATATGACAGGTTGACGTTTACAACATTGGCTATAATTCTACCGAATGTGACCTTTCCACCTGAAGTTCAAGATCTACGACGACTCCTTCCAAGGACACATTTCTGTATATCATTGAAATTGTATGTGTTAACTGTTATGTAATCTTCCTGGTACACACAGACTTCATGTATATTGTTTCCTGATTCAGAAAAAAAAAAGTTTTTAAATGCAGCCCAACTAGTTTCTGAATAATGATATTTAAATTCTCACCTGATATGCACTGTCCCTTGCTTCAACAAGTGCAGCATGGCCCAGTGTGGTTTTAGCTGTTGTAACAGATGCCGTCAAATCAGGTTGAGTTGGTGGATCTGTGAGTACGAACTCGTTACTTGGGATGCCTTGCCAGGCACGACTACCTCTCTCTATCACTGGTTTATACTCGTCATCCTCTAAAGCTTTACCAGATTGTTTTCTCTTAATTAGAGTACTAGTTTTATGTTTCTTTGGGTCCACTCCTGTTAACAGACAAAGAAAAACACATGCACTGTTTAACAAGTCTTCACTGAAGACATACTCCAACCTTTCAACTGACCAATTCATATTCTGGATTTTATGACAAATATGGCAGCCATTCGGTTCACCATCTGACAGTTGTGCCAGGTTTTGTTGAAACTGATTCACGCATGTCAGCGGTGTACATGAATATTTTGAACATTTTGGGACATAAAATCACAAACTTTAATCAAATCATATACATCTGTGTTTGTTTAAACCTGCACTAGCATTAAACTGAAGTAGTATTTTTTCAATCAGGCAACCAACAACATATTTACTGAAAATTCAATAATTAGGCATTTAAAAAAAACTACACTGTACAAGCTATGGTCATATGATTTTCCTCTCTGTTTTTGGGGTTCTTTTGTTTGTTGACTTCATAAGTAAGGTTGTTGAATGAGATGGAACCACTCTGCTTCACAATGGATGGTAGGGTGTACATAAGTTATTTTCGTGGGGTGTCCTACGGTTGTATTTTCACAAGGCTGTTCAATGTACTGAAATATTTATAAAAATGTGAAAATGAGCAGTCACATGAAGAATGAACCAAAAATGACATCAAAACTTTGGAAACTTACTTCCTGTTTCTACATCATCAACCACCAATAGTGAGTCCAACATAAGTAGAATTTGTTCTCCTGTAGTTGATAACTTTTTAACAAAGTCATTGCCAAGGTCAACTGATGACTCCTATGAACAGAAAAAAAAAACAATGACAAAGTTACAGAATGTTTACCCAATGGCACAATGGAGGTATGATAACCATGTGTACTCAACAAAGTGGTCACATGATGGTCACATGTCAGTATATATATGTAATATGTATATGTATGTATATCTATATGTATATGCATATATTGCATCTATATATGTGTGCAGGTTTTAAGGGTTGTCAGTCTGTGTGCAACAGGTTGTCAGTGTGAAAAGACTTGCCAAAAAATCACTATTCTCAAAATATATTGTAAACTACGATTGTCATTATGGTAACACATAGATGGTATTATATTATATATTATATTATATTATATTATATTATATTATATTATATTATAGCATTTCTTTCCGACATACTTCTTCAATTTCACATGTTTATGTACAAACATTCCTTCTTAATTATGCAACCCAAATTCTTGTGAGGTATAAAATATAATACCTGTAACGTTTTTGTATTTTCTTCCACTCCTTGCAGATATTCTTGTTTCCTTTCTTCCTCCTTGTCGCATAATTGTACCAACTGTGGCTTGTTATGTGGATGACCAAGTGTTGGTCTAAGTAACACTTTATGTTCACTCTGAAATATAAAATATAGTGTTCCCATCGTTACCCATGATGAATGCATTTCACTGCAATCCTTCAAAGAGGTCATTTTATTAGCCACTCTCAAAATTGCCATTGAGGGCGCTGTTATACTATTCTGATAATAGTTATCACCAGATAAAGTTGTTAGATAAAACCTCTTAAGTTTAACCATGGTTTAACAACAAAACTAGCTGTTACCTTTTATTCTCCAGAAATGACAAAAATGGGATTACAAAAGTATCGATAAACGACACACAATCCTTAGTATAGGAAATCTTGGGGGGGGGGGGGGGGAATATTCCTCTTGCAATCATCTCAGAAATAGTGGTTTGTTTAGTACACAGTATAGCTGCTATTCATACTTACCCTCCTTCTGTCCCAACCTTGTAATTGTGCTACAAAGTTACCATCTAACTGATTCCTTATGTTGTGGAAGATGTTCAACTGTTCTGCCAACAAATCCCTCACTACCAATGGTGGAACTTGGGAAACAAAGTCTTCTAATACTTCTAGCTGCCCACGGAATTCTTTAAATTTAAAACAAAAAGTCATGATTTTATAATCATTATACGGCATATTGATTACTGGAAATAGTCTGTCAGATCTCTGATGTCTATAATGTAAGATTTCCCATAATGGTGGATTTGTGCAAGATAAACTCGATTTGAAGTTATTTGAAACATTATTCCAAAGCATATGTACGTCATCTGTTGCTATGGATGGAAATCTCTCCGAATACACTATACATAAATAGACATACCAAGAATTAGCATTATATTCATAACCTCTCTATTGTCAGTCTATCAGTGTGTTTTTCTATCTGTCTATCTTCTGCTTTTTCTATGTATCTGTGTCTTTCAGTTTGACCTTTCTCTCCCTGTCTGTGTCTGTCTCTGTCTGCCTGATAGCTAAACTGTTCAAGTTTCTGCCTCTCCCTACTTGCATCTTTGTCGCTCTGGTTCTGTCCATTACTGTCTGTCTGTCTATCTGTCTGTCTGTCTGTCTGTCTGTCCGTCCATCCATCCACCCGTCTCACTCCTCCCTCCCTCCCTCCCTTCCCCTCTCCATCTTGCTCCCTCTCTCACCTTGTAAGCAATGGTTATGGTATTCATCAGATTGGTGATAGTAAGACTGTAACTTAGCAATCACCATCTCAGCACAAAGATCAAAGTTGTCTTGAATTGCTTGAGGTCTTGTAGGTGCTCTATTCCCTTTCTGTCTGTAGTAGAGCTGTTAGAGTGAAAACGGTGAAATAAAAAGTAGTGAATAAAAAAATTACTCTATGTAGTACATATAATGTGTTTACAACTACACAATGTAGTTGAATGGTTTCTAGAAAGAAAATACTGGAGACGAGTCGGAGACTATAACTTTATATTACGATATCACAGATATATAAGGATTATGTTGTTTTGTTTTATTCAGATTTCATGGATGTCATCAAAATTCTGTGATTTCATTTCTTTTTATCAAACTTTTTATCAGATTTTTACTGCTATCTTTTATCTACACATACTGTGTTTCCTTTCTGTGTATTATGTGGATTGATATAGTTTTTTTTAGTATCTTAGTTTAATATGGAAAACAAATCTAATACTCTGTATGTTATTTATTACTTTTTTTTTGTATTTGAAGCTAGTGGACAATGTAGCTGAATTTTCTCTTAGCTTATCAAATCTTATTGTGTGTATTGGTTCAATTTCTTACTACCAAACCAGAAAGACCATAGATTTTCACTTACGCAGTAGTGTTTTGACTTCTCGCAAGTATTTTGTTACGAATTACAGAAATAAAATACAGGCACTGATATCATACACACATGATATGTTACATTGTATCTCACTGTGAACTCAAATAAAACAGTTTTGTGTTTGAATCTTCCTTGTTTCATCTGACAGTGATGTTGATTTGTGTTCACTGTGAGATCAAATATATCATTCTGTATGATGCTTGTGCATTGTCAGTGATTTTGTTTTATATAATTTGAAAAAAAGTTGTGTGAGACACGTTCAAAATATCATGCTGCCTACTTGAAACTCTATTTTGTTTTGTTGTAATGCTTTCTAAATGAGAAATAGTACATTTTCTTGTATATTGTAAGTATCTTTTATTCCTCCAAATTAGATAAATCTGTCACCATAGCTACTGTATACACTAACCTCAGCAGTACTTAGCAATCCATCCATAGCATCCCACAGTACAGCACGTATCAAGGCCAGGAAATGCTTCTCCTCATCTCGTCTTTCACCAAATACGTAATATTTCTTGTCAAATTTGGTGGATTTACTTGTACGTCGAAGCCTACACAAAACAACGGTATAAGATAAATATAAGATAAAGTATACTGTTACATATTTGATGTCATCTAACTCACTGTGTCGGAATGAATAATAAAATGGTCCTATGGCAAAGACAGATAGAAATGACACAAGTGAATGAACTGAAGAAGGGAAATATGAAATAGCGGTTATAAGGGACTAGGAAAAACTACTTAGGGGGGGGGGGGGTGACTAATGAAAGTTATACACAAAAGTGTAAATGTTTGATGCAATTACATGTGACTGGATGCTTACAGTTCAGACAAGGATTCCAAAATTTCCTGAGCCTTTATTCTTTTTGAATTCATTAGTTGTCTTGTCATCATAGTATGACAAGATAGTGAACTTTTGTGAAAGAAAAAAAACAAAATGGCAGTTATCGGTTATTTTGTAACTTACGAGGCTGAAGCACTTCTTCTCGGATTGCCATCCCCACTTAGACCAGTACTACGTCTAGATACAGCTTTAGGTCTATCTTTCTCTGACTGCTTGGTCTGGGGTCGGGAGGACTTCGATTTCTGGTCATCACTCTGTGTGGACTGTGTACCGGCAGCCCTTGGTACTACAGACAGAGATAACAATGGAATCTCAATATTAATGCACTGTCTGTTGTTCAAAAGTGAAGATATATGCAAACGCAAAATTTCAATTGTATGCTACACTTACAACTTGTTGTATAAAGTTTAATAATAGTGTCATATTTGTATTATACTTTCAATTTTATTTTGTATTTTTTAAATCCAACAAGGCCTGTATGGATGAGATAACATAATTTCGGCAAGTGAGACAAAACAAAAGAAAATATACAGTTTTCTACAACTACTGCCAAATGTTCAAACTTGTACCTAATGGGTATTTTCAATTAAGGGCATATTTTTGTTACCCAGATAATCAAAGATGCCAAAATGGAAGAAATTGGAGTTATACTACGGAATTCTAAAACTAATATTACAGAAAGTGTTCAGTATTTTAGACGATACTATAACTTTTGCCAAGTATTTGAATATTTGATACAAATCTTCATTTCAGACACTTTGTGGTTTACATAATATTATTTCTTTACCTGAAGGTTGAAACACTTCAAGACCATGAACTGCTGCACCCATCTGCATCTTTGTCTGCTGGGAACTGAAATGAAAAGTTTGAAAAAAAAGTCAACTCTAGTATCCAGCAGAATCGAAATGACAGAAGTGCTGGTTAAAGAAATGATACTCTCATTTCTAGCTTCAATAACTCAGTAAGATACAAGTTCCAAAAGAAGAATTTGAAATGCATGCACAACTTCAGTATTCTGTTCATCTCAAAAGTCCCCAAAAATCAACCACCATCTCTGAAATCAACCATCACATCAACCATAAGAGTGCAAATTATAAGTGAGTGATCTACATTTATATGAACTGAACTGGTTTAAACTGGGTTAAACTGGTTGTAATGACATGTCATACATACGTTAATATGTTTTTGATAATGCCAACTGCAGCATCTTCTACAGGTTGTTTGCTAGCGGCTTTGATTGTGACAACAGTGGTAGTTGTTGGCAGCTGTGTTTGTTGTTCAGACTGGCCATGTAGTGAAGCTTCTTCAGCAAAGCCAACTTTACTACTGACTGCAATGTTTCCCTGCAGTGGTTCTAGTCCCTGTGGAAGACTTGGATTTTTCATACAGTTCAGGTATCGACATCTGTCATCAAACGATTCTATAAGACTTTTTAAACTCTCCAGAAGTTCTTCAGAGGTTATTTGCTGGAAAAGGTATAAAAAAAAAGTTGGGATTGATTATTATAGATATTGACAAGATGGAAAAATCATGATATAAGAACTTTTCTACCATGATCTATACCCTAGAAACATACAGAATCATCAAATAGTTGCAATAAAAATTAAGCAGACTTGATTCTAGCTGATTTACCACAACTACTACTAGGCAGGTTTAATACACTTCAAATATAGAAATTATTGGACAAAAGTCTGAGTCCTTTCATAGTTTTCATGGTTATTTGACGTCACTTTCCTGAATTTTTTTGTACAACTTTTGATGACTGTCTAGCTGCGGTTTGTAATACATGAACATTTGAAGGTCTTTCCGAGTGTGTATGAATTTTGACTTGGACGAAAAGTACTGTTTCAGATCAAAATTTGGATGAAAGTTCTCTTTTCGAGGAATAACTTTAGAAATTTATTTTTTGAAAATTTTAAATTTTTTGTTCGTTTGAAAAAAAATCACATGAAGATTACATATGACTTGTAACTTCTCACCTCTTTATCTAAGTTAGGTTTCTCACAGGCATCAATTCTTCTTTCTAGTATCATCAAATACTGGGCTAGTTTCTGTGCCTGGGCATTGCTAGCTGCTACTTCAGATTTAATCTTAACCTGTGTGTTTGTCAGCCACCGAGTCAGTTTCTCCATAAATGTCAAATCAAACAGGTGGTTTTTGAATCTGCAAAGAGACATGGTAAAAATGACATGATTTTATGTACAAAATGATCGTGTGTGTGTGGTTTAACCCCTGACCTCATTAGCATACTAATTATCTCATAGGAGTTTCATAAAAAGTAAAACATTGCTTCATGGATGTTAATTTGAAACTTCATCTCACTGACATAGATCTGATAAAGTCTAAAATTATTCATTATGCTAACATTGTCACATCACTCTTCTGATTAGTACAATGTTTGGAAAGAAACTCATAACAAGTGAGGACTATTACAGTGGGGTCTATCTTTGTCCATCTGTCTGTCTGTCTGTCTGTCTGTCTGTCTGTCTGTCTGTCTGTCTGTCTGTCTGTCTTTGTCTGTCTGTTCTGTATCTATACATGCAATGGTAGTCCTCTTGCATGCATACCCCATTCAAACTTTGCACAAAAATTAGACACTAAAAGTGAGGATGGCTACACTGGGTTGTAGTGTTTATGTGAGTCTGTCTGTCTGTCTGTCTGTCTGTCTGTCTGTCTGTCTGTCTGTGTCCATAAAGTAGTGCTCATAATGCAAATTGTCACATGATCTTACCTGTCTTCAAATGTACTAGCTACATGTGATGCTTGTTCTAATCTCTTAGCTTCCATTCCTTCAAGATCAGCCATAATGAAACCTTCAGCTGAGTCGATCCTCTGTGATAATTTCTCTAACTTCTTCTTGTATTCATCTATCTCTTCTGGTGAAAAGTTACCACCATCAGAAAATACCCTATAAAGTTGAAGGAAAAAAATACCGCCAATGGCGTTGTAGCACAACTGTAGTTTTTAAAAATGTTTATCCATATGCTAGTCTATGCTAACAATAGGTGTTTATTTGCTGAATAACTATCCAGTTGCCTATCCAACCATGTTGCTATCTTTACGATAAATGCTATCATTTGGCTGTTGCTATGGGCGTGGTCATGTTGTTAGATATATTTGCATACATTTGTGTATGTTTTTGTTCACTTGTGTATGAATTCCTGATATTGTCTTTGCAATATACGTGATCATTTGGCTGTTGCTATGGGCGTGGTCTTGTTGCTAGGAAAATTTACATACATTTTTTGAATGTTTATTCAATTGTCTATTAAACCCTGTTGTTATCTTTGTGAAATACACCACCGTTTGGCTGTTGCTATGGGCGTGGTCATGGTTACTAGGATATTTGCATACATTTTTTAAATGTTAATTCATCTGTCTTTCTATTCCTGTTGTTATCTTTGCAATATACGTGATTATTTGGCTGTTGTTATGGGCGTGGTCTTGTTGCTATGCAAATTTACATACATTTTTTGGATGTTTATTCAATTATCTATTAAACCCTGTTGTTATCTTTGTGAAATACACCACCGTTTGGCTGTTGCTATGGGCGTGGTCATGGTTGCTAGGGTATTTGCATACATTTTTTGAATGTTTACTCACTTGCTTACCAGATGATGTTGTTATTTGACCAAAATATACTGCCATTTGGTTGTTGCTAAGGGCGTGGTCATGGTCGCTAGGGCCAATTTTGTCAAAATGTTTTTAAGAAAATCTGCAGAATAACAGTTTCAGAAACATCTCGCCAAGTTTCAGACTAATTGACCAAGTACTTTTTGAGATATAAGTTTTTGACCAAAAATGAACATTTTTACACCTAATTTGCATATCACTCATGGAATCATGGTAAGCTTAATATTTCTTCGTCCATACATCCCTAGATACATTCCCATTAAATTTCAGCCCAATCTGCTCAGTAGTTTTAGAATTATAGATTTTTAACCAAAAAGACACATTTTTAGCCCTAATTTGCATATCACTGATGGAATCATCCCGTCATGAACAAATCTTACTTTACACCACCTTAAGAATGTTCCCACCAAATTTCGCACCAATCTGCCCAGTAGTTTCTGAGTTTAAGTTTTTTGACCAAAAATCACATTTTTTGACCCAAATCACACACCTGTGATGCGATCATTTTGATTTGAACAATTTCCCAACTAGACACCCAAAGTAATGGACCCACCAAATATCGTGGCAATCGGTTCAGCGGTTTTTGACTTTAAGTTGTTTACACACACACACACATCCACACACACACACACACACACACACACACACAGACAGACAGACGCCGGGCGATCCCTATAGCACTACTGAACAAGTTCAGTTGTGCTAAAAATCATGAAGAAATCTTTGTGAAACATATGAAAGAATATCAGGAGTGGTACAGAGGAGGGGTGCTGAATCTTCACTCTAGAACATATGACCATTAGTCTCGTACATCCCCGGTGATCAATGCTGATAAATTTTGGAATTAATTTACTTTCAAAAATTGTTTTACCATGAGAAGAACTATGAACCTAGAGTCCATAAACATTCACTTTTGGTACTAATATTATTTTCAAAGTGTCAACATCCAAGGTCTTCGATCTAATGTTTATAAAATATTTTCATTGAATCATAAAATGTATATATCGTCAATTTGTCAGTCAAGTGTTTTCTGGTGAATTCTTTTTTTTTCCCTTTCCACATTTATATTAAACATTGATTTCAACCAAGACATTCTTATATTTTCAGCTGATTAAACAGTACTTCTATTGCCTTTGGCTCAAACTTTGTGCATCCAATACTGGTCCAGTCTTAGTATAACCTGAAAATCAAAGTATGCAATATATGATGAAAGCTCTCTTACTATATTTTATCTAATATTCTAACCCTCTGTGAATAATTTAAATAACATGTGATTGGCTATTACTCACTTGAAAGATTTGATGAACCTTGCATTGGACTCCCTAAGCATGTGAAGCGTGTCATCTAGATTCTTTCTGAACTGTCTTAGGGAGGCACGTATCACACCCATATAACTGTCCAGCTTGGTGGTTACTTGATGTTGTAAGGCAACAAGGCTGTCAGAAGAGATGAACATAATAAGTATACAGCAGAGATGTGTTATGAACGACACAGATTTGATTTCAGTTTATGCTTTATCTCTGTCACACACCATAACAATTGTACCACATGTATTTCAACTTTAATTCTGTGCACATTAATCTAAAATTTCATACTTAAGAATATCATTTTATAATATGTTTAATTTTTGTTGTTGGAATTTTTTTTTTTTTGGATATATAAAATTGGAAAGTTTGGCCTGTATGGCTCCATTATTAAGTTTGGAACATAATATCAACAACAAACTGTTGAGGAACATATAGTGACATCTTTGTCCATGTAATTCATATGTCATACAGCAGGAATGGGTCACATGACTATCACATGATTATCACATGGCTATCACATGGCTATCACATGACTACAGGACTATCACTTATCGACTTACGTGGCAGACTTGGTAGCATTTATGAAGACTGTCTCCAAGGCTTCAATGTCTTCTTTAAATTCATCTGCTAGTTTGTTATGCTGTTGTTGCATGTTGCTAAACCGTGACTTCAAATCGTTGAGGGCGGCAGCTATTCCCTTGGAGTGTCTGGCAACTCGTTCTTGATGCATGACCAACTCAGCAGCCCTGACATTGTGTATGTCTAATTCTGCTCTCCTTGCTCTTGGACCATGTAAGTGAAGACGAAGTTCAAGTTCACTGTTTAGCTCTTCACACTGTAAAGGAAGCAATGCAACAATTTATAGTAACACAATATAAGGGTTGTCGGTGGCTGAGCGGTTAGCTCGTACGCCTTTTACCTCTGCAGTCTGGGTTTGAACCCGCCAGGTGTTGGCTGGGTTCGATTAAAAATTTAACCAGGTCTGTATGTAAGAAGGGTGATGCTCAGTTTGACCCTGCCGAACAACGCAAGTGTTCCCCGGGTACTCCGGTTTTCTCCTACTTCTTCAACACTAGGTCACTAAGCCGCTGCTCTTGTGACGACCATTCAACAAATTTCCGAATTTATTTGGACAAATAAAGTTTATTAGTATTATATATGTATCAAATATATCCTGAAGTATCTAATTGTTCGAGGAATATAATTCCATTTCTGTAAATGAGATATTGACACTATTGAAAGATATCAGGAAAACACAGAATCAGAAAATCATAAACAACCTTACCTTGGCTGCTACAACACTATTAGCTCTCTCTGTTGCCTGGACAACCCAGTCTTCTAGGTGTTCTAAAAAGCTCATTCTCATTCTAAAAGAAAGACAACATTTCATGTTAGTGTCCTGTAAAACAATGAGAAATATTCTGGATCATCACAAAAATTGTACAGAATAGAAAATAAAATAATATATATGTTATCAAAATTTAAAATTTTTTAAAGACTAACCAAAGTGTGGTAAAATTTTCATAGATTTTCGTACCATGTACAGAACACTTTCATGGGAACCTCCAATGGTAAAATAACTTGGGATTTATGGTAGATATACAAATGTAGGTTTTACCTATATCTTACCAAGTTAGGAAACACTGTGTACAGCAAAACTTCAAATCTAGGAACTTACTGTACAGAAAATTGTTTAGGTAGAGTTGGTTTACTTTTTAAAAGAAAAGAGTCTCTCAGTTTACAAATATTGTATTGACTTACATTTTCCTGAGTTCAATCAGAAGTGCATTATCTATCTGTACATTCTGTACATATGATGGAAGTTCTGAGATCTCTGATTCTGTCAGAAATACGTTGTCTTCACCATCAGGAATCCCATGTTCCCCAGCCACTGTCAGAACATAAAACATTGTACCCTTGGCTGTCGACAATACTTCTTTGACAGCAGTTGGGAAGGGACTTCTCCTGGCTTCTGTGGACGCCTGTGAAAAATGCAAAAGTATAGTTTTTAACAGTGGCGATTAGGAACTAATTAGCAGACATGACTATTTATCTGAAGAAAATGAACAATAAGGAGTCATGAATATTCAGTGTTCATCTAATAAATATTCATGTCTGCTAAGATCCATGAGGTAACAGTGTACTACTGCTAGAACAATAGAAGTGAAAGAGTTTTTCTAAAATTTGCCATGGTGGCACTCTACTTCCTGTCTGTGTGTACCTTGGGGGTATACATAGTATAGGTTACTCGGTTAATCATAGAGCACTGCTGCTCTCCTCGATGTCTGAACAATACGAAAAACATCCCTGATTTACACTTCTACAGAATACCAAGGGACAAAGCTCTTATGGAATGGTACAATGAGGTGGTGATACCCCCAATTTGAGCGAGGGCGCTGTATTCTCAATTTCCTGTTCACAGTCTGCAATGGCCTATTTGGTGTTTCTTGAGTCTAATTTATGTATCATGTATTTGGTATTTGTCTTGTTTTAATGTTGTGTATGTGTCGACTGAATACAGTAATTGTGTGATGACTGTTACTGAGTAACAACTCACAGATCTGGCAGATGCAGGACTAGCACTCCTTGAAGTATCACCACCACTTTGTAATGTCCTTGGTGTTCTTCTAGAACCTCTACTGGAAGCTCTACTGGAGTTTCTACTGGATGAACGACTACCCCTATCAGCCTATAATGAAGAAACATAATAACAAATAAATCAATAATATAAAAAAACAGCTACTTGGATCACCAAATTGGGGGAAAAATACAATGAACAAGTTCTTGTCTTAATGTCTGAAAACTATTCCTTTATCTGAGTTCAAAGATAACTATCCTTGCATAATTTTCTAGCATATGACCACAAAAATTGTATTGATATGTTTCATAATATAACAAACCAGTCTTTTAACAGTCCATTTTCCTCACGTGAATATTTTGGTGTTTTTTTACAGTGTTTGCATCATTTGACAGAGTTTTTTTATTGGATGATTTAATGCTTCTATTTCTGCTATGGGTTTGTTCTTTTCTTCACCTTTCTATCAGTCTCTCAAGTCTTGTATTAAAATTCAAATAATTGTTTTTAAACTGTTTTAAATTCCCCTTTATAGTAATAACAGCAGTGGAAATGACAAGTACAATGTAGAAACTTACAGGATTTTTTCTTCCGACTCCATAAAACCTACAGACAGCGTCATCATATCGTTGTGATTCTTGTTTGACCATTCCTGGGTAGTTCTTGACTATGTTGACTTGGTCTTTGTGGAACTTCTCATATCTGAAAGAAAGGATGAGACAAATATATTCAAAATGTACGATACATTAACATATAGTGTAATATTGTGTACTTTTAATGTTGAATTTTTTAAAACATAGCATGTAAACCGCCGCGTCAATGCAATAAGGGTGTATTTACTATACAATATAATAGCGATACACTGATTGCACTGATGTGACAAAATGTTGTTGTCTACAGAACCAAGATTGTTCATTTTGGCATTAGCTGAACTTGATTATTACACCAAATATTTGATGCATGTACAATGTTCATATGAACATTTAGTGCATTTGAGCTTTTAAGTAGTTTGCAGTTATCACCATCATATATCATCTGTATCTTTTCATTTTTATTCAAAGTACTAGGATGAGCATGTCGGTTACCAGACAAATCAAATTTACTGTCTGAATGATAATTATATCTAGCATGAAATGTACTCATTTTTTAAAAGCAGCAACTGTACACATATATTATGACTCACACTTATCAACTTAGTCCAAAAATGTTAATGGTGATGTTCACTACATGGAATGACAGACAGTTAAGAAATATGAACATGCACCAACAAACTTAGTTACAGTATAAATGACAGCCTATGGACTTTGCACACAGCAAAGGAGAAAACTCAACATATGATGACTACCATACTACCGGTAGAAACAATCATTATCAAATTCTGTGTATATCTTACCCAGCTTTAATCTTATCCAGCATATTCAAAGCTTTCTCTAGAGTTTCTTTCAGGGATTGTTCACTACTCTCTTGCCTTAGTCTATCCATTATAATATCCAGGTTGGCTTCTAAATCCTAAATTGGGAGACAAATACAAATAAAAATAACGTATTTCATGCTACAAACTATCAGTTACATACCACGAGTGTGTGTTGAAATGAGATACAATCATTTACATTTAGTCTGTCACTTTTATAAACATAGTCGATGTGTTAGCCTTTATGTGTGGCTTTGTTTTAGGCAATTTTGTACCAAAAATATATGGGGGGGGGGGGGGGGGGGGGGGATGAATGCAAAATATGAACCAATGCCTGTACAGGTTCTATTCAATTTGCTGGATTTGATCACAAAGTTTAATATCCCAGGTTGGACTAGAATTAAACTTTAGGTGAGTTGTTTGTCCCAAACTACAATGAAATTCAAATGACCAGCATGAAAGAAATAGACATAACTGTGATTGTCAAGATAAACTCAATTTGTCATTTGAATTTCATTGTATTGGACAAAGGAATTTCCTATGTAATCCTTGTGGCTCCACTGATAATATGGAACTAATGTAAGAACCTGGGATTGAATAATGGGCCTTTAAAGTTATTTAGGATTGTTATTATACTAACCTGATTTTTGCTATCATGTTCATGTCTACAAGTTTCTAGTTTTTCTTGTAGTTCTCTCTCTTGTTTAGCCAATCCTATTTCGTGTACATCCCATACATGTGCTGCTCCTTGTGCAAATTTGAATAGAGACTTCAACTTGACTTCCTGTTCCTGGCTAAGCTGTTCCAAGGCTTTCTGTATAAGACAAAAATTGAAAGTTCACCATTAGAAACTATACCATTCCACTATCTTGCTCACATTCGTTCTTTCTTCAGGATCTTCAAACATCAAAATTTTGATTTACAAGACATGGTTGTACCAAGCACAAGCCAAGTTGTATGCCATCAAACACAAAATAATGAACAGGTTCATTTTCTAATTCTATGTCACGACAACACACACCTACATCATCAGGGTTCTGAAATGCTCAAAATATGAGTCAAAATATTTAAACCTCCTCTGCTGAGTGAAGAAAAATATTTGGGAATGATAGCCATCATTATAAATGTCAAAACTAAGGCCACTGAAGAAAAGAGAGAATATTATTATTTCTGGTCAGGACATTTTGTCTAAAGGGGTGCGACGATGCTAATTTTTTTTTTATTCACAACAAACCTGTCACTCAATCTACTATTTATGGCAGTTACTGTTCTTTTTATTTAGTACTTTAGAGCAAATGTGTGTGTGTGTGTGTGGGGGGGGGGGGGGGGGGCAGATGTCATTTGCTAGTTCGTTCATGACTGGCTCTGCAGTTGTCTTCAATGAAGTAGGGAGGGTTATTTTTGTGTTTTCCCTAGGATCTGTAGACTGCATGGGCTGGACAAACACACACAAAAAAAAGACCGTCGCGAGGGTATTTAAGTGATGTGCATGCTGACCAGAAAGAATTTTTTTTTGGCCTAATCAAAATGATTTTCATAACTAGATATACTTACATCCATGGTTTCTAGGTGATCTTCAAACATTCTTTGTCTGTTACCAAGCTGTGGCAGGAAATGGTCTTCAATCACTTCAATAATTTTCTCTTCTGTACAGATACCAGCGTCTACTAACTCTGCCTGTATAATGCAAGTCAAAATACACATTTTATTCAATGGTGAGCTACTCTTAAAGTTAGCTGCATTAGTTACACTTTAGGGATGTCATTTTTACAAATCCTGTATTATGCATCCTTAACCATCATTATGAAAATTGCTAAATCTGGTTCACAATGGCCTCCTCAACACTCAGGCAAGGCATTATGGGAAATCCACAATGTTAGGAGCTTCACACCTTTTGAAAAAATTGCCACAGCATGTCATGCAACACAACACCAAATCTTTGAGTCTAGCAAATACTTAAAACTGTATTTCTTATTATTACATATTTACCAGAGTCTTGCAATGATGCAAGTTCCTACTAGTGGTTCTGCACTGCAGTGCAATACCGAAAACATTATTGCATACCTGCATGCAAAGTATATACAAATGAGGGCACTGTTGTTCATTGTCAATGAAAGCGCTTGATTGCAGTGTCATTTTTACAGAAATCTGCTTTTTCGAATAAACATAATACAGAACCCCAATGCCAAGTAAATTCCAGTGTGGGTACTCAGTGATATTTGCACTCATGCTTGCAGTGTTTTCTGCTGCACTTTCACTCGCTACATTCATGAAAGTACAGCCTCAGAGAACACTGCAATCACTCATGCCAATATCCTTATTACGCCACACTTGTACTCACATGTCATGATGTTCTATCACATTATGGCTAAAGTTCTTACCCTGTATTTATCAACCTGGTCTAGGCAGAGCTGACAGACTCTTTCATACTCCTCATGCAGTTTACCCATATAGTGTATATGTAACTCATCTATCTGTCTAGTTACAGCTGTCAGCTGTGAGTTCCATTGATACACTGCAGTCTTGGTAGAACTGGGTGGTTTCATGTCCCTGTGGGTATAGACAGAAATGACAATAAATGAGATGGTTTATATCATTTGACTATACTAGTGTTCAAGATGATTGATCTTTCAAATCATTCAATCAGAAAATGGACCATGTATATATTAATCTGTCTGTCTGTCCATCTATAAGTCAGTCAGTCAGTCAGTTAATCAATCAATCAATCAATCAATCAATCAACCAATCAATCAATCAATCAATCAATCAATCAATCAATCAATCAATCAATCAATCAATCAATCAATCAATCAATCCTTGTTGTTGTTGTTGTTGTTGTTGTTGTGTTGTTGTTGTTGTTGCTGCTGCTCTGCTGCTGTAGCTTTAATGTCCTCAGAGTATTATCACGACAGTGATGATAGTGATTATACTCTGAGATACGCTTATGATTTGAAAACAGATAAATTAAGTTAGCATAAACTCACCTAAGAGAGTTTAGAAGCTCTATTCTCTTGGTGTTCAGATGTTGCTGTTCAGCTTGTTTTTCCATCAACAACCTATCAATTCCTGGTGGTTTGACCATAGGTTCACTCTCCATAAACCCACTACAGGGAAACAAAATAAAAATATTTCATATTCTATACCATACACTGTTCTTAATATTACACAAATCCATTGAATGGAATCCACTGTTGTTCACCATACTTTTAATACATTTTAATCCTCTTTCTACTGGGAGGGGTAAGGGGAGGGGAAGGGGGTATTTGTTTGTACACAAAAAACTACAAGTTGGGAAAACAGGACGTTAAATTCCTTTTAACCACTCTTTTTTTTAGCCACTTTGAGCAATAATAATCCATTGATTTATACTTACGTGAATTTCCTGATGGCTTCATCAATATTCAATTGTTTCCAATTCTCTACTCTGTTACGCCATGTTTCATGTTGACTTCGTTCTCTCTCTATGTCAGTCTTCATAAGTCTAGCATACAGGTCTGCATAGGCACGTCTATTACCTAGCATAGTTTGGTTGATTACCTAGGATATAAATGAATAAGAATCTTAGATACAAATCAATCAACCAATCAATCAATCAATCAATCAATCAATCAATCAATCAATCAATCAATCAATCAATCACCCAACAACAAAACATCCAACCAATCAACCAACCAATTAACTAATTATTCCATCAATCAATCAATCAATCAATCAATCAATCAATCAATCAATCAATCACTTATTCAGTCAATCATCTGATCAATTCAATCCCCAATCAATCAATCAATCAATCAATCAATCAATCACTTATTCAGTCAATCATCTGATCAATTCAATCCCCAATCAATAGATCAATCAATCAATCAATCAATCAATCAATCCAGTCAGTCAATCTGTCAGTCAATCAATCATGGTTCAAATCTTGCAGAAGGACTTCAGCCATTGAGAACCAAACAGTAGCAGCTAGGTTTGAACCAGTACATCTTACAGATTCCAATCCAGCCACTCTAACCATGTCCCCATCATGATTCCACAGGTATTTGGGCCTCTAATGATATAGGACTTACATGTAAACAGAGTTTACAAATCATATATTCATGATTTCTTACCTGAGATTCTTTTTCCAGCAATCTTTGAGCATCAGGAGGCATAACGTGAGAAATACTCTCTAATAATTTAGCATAGTGTTTGAAGACAGCAGCAATCTGTTAAATCAAATTGTAAACTATCAATAATTGATGAAACAAACATGATGAAATATACTTTTCAAGATGAAACAAACATGACAGAGGAATTAAATATATCACAGACAAGTCTGTGAATATATTAACTATGGTGAAGTTTACAAAATATTGATGTAATATCATTTAGAGAAAAAATTATACATGTAATGAATATAATATGAATATTTTTGATTTATTCAAATATCACTAAAAAAACAACAAAGTTATGAAAGACATGATACTGAAATGAACATATGATATAGGTAAAAAAAATTACAGGTTTATCTAGTTACTCTAATATATGGTGTAAAACAATTATTTTAGTAAGAATTTCATATACATAGTAATGGTGTGTTCTGTATGTTAAGACTTTTTTTAGGATGTGCAAAACATCGGTATGAATATACGGTAATTGACATAAAACTGTTTGTACTCAACCCTAATCCTGCCCAAGCCATTATCTTTTACAAGAACATGATCTGAAGATGGGTTTACTACATGTTAAGGAAGCAGAAACATTAAGTTTGAGGGTTACTAGGTATACTTTCCCTGTTTGCTGCATCTTGAAGAATACATGTACCTGACAAAGACAAAAGCTAATCAATAGAAATCCAACTTAGATGATAATATACTTACCATTTGTTCTCTACTGCCTTCTATTCTATCCAATGTTTCATCAAGTTCTGTAATCCAAGTATGTCTGATGCCAGACTGACAACCTACACTATTCCATAGATCTATTAGCTCTTCCAGTGTGTAATGTTGTAGGATCTGAAAACAAACAACAAACAAACATTAACATTAGCAATCCAAAGCATTGTAGCAGTCTAACTAATTCAATTCATTGACCATGTCGTTCTTTCAAAGTTGGCCTGGACTGTCACTGATCAAGTTGATGTTTTCTCAAAGTACACCGAGATATTGGGATGTCATATCTTTCCATCAGCAAATGGAACAGGGTAGAATATTATGTGAAAACATCTTGGACCGATATGAGTATAAATTTGAAATGGTTGGAAAATAAAAGTTAAGACTGTAACATGTTTTAATTGTTGAAAATACACGAGTGTAAATGGTTAATGACTAGCCACTGTATAAGCTGCAAAATTAATATAAATATTAATATTTATATATCTCTATTCATTCTGTGTAGATGGAAAGTTTCTCATCCTGAACTTCTAGCACATTTGGGTAATGACCTTCCTTGTTCTTGAACTCTGATTCAAGTTTTAATTCATTTTGGCTAATAACCCAATGGATGTTATTTCATAAACTATGATAAAAGCTTCATCACATTTTGAATAATGGCCATGTTATTTCATTATTCATATTGTAGAATTGTCTGACTGACTACTGACTTTTGACTTGAACTTTCATGTTTTTTAAAGGCCTGGATATTTTTTTCCAACTTACCGAATCCTCGGATATCTTTGATAAAATCTGTTCTATTTCTGTTGAAGAAAAAAGTAACAACAATAAGTATATATTATTTCCATACTTGAAATAAAAGTCTCTAAAATTTCAAACAGTATGGTGACCAAATTATTTCATTAAAGTTTAATAACTGACTTTCAGGGTGGGATACCAGATAGACACTTAGTATTACAACACCTCCATTGGTGAAAACAACTGGGGTAGACACTTAGTATCACAACACCTCCATTGTTTTTGATAAAGTGTTTTGAGAGAGTACAAGTACACAGTGTCAGCAACTATGAACCTATGTACATGAAAACATTATTCAACCCAAAAGAAAATGTTCGTACCATAAAATCTGCACAAATCTTATGCAAGAAATGAGTATAAAAATGGCCAGAAGCATTCAACCAGATTTCGAATTAAGGTATTCGTAATCTGGTACTTCAAAATTGAAACTTAACACACAACACTGAAATATCTGGGTTGCCTAGTAACCATACCTTGGTCATTTTGTACCAGATTATAAATCAATACTTCTCCGGCTTCAGTTATCTGAGGCTCCAAATCCTGAAATAAATGAACCAATTGCATAATTAACTGTGGAGTACTTTTATCTAGTGGCCCAGTTTGCACTGACAGAATATGAAAAATATAATACTTAGATGAAAAGTACTGAAGTCCAAGTTATGATCATTACATCTTCAGATCTCATTTTAGTAGAAACTTGATACAACCAAAATAGTACAAAGAAATTAAAAGTAAAAATAAAGAAGAATCAGCTGTTTACTGTACATTGGAAATTCCTACATTGATAGTGTTAAATTCAAGAGTACGAAACTTTAGTATTACAGTACATACATTTTCAAATTCTCTGTAAAAAAATGTTTCAATGCTTTGCTTATGTCATTGATTTAATATTTTATCAAAATGTTGTTTTCAGCACAACTTTGTTTACCTTTATGAAATGACCTATTCCTATACATACCTGAAACTTTACATCCAAAAATATTATTTTGGTCAAATACCCACTATTTTTTCAAGTATTTTAAAAAAAAAATCTTTCATGGATTTTTCATTAAAACTTACCGAGGCAATGACAGCGAGTTCTTGATGCATGTCTTCTACAGCTGATTCGTGTCGTTTTTGTCGACTCTCAGCAATTCTTTCTATGATATCAGAACCTGTACGCTCAGCAGCTGTGGATGGTGAAGAAATTATACTTTCACAAATTACAAAATTTGGTCATTGTACTGATATGCAAGTTGTGTTCAGTAGACAACTTTCAACATCAATTTGAGATTAATTTTTCTCAAAAGATTTATATAATGTAGAAGTGAAAGGTTCATAATTGTGTTTGTACTCCTTCATAGTAAAGACTAGAATGTGATTAAAGATATGTTCAAAACAAATATTTTGGTCTAACGAGGTATCTGGGATTCCTATCAATATTGTAATTACTGGAAATTTTCTGAAATTTTTTTCTTGTATCCCGACTCTATCTCAAAATCACAGAAATAATTCCTACATACGAATTCATTTTAAAGTTTTGCTTGACAAGTGTTCAAATTTATCGTCACCAAAATGTTGTCTTGATATATCAGTCAAACACTAATATACCAAGTACTGATGGGGTTAAAGGTCACATAACTGTATATTCCTAAAAGTGGAAAGTGTGTGTGTGTGTGGGGGGAGGGGGGGGGGGGGGCTCACTGGTATTGAGGTTACTACTACTGCTGCTGCTGACACAACATATTTTGCCCCTCAACAAAAAAAGATCAAAAATTAGGTAAAAGGCATTTCAAAAGATACTTACTGACAGTATCTGCAAGTCCCCTGACTTCCATAGCAGCTATTGCTATCTCTGGCTTTAAGTATGCCTTTGTTGTAGTAGAACCTACTTGTCTGAAAATAAAATAAATAAATAAATAAATAAATATTTGGATTTAGATCTTGAAGACAGGACTAAAACAGTAAACTGTCCTTCAAAACTTAAGCTACAAACTATCCTGTCATTTGGAGCTTCACTTGTAGGATCTTCCTCTGGTAATGTATACCTAAATTATGAAGAGGTCCGTTGATTTCCTGCTTTTTACGCATCTCAGCTATAAATGAGAGGCTTTCTGCCAAATAAAGGGTCTCTAACAAGATTACACTGGCTAGATATTGAATCATGGAAAAATGGAAATGGTCTATCGATTTCCTGCATGATATTGATAAAGCTTTTTTACATTAAAATTGGAGCGGGAAAACACTTTGGAAATACTGTAAGTTTGTTATCTTTATAATATTGTCTATTTTTTTTTTTAGGTGTTTCACCCCAACAGCCAGTTCAAAAAATATTCCAGGACCAGTGAAAAAAAATGAGAAAATTCCAGGTCCTGTTAAGGCTACCCTGCAAGATCATGTTCAAGAGATATAGTATAGATCTCCAAACTAGGATTTCCTGTTTGACTCAGTTCACCTCATCTCCCCCTGGATTTTTTTGTCATACTAATAATGTTTAATATCCCACAACTAAGAAATGGTCTATTGATTCCCTGTTGGATGAAGCTCGTCTCATCTGCCCCCATATTTTCTGTCCTAAAGATGAAAGTTAGCCTATACAAGACTTGGAATGGTCTGTTTGTTTCTTGTTTGGTAACTCAACCTACCTATAAATGACAGGGTTTTCTGTCATAGCATCATTTGGCATACTTTCAATCCAGGTTTGTTGCCTTTCGTTCAGTAGACTCTCTCCCATATTTTGACGTCCTTCTTTCACCAGTGGGATAGTCTGGCTTTGAACTTTGTCATCTGGATCCGTTCGTTTCTCTTGTATTTTTTCATATTCCTTTACCAATTGAACCTATTAGTGATGGACAAAATAGTGGACAATCATTTATAAATATCAATTTTTTTAACAAGGTGATGATTTCACAAATTATTACAATAATTTTGTGACACATTAGTTTCTTTTACTTCATTCTTTATATTATATAATATTTCTGATAGGAAAAGATTGTGTTGGTGAAGAATTTTTTAAATACTTTGTGTATGGAAAGTGGCCCAGGAACTTCTTTGGACTTTCAAAATTCACACACAAATTATTTAATTCACTATAAACATGATAACTCATTAAAAAATAATAGTTTGACTCTTTATTGATGTCCTTTGTAAAGTCTTTAAAAAAATACGTCTGAATGATCCAATGTAACAGCCAACAATTTTAACTAAGAAAGCATCACTACAGTCACAAACAGTATTGAGAGCACATTTTTTTTCTATCAACAGATTAAAAACAAACCCCACAAAGTCGCCATTTTGTTGTGCGATACGCGATACGAACATGATAGAGTACAAACCACCGACAGACTATTAAAATGAGATCCTGCCAATTTTCCTTTGAAATGGTCATCAAAAATAGCTAACATATTTGAAGAACGCATTCAATTTATAAATTTCATTGCTCGTAGACGAAAAAGAACTTACCTCTGCATCAAAGATCTGCTTGTATATTTGTCCACTTTGGACAACACGAGTTTCAGTAGCCATCATTTTGCAATGTTTTCAACCTAAACAACGTACTAAAATGACAGCTGTGATTGCACAAATGTTTTTTTTTAGAGAAATTTAACAAGCGTCCGTTAGAGAAAAAGAAATCCGTGTGTGTTTTGTATAGATATTACGCCATCCAATTGTCAACACATCCCTGACTGAGCCTAAGTCGATGATCGATAGATACAGTTAGCATAGGAAACCCTTCAACAGCCTTTCAAAATTGCGTCTTCGTCGCCGTTTCTAGCTGGATCGCTGGTGTCAGTCCTGGCAGTTGGTTAAAGAAGAAACCACTGTTTCATATAAAATCCTTACAATGGTTTTAAATGTACGGAAAAGCCAGGTAGGGGGATAACAGTCGCCGTATTTGGCATATAAAATCCGCCATTGCTCAAGTTTGGTTCCCAAAGCAACAATCCATTGACCTGACCCGACGCGGAATTATGGGTAATTGAAAACGCCATCAACGACGGTACACATTATTATTTTGTTTTTGTCTCTTCTTCTGATGTTACCTCTTTTCAGAACTTCCCTTAGATTTCTGGATTTCTGCTCGCCATTCTAAAACGTGTCATAAAAACTGTTCATGAGATAATTGCAATTTAAATGTAAGCAAGTGTGCTACGCAATGTGATATGAAGGCTTTTGGCCGTGGGTAAATTATCACTCGTAGATTTTGCTCGACGATTTACACATACACCTCTCAGCTGAGCATTTATAAAATACGATGCGTGACATATTCACTTACTCCTAGAGATATAACCAAAATTGTACCAATGGATAATGAAGTTATTAAGGACAAAGAGAAAAAAAAATGATTAGAAGTAGTTGACTACCTAACTAAGTCTTCCCCTGGCCTGTACATTAAATTTATATATATTCATACAATATCGGTATTGGCGCCACTAAACCTTTTTCGATGAAATCAGACGGGTCGTCTGCAGAGAACCTATAGCCAAATAGTTATGATTTACACTAATGATACGATCTCTATAGCGTAGTGTGGCAAGGCGGCCTTTCTGTTAAACTCATCAGGTCCACCCGTTGAGAGTATATTCAGAAAAGAGCTCTCAGATTTATCCCATTATACCATACATCTATAGCGCGAAGCTCTTAACCTGCTAAAGTTAACACACACTTGAAGCCAGACGCCTTCAGATTTGCAAAAAATTCGCAAAAAGTATAATACACCTTGACCACAAGCTTCACTATATCAAACACGTCAGAGACAGAGAGTGAATTTTAAATGCAGGACCAAGCGAAAGGATGATAGCCCGATTGTCTATAATAGTGTCAGACTTTTACTATAATTAGCTGAGCTGTTTCACATTTTATTTTGTTTTTAGTTCGTCCCTTTTGAGATTTTTATGGTGATTATTTTATATTAGTTGACATACTAAGTTTGTATTTTTAGCTATTCCTTTTTTGTCTGGTAGATCGTTATATGTACTTTTAATTGTCTGTATTTTTTTATATTTGGATGCGTAATTAGTATTATTATCATCATCATCATCATCATCATCATCATCATCATCATCATCATCATCATCATCATCATCATCATCATCATCATCATCATCATCATCATCATCATCATCATCATCATCATCATCATCATCATCATCATCATCATCATCATCATCATCATCATATTATTCCAACTTTAATATCATTATAAGAAAAATGTGTTGTACAAAAGAGATCTTTGTTAAGATTAGTTAATTACGGTACGTTAGAAAAATTACTTAAGTTAAATGTTTTTATTACGATAGTAGTGGTGATGGCTTTGTTATTGTAGGTTTTAAAATAGTTTACGTTCAGTTGTGAGTTCACCGTGCCATGTACATGTACCGTATTCTAGTAGTTTTCTGTCAGTAATTAGGTGTTTGGTAAGCCCGAACCGATGACGTCATTACAGTCTAGGGGTAAAGATGAACCATTGAAAGTCAACTTTGAAGCGTCCCTATAAACGACAGATTAATCATATGTATATATAAATCAAGTATAATATATTAGATTTGATATTAGATGTTTAGTAAAGTCTCATTGCTTTATCGAATGACTGTGACCGTGACCGAACTTGAACACACGAAGAGTCTTAGATCTTAACTATAGTACCGAAGTTATTAAAGTTTTGAATCCAAGTCATGTTTCAAAGTCTTCAAATTCATCAAAATTGATATATCAAGAAACCCTTTCTTACTTTGTATTTTGCATGAAACATGTAAAAAAATATATTCTCTCATAATCAAAACAAGTGGGTTCAAGAGTGCATCCTAATTACATGCATTATCGAAGCGTTTTGAATTGTTTCCCTAGCATTTGCATACTAGTAGCCTTATGACATGTTTTACAGTCGTATTGTCTTATTACATACACGTACAGCATGAAAAACCCGCACACGTGCTGGTCCTTGTAAATGTGTAAGTATAAGTGAACTATAAGTGAACTATAAGTGCCAAGCACGGACGGATCGTGTCAGAACGTACGCACACAAAAATAAAGTGCGCCCTCACTTTCAATTTATCTCAAACTGAAATTTCAAATGAAATCTCGGACAAAAGAAATCTAGAAAAACGTCATGAACGTGGGTCATTGGGCAGGGCACTTCACATTGACGTATATATAAGCCAAACTGTGGGGAATATACTTCATTGTGACTCAAAAACCTTACGTTTTTCTGATTGCGTGACTTATCTAATCAAGTTGCGAAGTGTGAAAATCGAGAGTGGATGACTCAGTTGTCAGTCAATTATAAAAGTAACCAATCAGCGTCTACCATTTCATTAGCTAGACGGTATGCGTAATCATCCTGCGTACTGCAATGTATTGGAACAAGACCGCTGGAATACCATACAAACAGACCCGATGAAACCCTAATTTTTTTGTGCGATCACGGAATTGTTGTGAAGATGGACTGTCGGAATTTGTGCGAGTGTATTGTGGAGGATATTAACAATCGAGAGGACCAAAATTTGGAATAACTTTTTTATTGCTGTGCCGATCTTTTTTTCACACAGGTGGGTGACAATCGTGGAAACCAAAAATGTCGGTTCCAACTCTGCCACGGAGTATGTATACCAGTCGGTCTTGGCGAGATCCATCACCACAGCCAATAGGTAGACGAACCCTGTCAACAAATGTACGCCGGTTGCACGATGCCTTAAATAACCTCCTGGATGAGGGAGACCGGGCTTATTTTGTTCACGCGTTGAATGATTACCACGCTCGTCGAAATGTGTACGATTTAGTTCAAGCGCTCAGAGTTGTTTTGGATACTCCGGAAAAGAAATACCTTTTCGTTCTCCTTGAGCAAGTTGTACCAACGTCGGATCATGTCCGTTACAAGCAGTACACAGACGGCTTGTATCCGCGATCTGGATTTGTAAACAGATCATCCAGTTTGCCTCCGAGGGGGAGAACACCTCTCCCTCGATCAAGCCAACAACAGCAACATCAGAGGACGGTTGAACCACACGGAAAAACAGTCAAAAGATCCTCCGGACAAAAATTCTCTTCGGATGCGTACAAAGATGTTCGAAGGATTATTTTGAAGAAAGCGCCGAATGTGAGCGATGGACTCGGATTTAGTATAAGAGGAGGCTCTGAACACGGTATCGGGATTTTTATCTCGATCGTAGAAGCCGAGAGTACAGCTGAACGAATTGGCTTACAAGCCGGTGATCAAATTCTACTCGCTAACGATATTCCGTTTGAAAGAATCAGCCATGCAGAAGCTGCAAGGGTAAGTTTGTTTTGAAGATGGTACAATATTATTGAACGAGTTATATACTGTCGAAAATTATGCGAAAAAAACTAAAGTTTCAGATTATAATAATACATGGCGATACCAGTGAAATAAAATAAAACAGTAGAAAGGATTATAATTATGAATGCTTTTGTAATAACCTTGAGATGTTGGCACAGACTGAGATATGATTGGTTCTATTCAAAGCCTCAAAGGAGAATGTGGGATAATTGTTTACACAGTACACTTTAGAATAAAACGTTTTACAATGGTAAGAACAGCAGGGATTAAATGTAGGCAAGATTTTAAACTAACAAAGTAATTATATATTAATATAATAAATATATATTACATATCCTTGATGGATATACATTAATATTTTAATGAAATTTTTTATTGTTTATAGTAGATACATTAGAGGCGTCATTTGTTATTTTTTGAATTTTTTATTGTTCCAGGTTTTACACTCAAAAATACAGCAGTCAGATTAGTGTTAGATTTGAGTGCAAACCCCGGAATGATAATAAGCTCAGAAACAAAATAACACTACAATTCTATGTATATTATCAATATCAGAGAATAGGAAATAAAAAATCATTGTTATATTTATTGATATAAAATTATGATGTTTTTAACAAGACTTTGTAATTATAAAACAGAGGGGGAATTCCGACAAATTTATATGTTTCCATATGTTGTATTTTAAATTTGATGATAAAATGACTGGGGAACTTAGGTAGATTTTGCCTTCAGTAAAATACTGCTCTTCAAAGTACAGTACGCTGTAAACACTTCAATAATATTGAATATGAAAATTTTGTAAGATATTAAAATACCATTACATTTATAATGTATATGTATTTTTTATTAGTTGCTTGATATCTTATGTACCATAACAAATTTCACAAATGACATTTCTACTTTAAATTTACTAGAAAAAACTTGTATCTTTTAAAAAAAATATTATGAAATATGAAAGATTGAATTGTACATGTAGTGGCAAAAAATGATAAGTTAAGCCCCAATATGTTTATTAATTATTCCTAAAAGACCACCAACACTGTGACAGTTTGAGTTTGTCCCTGACCAAGCATTTTGTAATTACTATGACCCTGTACCATAGGATCAATAACCAGGCATGTACATTGTTTAATTCAGTGTTGGCCTTGCATAACATACTATTAGCAACATGTACCAACTTACACTCAACACTATTGTGACTGAAACAATGTTTAAATAGCCATCGTAATTAGATTTGTAATTATGCTAGGGAAATCTTTTATCACCTGAAAATCATTAGCTTAATGTTGTGATTGAGGAAAATGAAGAAAACTTTGCAATCAGTTGGCAAAGAAGGAGAGCCTACGGCGTCAGTTATTTAAGCAGTATTAATATTTCATGAGCTATTACTCCTACCATTGTGCTAAGAATACAACTTGAAAGGGAGAAAATGTCAAACAGTTTTTTTTAAATGAAATGTTTACAATTCTAGAATCAGGAGGCTTCTAAGCAGTAATGTCTGACTTTTCTGTCAATAGCGATGGTTTAATATTATAATAGGTAGTGACAGAAGTCTACTGTGTATTGTGGTTCAAGTGAAACTCTTTTAGAAAGTACTGGAATGTGTGGCTTCTGGTGAATTCCACTTAATTGATGTATACCTTGTCTAGTCCCTACCCAAATACTTTGACTATTCATGGCTTCATCTTAGCTCTAAGTCTGCTCCTCTGTAAAGAAAACACAGTAAGGAATTTTGAAATTTATTTAGCCATACATTGTACCAACTTGGAGGATATGCTAATTAAAACAAAACAAAACAAACAAGAAAAATAAATGGTGCTATTCCAATCTAGCTATATGTCTGCTCCCATGTGTAGAAAATTAAACTAGCAATTTTTTGAATTTATTTATCTTATACATTATACCAACTGGAAGGTATGCTACATTGAAAAATTTGACAAACACAAACAAATAGTGTGTCCTAATTACCTGTCTCTATGTATTAATTACCTGCAGACCCAAAGCTTTTGTTAAATGAAGCATATGAAAATGAAATGAAAAATCAGAATTTTTATTTGGCTTGACCACATGTGTGTTGCAACATGCATATCTCAGTTAAAACATAAAAGATGATATTAATCTCCATTAATTACCCACCCCCCACCCTTTCAGTTTTTTACCATGTTACAAACTATGATAATATTTACCATGAATTGGTATGGATATTTCCATCAGAGTTCAGGATTTATTGAATATGTGCTTTCCATCACAAAAGGAAAAAAAATCACTTGTACAGTAATTCTTTTTAAATTATGAAATGAAAATTTTTGAATTCATATTAATCACCAGTATGCTACGGTACCTTGTCAATTTCAAAAAATAGTAATATATCATAGACAGAGAAACAAACAATGTTGTCCATTTCATGAAATTCCAAAACATAGTCCACTCTATTTCCTGGGTCAGGAAGGTAAACAGTGAACCATTATGCGAAGTCAAGAAGCCTTGTAAGTTAATAGTGGTGATAATTTAGATTTGAGTTATCGGGAATCCACCCTATCCAATAGGTGTGTTTATAAATAAAGTACGGTCAGTGTAATTTGATTACTAGTCTAGTCAGCAATTCCTATTCACTTCACCTGTTGTTAGGTGTCTTGGAATTTAATTAAGATGTCTGCTGTTTGCAAGATTTACAGCCAAAACAGGAAACATTCACTAGAAGACTAGTGCATGTAACATAGAAGAGTTTGTTCAGTATTAAAACGAAGACCACACACTACAGATAATGCATATACATTTTATATAGAAAGCTGATCATTTGGTAAATGTTACATGTTGTTGTTTTACTTGATAGATAGAAATACTTAAAAGTTTTTTACTGCTGAACCCAGCATGATTGTAAGGCGTAAAAAAAAAAATTGTGTGGTTCCGATTACATTCAATTTTAAAATAGGTGGTGTAGGTAGATTCTTTATTTTATTTTATTATATATATATTTTTTCATGTGTGAGTGTCTAGTTCAGGTTGTCCATTGTTTTCCAAATGGTCTCTGTGTTGTTTATTTCTTCCTATCAGATGTACAGCCATTACAGATTGGAAGAACAGTTTTATATTGTCAGTTTCCGCACCCACTATTTCTTGCAAGACTTCACACGATTTTCGCGATTTTATTATTATTTTTCTCGAATACATAAAAAAAAGTTTAGGGTTGGTGTGAAAAACTAGGTGGGGTTGGATAACCGGAACCAAACAACTTTTTTTATTTGGCCTAATAAGGAAGTCCTGCACACTTTGATCAATTTCTTATCAGCTATTAAAATCTACAAACTAATCCAAAACTAATGTAAATATTGTCTATTTCCAATTCACCATGACTAATTTGATTTAATCACAGAAGTTTTGTGTGTTGGAATGTAAACTATGCCATGGTGTAAGAAGAGTTGATATGTACCAGTCAATTTCTTACCACCTGTAATCTACATCTCAAAAATCAGATGTTATGTAAATATTGCCTATTTCAAATTCACCATGACAGAAGCTTGTTGGAATTTGATCAGGCTACATGTAAGAAAATCTAAGGATTCACTGGCCATTTTTTTTTCACCTCAAATCTACAAAACACAGTCATTATAGTGTAAATATTGTCTATTTCAAATTCACCATGACTAATTGGGTGAAATTACTAAATGTTCTAGTATTTTGAGAGATGTTCACAGGGATTGTTGCCAGATAATAGCTTGATTTCCAATTAAAAGCCTGTGACCTTTTGATGTCAAGACATCCCACTCAGAGAAATAAACGCACCTTAAATTTATAAGAGAAAAAAAAAGCATGTAAACAATTGTTATGCACCTACACATGTAAATACTATAGCTTGTTAGCTCTTAGAAATCTTGAAAGTCATGAAATGGACATGGATCAAGGTTACCACAGTGACTCGCAGTCGGCACTTGTTTGAACTTGAATCAATCAGTGTATTTTGTAACATTCTCTGTAATTGTAATAAGGAAATATTAATTACTGGTGTAAAATTTTTGAAAACAGAATATATTTTAGCGATTTTTTGAAACATGTAATAATTCCTGGAGGAATTACTAAAGATTACAAAGCTAAGAATGAAAAGAAATCTGTAAAATCAAATGAAATATACAGAAAATCAAACTTAAAAATTGTAGATCGAAAATATTGAGGAAGACAAAAAATCTGTGATATAATACTGTACATGTTAAAGAAATGACATTCATAGGTGTTGCTTTCTCATGTCAGAACATTTATTTATATATATTGTGTGACATTACAAAGTTTAGTGTAACTTCAACAATGTCTGTCACTGTTGTAGCAAAATGTCGAGACAAAGTTGAAAAACCAATTTTAGTAATCTAACAATATCTATGTAAACGTTTTCATTCATTATTTTGTCGGATCAGCTGTAATTATAATATTTTCACTATTCACTGATGTTGTCAGTTTTAAATCGCCTTCAATACATGTATGTCTATTTTTGAAATGTCATGGTGTATTCAATATTTTCATACCATGGAGGAATGTTGTACAAATTGATTCAAGTGTCTGTGCTATAGACAGTTACTACGGTAACCATATTACATACGTGAGCTCCACAAAGTCATTAAGTGTGTAATTTCCTTCATACGGAAAATCACATTTGTTAAAAATAGCCCAGAAGACAGAATGAAATGAAAAGGACTGAAGCTGGTACCATTTGTATTCATGAATTGCCATGACTTTCAGGTTAGAATATTACAATGTACATGTACAATGTTTGCACTCAGTAACAGCGAATGTATTGATTTACCTGGCATGCCATGACGACTTTTATTGACATGTAAATGTTTGCTTTGTTTGCTTCGATGGTTTCCTGTTTCATGTGAAACTTTAGAAAGTGGACTTAGTCTACTGGTCTTACATAGAGTTACAAAATGTCTTCTTTTTGGTAATGACCTTTGAGGTACTAGACTGTAAGACTGTGTGTCGATTACGCCATCCTATCAGGTACCATTCATTTCACTGAAAGCCTGATAAGACTAAGAGTTCAATGACACAATATATCTTAGTCTAATATGGTGGGGATGAAAACTGATCATCTTGAGCATGTTTTCGTAAACCAGTTTAGGTTGTTTGGTGTTAAGAATTATATGTTTGAGATCACCCTATATTCTATTTACAGTTCTTGGAAGGGCGGTTAGAAAATTTGATATATTTCATAAGCTTAATCAGGTCATTCAATGGTTTTGAGGATTATCATAGCCAGGAGTCCATGCTATTATAGTTTTTCACAGACAATAGGGGGGGGGGACCTGTCTATTGTCTTGGCTCTACAGGTTGTGAAATGGAATGTATTTTACTCAGAATTAGATTGAGGCTACAGGAATCAGTACTCCTGTATTATAATTATGCCCTTCAGTTCAACCCACTTCCTTCTTAACATGTTAAATAACAGATAAACGGAAGTGTTCATTTCAAGGATGTTTGAACCCATTCAAATTGGCCCACCTACAATTTAACATTTGGTAGGGTTGGTAGTTTATAGTCTGGGTACCAACTCTAAGAGTAGAAGTGTAACTAGTAACAATATCATATAGAGACTAGACTACATGTTTTTTTAGGGCAAGATCCAAGATTACTTCTAAAGTTCCTGTGAAAGTATTGTCAGAATTCTCCCTCAATACGTTTATTATACCTTGAAGTTGGCAAAAATTAGTCCAACTTCAGTAATAGTACAGATAAGCATTTATTGACAGATGTCAATGATATTTTTTAAATAGGATTATCATCATTCATGTTGAGAAAATTAGAGAAATTTAGACATGGTAAAACCTGAAATAGACATATTTGAAACAAGTGTTGTATTTATACAACAACCTGTACTTAGAAGTACTAAATTATCATTTGGAATAAAATATACAGAATGATGCAATCCCAGTGACGTACATGTACCAGATACTTTTTTCTTACATTTAAAATCTTTACTACCATGCCTGCATGTCTGATCAATATGTGTGGCTTCCTAAATCATCAAAAATTAGGTACAGGTATTAAACAACTTATTTTTGCTTTCAGTAAGACTAAAATCTTTTGAAAATCCCATATTTCACAGTATACTATTACAAACGTCAATGTAAAAGTCAGTGTCATTAGTTGTATTTTGACCAGATACATTTAAAATGACTAGATTTAATATAAATTAATCTGAGTCATAGCCTAGTTTGATGTCTGTATCACATTAATATGTCTCATTTCATTTTATTAGGACTTTTGTATTCACTAATGAAGAATTGCAAGATTTACAAATTGTAGATAAAAAGGGTCTATTTCAGGTGATTCAGTCTAACTAAGTGATCATTCTGAATCTCAATATCATGTCTCATTTCGTTATCATCAATGACTCAATTTATTTCACTTTTATTTGGTTTGATTTGATTTGATTTGACTTCATTTCATTTCATTTCATTTCATATGGGCTATTCTATTCACTAATGAAAACTCTAAAGGTTTGTAAATTAAAAAGTGTCTATTTCAGGTGATTCATTCTACATGTATCTAAATTTTATCATTCTGAATCTGAATATCATGTGTTATTTCGTGTCACTTCATTAGTACACAAGTATTCTGTTCACTTATGAAAAATTCAAAAGATTTACAAATTGTAGATAAACAGTGTCTATTTCAGGTGACACACTCTAGCTAAGTTTTATCATTCTGAATCTCAATATCGAGTCTCATATGTCATTCTTTACTATCATCCATGTGTCATTTCATTTAATGTTAGTAATTTTAATTCAATTTTACTCATTCGAACTCTTCTGTTCACAAATGAAAACAGTAAAGGCTTTAATAGTAGATAAACAATGTATATTTCAGGTGACCCACAGTCTATAACTCATTCTGAATCTTGTCGATATCACATCTCATTTCAGTTCATTTCAGTTCAGTTTATTTCAGTTCATTTTATTAAGACTATTCTGTTCACTAATGAAAAATTAAAAAAAAGTGTTATTTGAGGTGACTTACAGTCTGGCTATTATAATTCTGAATGCCGTCAATATCATATGTCTCATTTCATCTATACCACATCATTTCATTTCACTTCATTTCATTTCATTAGGGTTAGTCAATTAAACTAATTGCAAATAAATTTGTAACTCATCAATCATGTCAAGTAAAATTTATGAAATTGACATACATAGTCACTGTAGTAAATCGTATTTATTGATAACTTCCTGTCCAAATTGAAAAACCTACATGTAGTTCAGATTAGGATAACAATTTAGGTCAGTTGTCTATAAAAAAAGTTGGTCTATAACAAATACATGATCCTATGGATATCTAATCCATATGCAGTGTTTTTGCTAAGGATAGTAAGTAGGTAAAATCTACCTGAGTTCCCCAGTTGTTTTAATACCAGGGTTCCCTACCAGTGTTTTTGCCAAGAGTGGTAAGCATGTTTAGGTAAAATCTACCAGAGTTCCCTAGTCATTTAACCAGGGTTCCCTACCAGTGTTTTTGCCAAGAGTGGTAAGCATGTTTAGGTAAAATCTACCAGAGTTCCCCAGTTATTTTACCAGGGTTCCCAACCAGTGTTTTTGCCAAGAGTGGTAAGTATATTTAGGTAAAATCTACCAGAGTTCCCTCGTCGTTTTACCAGGGTTCCCAAACAGATTTATGGTGGATTCTACGGCAAACTATTGCATTTTTACCTCTTGCTCATTTACTGTTACCAGGGTTACCCAACCGTAACAAAAACATTGCTTATGACTTCACTGATGCTAGAACATAGACCTTAAAGTGAAATCATTAAAACATGTAAGAGCCCTGCAGTGACACCAGAGAAAATAATTGACTTCCATCATGAGAAAACCATGTATTTCACACCATTGTACAAAAGCTGTGGCCTTTGTGATAAAGATTGGTTGCATAGATCTCATTATAAAAAGACTTTCTTTGCAAATGTTATTGGATTAACTTATGAAACCTATTACCCAATTTAAAGGTGGCAAAATACTGAAGTTGTGAACAAGACAGGAATCCAGCTTGTCTTCTCACTAGATCTATGTCTGTACTTGAGCCTAAAAAAAAATAGTTTGTTTCCGATTTCCCAACCCCAATCTGTAAAAAAATGAATAAAAAATCTACCTACCCTACCTGTTCTAAAACTGAGGGCAATCAGAACCGCACAATTTTTTTGTTAGGCCTTAGCAACACTTTACTTACTGAAAATATATTTAGTGAGCAAGTACAGATCTAGTGAGAGTGACATCATAGTAATCCCCAATACTGACATTTGACCTCTCTTTATGAAGGTCCAGAGGTAGTGGGATAGTGATTAATCTAGTCCCAAATCATGCAGTCTCTGTGAATAGGAAAATAAATTACTTGAGATCCTGCACTTTAGCGGAAAACAGACTTGAGTTTTAACGTAAATTACTCTATATTGCATACAGACGCATTACTTTACACTACAGTATGCTATGATATACAGTCAGGTATTGACAACATGTTATTACAGCTTGGAGCAATAAATGCATTAATTTTGAAAGATTTATTTAATTTGGTTATACATTAAATACTTTACCCTGAAGTGGTTATTTCATTTCTAATAATATACATCTAGAGGAGATGTAAAAGTTAGATGTTGCCATGGTGATAATGATACAGCTAAATCATTTGACTTCAAGCAGGGTTTACCTTTTATGGACTCTCAGTAAGAGAGAGATCAGCTTGATAGGAGACTAGAGATATGAATGCACCACAGTATATTGCATACACGTAATTTCAAAACTTGAATGTATCATAATTAAATGTTTGTTGGATGATATTATTAAATAGTTACATAATTTCTTCTTGGTGATATATATACATATCTCTAGTAAATTTACTAGTAAATCAGGTAGAACCCCCCCCCCCCAACCCCTACAAACATCATCAACAACAACAACAACAACAACAATAATAAACAAAAACAAACACAAACAAACAAACAAACAAAGATATCAAAAAACAAACAAACAATACTTCAAATGTTAGTAGTTGAAAGATCAAATCTTGTAAACGACAGTATGTTACTTTTAACAAATTCCTTTCTGTTTTCAAATGTATTGATAGGATATTGTTTGATAAGTTTATCTATTTGTTTGCTTTTAAAGTTATGTATATTTTGGGCCATACTAATCGCAATATAAATTTTTTATAAGTTTGAGATATATTAAGAAGGAAACTCTTGAACTGAACAACCCAACCCTCCTTGCTTGCTTGAAAAGAAAGAAAAGTATTGATGTGTATGTTGTGTTGATTTCGTAACAATTATGTATTCAGAAAAACATTATTTTTCAATTTTGAAGAAAAATGAATTCATCTATGTAGACTGTCCACCATATGTACAAAACATATGCATAATGATTTGATATAAATTACAGAAGATTGCATCAAAATTGGTATTGATGAATAAAATTAAAATGTATGGAAATATTTTGAGGAACAGAAATATGCAGAAATCAGAATTTTTTGTTTTAACTATGAATACTACAATCAATAATGATATGTTCAAATATTTCTTGATGTAGTTGTTCCAGATATACATGCTGTGTAACAGTTTATGTTTATTTAGTAGCTTCGTCAGGTTAGCCAGGGGAATATGAGTAACCTAAGGGGCCTTGTCACTATGAGTCGAAGATGAAGAGTGACAAAACCGTTTAAACCATGAGTATTTTCCAGTTGGACAAAGAAAAAGATTAAATATATTAATATTTGTACATATGACATGAAAAAATGGTATAAATAAAGGAATTTTTAAAAACATTTTCAATCATATTTTGAACACTGCAGAACCAGTGATATAGACAAGAATAGCATGACCCGGTTATAAATCTTGTATTTTTTGTTTGAATGCATTCAACTTGGCTTGTGTAAATTGTTATACATTTTATACCATGAAAGAAATTCAAGCATGTTATCAGTGAAAGTGTAATTCATTCTAACAAAGGTCAAAGGTTACCATGGCGAACCATATGTTATCTACATATGTGTTTATATATACACATGACTCACCTTTATGAATTACCATACCAGTTAAAATCGATTATACAGGATTAAAATTAATAACATTAGATTAGTTTTTGTGTAGATTTGATGATCTTGTCAACAGCAAAAACATGAAAGTTTGTCTATGGAAAGGATTGTGAAAACTTGGGTCAAAATAAACCGTATAATTTTTTATAGATATTTTGGTCGATATTTTTCTGCCAGGGTCTGTCTTTTGACAGAGAGTTGATTGATGTTGTGAAAGTATATTACCAGATGGTAAACATCTAAATTGAGACATAAAAATTGATAATTTTGGAAATAAATTTGCTTGCCGTACCGAACTAACTCAACTACCCAAAGATTAAACTCTAAAGTTGTGCCAATGTAAGTGAAGGTTACTATGCATATTCACTATTTTTGTCAAATATGCAAAATTTTCATCAAATACAAATAAAACTTACTAGTATCTATGTATCATAAAAGTGAAATTTCATTGGATGTTCTGATCAACAACGAAACCTGAAATCTACATGAAAAAAACGCACTTCAAAGTTTGTACATTTCTTGTAACTATGGCCGAAGTATTTATAATACAACTGAAAATGACATATTTTTTGTGTGTGTATTCAATTCATCATACTTTGTGTTAAGGGCGTATGTATAGATTGTAGTCAATTGTATGAAATGTTGTATTTCTGGGTGGTACATGTATTTCAACTCAGCCACCTAGGGATATTTACCTGGTAGAGGTTAGTCTGTATTAAAGTCAGAATATTTTACTACTTTAGGGGTTATTTTTGGTCACTTTGTTTCCAAAAACAATAGATTTTATGAGAATTCACCTGTATTTGGTTCAGAAGGTAGGATTTTTTTTAGAATGTTGATATACGTATCAAATGAAGGACAAATATGTCAGCTATGATACATCGGCATTTTTGATAAGGTTTGTCAAAAACAGGGAAAAATCTGACAAAACTGCACATACCACATTTCAGTGCAATGATCAACACCAAAATGTAAACACATATAATGTGAAGGATGATTGAAACAGCAATGAAACAACCTGAACAGCTTTTAAGTAGATTTATGTTGTACAGTAAATTTGGTGATAAAATATATGGGAAACTGGGGTTAACTTTTACAACAGTCAACAAAAAAACTGACAGTGTGTTTTATGGGTAATCACGGGTATATCATGTGATGCCATGTAAAGTGTTTTTTGAATGTGATCAAACAAGTAGTATATGCAGGTACATGTACAGCACTGTACATAGTTTGAAAACTGGGGATTTAAAAAAAAATTCTTTTTGTACAAAAATTGAGATAAAAATCAGATTTGATTCAGGTACTATATATATATGACTGTAATGGGTTTGGTAAACATAAAAATGTTTATTTCATCCATTAGCCTCCTCAAACAAAGTGAATGAGATATTTATATAAATTTGTCTATTTTGTCGCAGACTCGGAAACCAGGGCTCTTTATATTAAACAATGCCTATGAGACGATCATAATCCTGGTTCAACATTTTACTGTAAAAGTATTTCATAACTTTTGTTTATTTGAATTTAAAAATATACCTTTTATTCAAGCAAAAGAAAAACATGTGTCACCTGTTTATGTTTATCCATGGATGGTTATATGGAGAAAGTCAGATAGCTAACACTTCGTCATCGTACGTGTAGCAGGCGTATGGTTATATGGGGAAAGTCAGATAGCTAGCGCTACGTCATCAAACATGTAGCAGGCGTACTGAGCATTCTGTTTGATAGCTTTCAGTTGTGTTCTGAAAAATTCTTCACAATCTAAGTATAATACTGGATTGAAAATAACAGAATTATTAAGATAAGAAAACACATTATGTCTGAAATGTACAAATTGTATTTGAAATGTATCCATAATGTATTTTAACAGAATTTTAGACAGTACATGTATGCTAATGTCAACACTGTATCCAAAATGTATCCAGAATATATTTGAAAATTGATACAAGAGGAAATATACACTGTGTTCAAAATGTATGCTTAACTGAAGTGAATTTCGTAACTGCTATGTCTGAAGTGTAAAGCTTACACGAGTTTATACAGGCAACAGAAAAAGACATATTATGCAAAGCTTCAAAAGATTTGTTTCATTCTGATGCTGTGTCTGAAATGTACATAATTGGAGATGAAAAGACAGACAAGTTTCGAAAGGTTTGGTTGCACAGATCTGATTATTGTATTAAAGTATCCTGTCATGTATGGTTTTTCTGGCACCAGATTTTGACAGCATGTTGCCATAAAAATCGGCAGTGACAAACTATGTATATTGGTCAAATAATAATTTCATATTTCATTTTCAAAATAAGTGAAGAGAAAATCTGTGGGTATTTCAATTTGGCCCTAAAAAACTGTGGGAGATAAGGAAATTGGTTACCATGGCAATGTCATGAACATACACAGCCACTGTGGCGTATGAGCCTCAGGCAGGATTATGGCCATTGTCAGTTTCATCTACTGTGGTTTTGTGATGTAAGGGTTTTAGAACATTGACAAGAGAGATAGTAAGAGGAAAGAAAGAAATAGAAGAGATAGTGGTGAAAGAGAGAAAAAGTAATGAGAAGGAGAGAAAGGGACAGAGATAGAGGAGAGATGTCAAGAGAGCATGCACAAGAGAGAGCCAGAGAGGCAGATAGAGAGACAGAAACAGAGAGAGAGAGAGAGGATAGGCAGATAGCTAGAGAGACAGAGAGAGAGAGAGAGAGAGAGAGAGAGAGAGAGAGAGAGAGAGAGAGAGAGAGAGAGAGAGTGTGTGTGTGTGTGTGTGTGTGTGTGTGTGTGTGTGTGTGTGTGTGTGTGTGTGTGTGTGTGTGTGATGGCAATATGAAAATATTTATATTCCATAAATACTTTGTCATATGCTTCATACAAAATTGAAAATAGACATAAAAACAACTGACCACAAGCTTCTAAACTGTGCCACTAAAACAAAAACAAACATATAAGATGGTGGCTATTCATGATATTAACTAAACAATACAAAATGCTCTCTTTTAAGTTTTATACAGCAAACTAAAACCAATTGATATATTATTATATTTTTCAATCAGTGATGTTCCCCAGTGAATTTATGATTACAACGAGATTCAGTTATTAAGCTATATAGACTAGATAATGAATTCACATGGGTATTACTCTGCTGTCTAATTACATTAAAAATTTATATTATAATAATATTTCTACCATAAAAACTGTTTGTTTTGATAATTATTAGGATCTTGATGGATGAGTGTTGGAAATGTTGATAGAAAACTAGTGGTGCAGATCTTTACAAAGACCTCATGTACTTTTCATTATTACATAATGTTTTATATAACAAGAATTTTGACACATACACACCTATACACATGCAGATATACATATGTACATGCATAGACAGACAGACAGACACACATACATACATACATACATACATACATACATACATACATACATACACACACAGACACACAGACAGACAGACAGACATACATACATACATACATACATACATACATACATACATACATACATACATACATACATACATACATAATGTACATATGTACATTACATACATACATACATACATACATACATACATACATACATTACATACATACATACATACATACATACATACATACATACATACATACATACATACATACATACATCGTCCACCTACCCACCCACCAACCCACCCACCTATCCATCCTTCCATCCATATATAATGCATGCGTACACATGTTCACACAATATGTTACATTGTAGAAACACACATACACACACTTATCGCTATTTTGTTAATTTTCAGTCTATTATATACATTATGTAGACTTAATATAAAACTAAATATAGCTGATTAAATAGATCTAATAACATTTTACCTTGAACAGCAGCAGTATACTTGTAATGAAATTAGTTAGAACTCTCTGAAGTATATGTATCAATTTCAGACCTTTTTTTACTTTGTACCCTGGTCCCGGAAACCCAAATGTGAGTAAATTGGGTTTTTTAAAAATTATTTATATGTAAAATTACATTTCATTAAAAAAACAGAATATTGAAACTTTTGCTAACAATATATGGTATGTGTATTTATGAATGTAAGTTTGCTGTCATTCAGTAAGGTTAGAGTCAATGTCGATAAAGATGAAATGTACTGAGTACATTCAGAGTATTTCAGAGAAAGAACAAACTAAATACTTGTAATGAGAAATGAGAACTTTTAATTATACCCAATGTAAACTTACTAGCACTGGTTCATTTTAACTCTTTATGAAATTTTGAGCGTGACTCCCTTTCTTTGCCCTTTTTCTGTTAGTTTCATGTTTTGTATTATTTTCTCCCTTTTGCATTAATAAAATATAAACACATTTTTAAAAAAACAAACAAATAAATGAAAAATGGAAAAAGAAAAGAGAAGACATTTCTACAGATATTTAATAATAGAAAATTCATGATATGAAAAACCACAATGGAATGATTTTCTAATAAAATTTCTCCTTGCATCAATCACCTAGTCAATCATACTATGAATCAGAAAATAAAAATTGACAATTTGATAAAATACAACTGTGAGTGATTCAAAAAGTTCTCCATGTATCAGTGAAGCAGCTTGTCTCTCCCTTTTCCACTTTATCCGTCTTTCTATCCCATCATGACTGATACCTTGGTGACCTATTCAACGCAGCTGGTACACTTTAATGTTGTTTGTGTGGATCACTCCGTCACTCATCTATTGTTCAGTAATAGTTTCTACATCACTGTTGTCATGGTAACTGTCCATTCACACCAGGAGAATGACCCGCTCATCATTTTTTCCATAGAATTATTGGAAAAGTAGTTAGAATGATAAATTTGAATTTTCAGAAATATTTATTCTCATATTTACTATACAGATTTATTTTTTTTCCTGCTACTGAATCAACCAATATACTTGATATATTCCAAAATTCTAAAAAAATTTAATTCAGTGATATTTTATAAAAGTTTTGAAATGTTGACAAAAGACCAAAACATCTTTATATTCGCATGCAGTTGAATAAATATAACTTCGCTACTAGACTAAAATCGTGGAAAATTTGTTTTTCGGAAACTTAATTTTATAATTCTATTATTTGGTGTTACAGAGATTTGTTATTTATGTAATACATACCTGAATGGAAATATTTATCCAGTTTACGCCACCACTAAAAAAAGTTTTAAGAAACGTTTCGAATAATTCTAATTAATTTATGATAAAAGAATTAGAGAAAAACTGTTTGTTTTATATATCATATATGTATTGCATAATGTTATTATTCAAAGTTCAAAAATCATTTTAAACCATAGCTCGAATAAATTAATGGTATACTGTGTTGAAATTATGAATCGTTTTGATATTTTGGTATGTTCATCTACATTATAAAATATAGAAATATCAGGGTTTATTCAAAGTACAGACTGTCTATCTGTTTTCAGTCTCCATAACTTTGAATTTATAGCTTGATAGTCAGTTTATGAGATGCAATCTAACACTCCAATATTTCCTGTATCAGTTACTATATGGAAGCGCTCCTTCCCATGAATCACTAATTTATGCATATCTGAGTGGCATTTGAAAACAAGCTAAAATGTTACCTCATAATATGTATGTTAAAAAAATAACTAGGGTAGCAAAATAGATTCACAATTAGGGTGAAAATCTTAAATTGTCTGAAAAATTGTAAAATTTGGTATAAATTTATATGAATAGATACTCTTGTATGATATTGATATTTTTGAATATATAGTAATTTTAAAAAAATGTCAAATATTTCTGCAGGTTCCAAATGAAATACAACAAATTGTGAACAATGAAATGTCAATCATGATTTCCGTAACCGAAATGATTCACCTGGTACATACATGTACGACTGAAATACAGAATACATTTATGCCAACATTTCACAATATGGAAAGGTCATATGATACCGTCATACTCCCAACCATTTGTTAATAATATGTCTTTGTTATCCCAAACAGGTCATTTTAGTTCAGCAGCGGTATTTAGATGCAAATTTATAGATGATTTGGATCACTACCATCTGTTTCACGTACACGATAAACATCATATAAATAGATTCCTCATTTGCATTTTCCCCTTACTTTTTATACAATTCAGTAACGAAGTATCAAAAAATTTTAAAAAAAGAAGAAAAATTTTACCAAATATTATCAAAGTATTCTGTAAAACAAATTATTTATTAAAGGGAGCAAGTGCATGTATATTTCAGATAGATTTTAAAATAAATATGCAAATTTAGTAGCGTTGCTGTTCTGTGATATGTTGCTGTCATACGCAGGTAATTTGCACTGGTATAAAATTTGAATACCCATTGTTCAAAACTCGTTTAGTCACAAAATTTCTAAAAAAATTGTCTCTGATATTTACACATATGTGTTGTAATTTATCACAAATTTGTTGATAAAATTTTCCAAAAATATTCAAAAGGGTTTTAGTTTGTAGTATTTCAGAGAATCTAAATGCTAATGTTATGATGTTTGTGCTGCTTTCTATTTTAGGAGCGTAAATTTTCATGCTGGTAGGAGTAATTGTTTAGAAATGATAGGTACCGGCAGTATGGCTATGACTATCTTTGTGCATGTTGTGTTGCAAATGTTAAGAACTGAAAATAGATCAGGGAAAAGGTCTTGTTTTGCAGATAAAGAAGACATTGTGTGGTTTACGTGTAACTTTCAGAGTCAGAAAGTTTGTATGAAATACATGAATAGAAGGGTCACTTCACTCCATAGTACATTTATTGCTAGTCTACACAATCAAATCTATTTGAAGTAGAGATTTTCAAGTAAAAGTGAGCTCAAAGTGCAGCGCCGCGTCATATTTTCATGGTCAAAAAAGTGAAAATACAATATTCAAAAATGTTTTGTCGCTCTAACAAGCATAAAACTGCCATTTACTACCATTAGGCAAAATCAAATCTAATTCAACTAAGAGATTTCTAAGTAAAGGTGAGCTCAAAGTGCAGTGTCATGTCATATTGTCATGATCAAAAAGTGAAAATAATTTTCAAAATACTTTTTGTTGCTATTACATGCATAAAACTGACATTTACTACCAGTAGGCAAAATCAAATTAATTCAAGTAAAAGATTTGCATGTAATGTACACAATGTCAGGTCACTATTTCCTTGTAAAAAAAAAGTGACTGTGCAAATAATTTACAAATCTGAAATGTAACAACTGTATTTCCTTTTGATATAACAAGCCTGAAAATGATATTATAATTCTAGTAAAGTTAAAACGGAATCAAATTTAATTCAAATAGAGATTTCCTAGGAATAGCGACATTGTTATATGTTGTGTTTTTCATCATAAAAAGTGAAAGCACAAATTGAGACCTGTGCTAGCCAGAGCTGGAACTTTGTTAGATATAATGGCTAACTTTTAACAATGTATACTCTGAACAGTATTGAATCACCTGTAGGTAAATATATTGTGCAGCATGCAGTACACATAGTACTATGGTGTGATATATCCAAGCTGATTGATTTTTGGGTCCGCACCCAAAAAAACAGGACGGTTAGAATGGTTATAAAAAAATCTAAAAACCAAAAGCAAAAAAAAGGAGAAAAATTTTAGTATAATGATTGAACGACTGACACTTTCCTACAGCACAGTAAAAATAATCGATAAGAATCAAAATATGTCTGTATGTATAATTTGGTCCTTTTATTGTCATGAACCTCAATGCCACAAAATTGAAATTTAGAAAGTACATGAAAAATAACCCTTACGGAAATGGTCTATAGTATTCCTAAAAGATTATTCCTATAAGATCTTATAGTATTTTGGCCCCTTTCTTAAAGGAATACTTTACAATTCCTATAGGAATTAGGATAGTCCTAAAGGAATCTTTCAGGACAGTCCTATAGGAATGATCAGTCCTATAGGAATCATATAGGAATATTATAGGTATTATAGGAATCCTATAAGAATACTATAGACCATTTCTATAAGGGAAAATAAAATATGAAAAAATATCACCTTTGATGCAATGGTATGGAGTGTGTAGTAGCATATCATATCATAGTGTATTTCACTTTTTATAGACATGTTGATGACATGTGAATTTAAGTCCCAGGGTGCCACTACTGGGTAAAACTGACAGTAAGATGATTGATGTCATTTGTGGCTGTCATAAACATTATTACCATGCAGCTCTAATTTGACCGTAAAACAACCTGTTGGATTCCTACAAAGTCAATAGTAGACATTGATTTCTTTTTTTACATGCAAATTTCTACAATTATAGTCCCGTTCCACTTAATCATTTCTATTCCCTAATTAAAGCGTCTGTTTTTATCAAGTTTAAAGGGTAGAATAAAAAAGCCTGGCAGTTTTCCAGCCAGGAAGGAAACTGACCAGTACTGTCTGGTGACCTGGCATATCGTCAAAATAAAATCTATGGCTTTCACCGACATGAACCATCATAAACATACATGTCAACCCAACCATGAACCCTAAAACACATAATGAGCTCGGAGAAAACAAACATATTGATACTGTCCACAGTCAGTTTTGTCTGTGATGAAAATTTTACGGATAATTTGTCAGGCATGTCTGTGCATGCTTGTTGGCATGCAATGCAATCAGACCATAATTGAAAGCCAGCGTTCCAGTGTCAACTTGTTAAATTGAAATGGTGCCTTTAAATAAAACACTGCTGTGGGACTGTTTACTGAGTTTTCACAACGACACTTTTTGACTTTACACATGGAATGTTTTGAATCAGTTACCTTGTATATTAAAAAAATACATCCATTACTTTCTTTCCAAATGTATCTTATTCATGTGATTATATGACCAGTTTATGATTTTACTTATTAATACTAGCTTTCATAGAAACCACCATTATTCGGTTGTAGTAATGAAAACCTCGTAAGTTGAGAATTAAGGGAGCAAATAGTTTTCTGCCGAGGGACGTTTGAGTCATTTAAAGTCAATAAAAACAATTTACCTAAGTCCCCACCTAATTTTTAATGCAAACTTGCAAGTGTATGTGCTCAAAGGTTTTCTATGGTGTGTTCAATCTGTTCTGAATCACTTTGATCATTCTATTTTTCCCCCATTCAAATTCATGATATCTGCTATAACATATACTTCAAAGGAGTGTTTGTATGAATGATCCCATCCCATATTATTTTAAAGTGTTTGTCAGGATAGATATTATGTAAACTTTGTAATAGCCACTAAAGTATAGCATATGAATAGAGCTGTCCATGTTTTGTATCAAACGTTTATACATGTAATTATAGGAAATCGTTACTTTGTGTAATAACATATTGTATGCTTGCAGTCACTAAATTTAATATATGTAAATTAGACAATCGTAATAAATACAGGTTCAATGTTAAAAAAATAATAATGACATCATACATATACCAGGTATATATACAAGGTTTTATGTAGATTATTTTATATAAATACATGGAAATTAAAACAATAGGTGTAATTTAAATTATTCCTGGTATACATGTACATACCAGTAGTGTTAGTTGTAAGATACGACATTTGTACCACATAATCGGCTACAACTTACAAAATACTACTTGGTTTAGAAGGCTGTTAGGGCTGACAACATGACTCATAGTAAACTTTTGATGTTGTTAAGGGACGATTGCACAATTTCACAAGCTCATTATGGGGGGGGGGGGGGTCTGGTCTTAGTGCGAATGCTGAACTTCATTTTCACACTTCTAGCCAAATTTTGATGGAAAATTTGCATTCCTTCCATGATAACAGCTTTTATACCACTGAGATGTTGATAAGTTGATAAAAATTTACTTCTAATGTGAGATATGGTGCTGGGTTTCTGGTAGTATTTTAATGTGTTTACAATCATGTTTTTACATATAATACATTGATTGTAGTGGTGTGACTGCTACAGTTTTCATAGTAGTTTACATCATATATAAATGTTTGATGTCGACCGTGGGAGTGTTCGTTGGGAGGGGGGGGGGGGGTTTACCTCAACAAACAATGTTCGTTTGTTGAGCTTTTGCGACTTTGTGTGATCATCCCTAACATGGTAACTGTTTGTATCACAGTGTGGAAGAAGCTTACATTTGATTGTAATTTATGTACAATAAACACCACTCCATCTATTGGGCATATATTACAGTCTATATTTAGGGTTAGCAATAGGATTTGAAAATGAAAGATACTGCAACCAAATTAGACTGAAAATGAAATACTTGCGTGGCTGTTTGTGTTCCTGTAACTATATAAAAACTAAACAGGGAATTGAATACAAGAACGTACAGAACAATGAATCTCTTGGTCTGCGACGAACTTATACTTGAAAAATATACCACATGTACATTCCATGATGATGTGTCAATATTGATCTCGTTTCACTTTCTACATTGTCAGGATTGAGGAAGTCAGTGGTGTAAATTACAACCATGTGAAAGTATATGTACATGTGGTGTGCTCTATATGATGTTACTATCTATTTCCTTCTAGGTCCATGTAGTTCAGATTAGGTTTAAAATTTAGGTATAAAAGAAATCGTTTTCCAAAGCTGTAGAAAAAGTTGGTTCTGAACAAAAGAAATTGTCATTCTTACTGCTAGACTGATGTGATGAACCCTGACCTTTTGTACAAATTCTGTATATATAGCATAAGAAATTACCCTCCTCATCAATTGAAATACTGAATAAAAAGGTTTTCAGTAAGAAGGAAATGACATGAAAATTGAAATATCTCACAATGACTTGCCATAACCCCTGCAGAATACTGTTATTAAACTTGGAGTAAAAGCATATTAGAAGTGCTACAATGTATAGGAAGTCAGTTAATTTAACCATAGAAACCCCTAGAGACTGTCTACAAATCATGTGATCTTTCTTGTGTTGTAGCAACCAGTGCAGTAACCAAGGAAACACTTACACTGATTAGAATATTCAATGAGGAGTAAAAGAGTAAAGTCAATATCGTGATCTATGTTCCACTACACTGCTTGTAAAATGCACCGCACTACACTGCTTGTAAAAAGAACTCAGCTCGTTCTCTGTACTAGACACAGTAATGAAAACAAATTATTGTGAAATGCATGTATCTAGAGAAATAAGCCATGAATGTCAAGCAAAGGAATCCATTTGTAATTCTTATAAATTGGTTATTTTGAAACATGATCTTCAATTAAGAAAAATAGGTAGTGTGTAAGAAATGCAGATATACATAAAAATGAGTTAATAAATAAATAATTGTATATATGTACTAATATTATTTAATTATTTTTAATTATAAATAAATTATTTTATTTTTACAAGGATTTTAATGAAAAACAAATTAACTTGTATTGAAGTGTTTTGCTAAAGATTTCCATATTTTATGCAGACCATCCCATAATATTTCATCATATCATTAAAGATATTATATTTGATGTTTAATTAGACTGTCAAAGCTGTCCTATTAATATTTGATAAATTTATATATGAACATTCAAGGTCAAAATTTCAGATGATGAAGGAACTAACAATATTGGAAAATATAATTTGAAATTTTTTCCATCGAAGATTCTTTCAGTCAGTCTTTGATGTGTTGGTAATGTTCAGATTATAAAATAAAAAAACAGAAATGAATCCAAGTAAATTAGTATGTGTTATTTGAGATGGAACCATTGAGAGAAATCACCTGTCACCATGTTTTTATAACGGACAGTAAATCATACTATGAATGAAAGGGGCAAAGTCGAAAGATTGCTACAGTAAAGGGGAGGGGAGGGTAGACAAAATAAAGTTTCATCCGACGAAAATGATGTATTTTTTAATCAAAGCCGAATAGTTTATATGGACATACAATTGTACTAATTGTACATACATGGAATGATGGAGTTGAAAAAACTTAATTTTATGTGTACTTTTTGTTATCTGATGTCAGTGATGAATATGTCTTTACATCATTACTAGTCTAAATTGACATCTTTTTGTTTACATTTATTTTTTCAGATTTTAAAGAAAGCGCAAAAACTGTCTCTTCTCATCAAATCAGTGGGACGAGTTCCAGGGTCGTATGTTTCACATCAAACGTATACATGGGTAGATCCACATGGACGTAGTGTGTCACCACCTCCTGATATCGATGTACGGGGTTATAGAGGTAACGATTCAGTCGGAAGAAGAAGTGGTCTTAATTTACTCAAAGATGGAGATGAGCGAAAGGTGAGATGAAAACAGAGATTTACACTGAACCAGTTAGACAAAGCTGTAGTAGTAATGACAATATTATTTCAGTCAGAAGTCCTGTGAAATAACACTCAGTGGCTCATTGATGAGTTCAGAATGTGACCATTATGTCTGACATTCAGTCAGTGTCAGTTCATTCATGTGTGTTTCCACAAATTAACTTTTACTGATTGCGCAGATCCATTAGTCTTTGGCCAATTACCAATCTTTTAGAAGATGTTAACAGAAAGTTGGACAGTAGAAGTTAAATTTTCAAAAGTTACTCCATGTACTTATTGTGTTATCAAAATGGACATTGATTGTCATGAATAAAGCCATTGATAATATTACAATTAGGAATATGAATCCATTGCTGATTGCCTGTGAAATGACCAGTAGTCCTCCAATTATGTGAATCTATTGATTGTTGATTGTCCATAAATTGGCCATGTGGTCCATAAAGTATGAATTTCAAAGTGACTCCATTGGTGGTTATCTATGAAATAGCCATCAATCTGCTATGTACAAATATCAACTCATCACTAGTTTAGTCTCAGAACTGGAAGTAGAAATAATCCAATATTGTAATAGTTTACAGACTGAGGTCTATTGTTATTTTCAACTCATAACAATGCTACTTCTTTTGCGTCATATATTTCAGGTACATTTAGTTGTAGAAGATGGCCAAAGTTTAGGACTAATGATCCGTGGAGGAGCAGAATTTGGTTTAGGTATATATATAACGGGAGTAGATGCTTTCTCAGTGGCTGAATATGCAGGTCTCAAAGTAAGTAATACAAGGATTGAAATTCTTATTGTAATGTATTTGCTATGGTACCTTCAGTTTCAATGGGTAACACAGTATAAACTTAAGACATTCTCACAAGCTGGAGCACTTATTTCTGCTGAAGCAACAAAAAAGAGGCTGTGGTTTATGAAACTAAGATTAAATTTGTATAATATCAAATACTGCAAATAACACTACTGCATAGTCATTATTTTGTAAATTTTATAGCATTATGCAAATTTGACCATGAGGTCAATATTAGGTATATCACACCACTGGTTTCCTTTTATGCCAGTTATAGGTTACAGTACTGTCACAGAGATAACATTTTGTACAGTTGAGCCAACAAATCTGTCGCTGATGATAACATATGATCGTAAATATTTCATGTACAGAATATAGATTACTCAAAATGAAGAAAATCCACAATTCTCTATTAAGTGTTTGTGATATGTCTGTGTTGCCGACTGATTGAAATTTATGAGCTATAGGTCGTTTTATACATTTGACACTGTGTCTTCTTAGCATTAATTAATACATTGTAGTTTATTATGCAACTAATTCAGTAAGAGTTGCATGTCACACATCCTGTTGACTTTTCTTGTTGAATGTACCCCTATGAATGTTTAAAACATTAAAGTTAATAGGCAACGGATTTCATTGACCAGTTGTATCATGACATGTTTAGGCCAAAAAGAAAGAGAATTGTTTCTAGTCAGCACATGCATCACTTAAATACCCCTGTGTCAGTCTTTTTTTGTGTGTTTGTCCAGCCCATGCAGTCTGCAGCTGTGGGGAAACACAAAAATAACCCTCCCTACTTCAGTGAAGACAACTGCAGAGCCAATCATGAACAAGCAAATGACATCTGCCCCACATATACACTTGCTCTAAAGTACTAAATAAAAAAAACCAGTAACTGTCATAAATAGTAGATTGAGTGACAGTTTGTTGAGAATAAAAAAAAAAAAACGCCATCGCACCATTTTAGGCAAAATGCCCTAACCAGAAACAATTCTTTCTTTTTTGGCCTTATGTGTACATTTTTTTCCTATGTGTGTAAATATAATCTTTTTTGATGAATAGCTTCATTATATAAAGTTTGTTACTATGTATGATAAATGACAGTATTGGTATCCATGGCTATGTTTTACTGTAGAACAACTATGAGTCTGTAGGTACATGAATATTGCATGATATGCAGAGTACTAGTACTTCACTGAAAGTCATAACAGTTCAGTGACCCCTATACATGTACGCTTGAGTTACAGATGGGAGATAATTTACATATTTATAGCCTTAAAAACTAGTCAGCATAATATCATAGGAATTTCCATAAAAAACGTACACTGATTAACTTTCAAACTCAGTTTCATTTTTCACCATATTTAGGAAGATATAATAGAATAGAATAGAATAGAATATAACTTTATTGTCCAATTTCATAGTATGTGTACCAATATGGATGTACAAACACAGTATCCTGTTCAGTGTTTTCTGGAACACCAGTACGAGGAAATTGGCAAAATTTCCATATAAATTACTTGTCATTGACTATTACATGTATCTCACTATCTATATGTCTTTATCTGTAGGTTGGAGATCAAATTTTAGATATTAATGGTACTAGTTTTCTGAGCATTGAACATCAAGAAGCTGCAAATATACTAAAGTCTTCCAAACTCATGGTTATGACAGTCAAAGATGTTGGCAAGTTACCCTATGCCCGGACCACCTTTGACCAGACCAAATGGATCATGGGAGATCAGTTGTCTCAGATGAGTGAAGGAATGAGGTCACGGTCTAGTTCTGTGTTGAGTAATAGAATGACCAATGGTGATAGTTTGATGAATGGACAGTCCAGAGAATATAATGTGAGTGGAGATATGAATAAGCTGTTTTTTCGTCTCGTGGCAGATCTCACGAGATCCCGCGTGAGCCATTGCATTCATAGCAACCACTGAAAGTGTCAAACACTTAGCAACACTATTGTTCTCAACAAATTGACATGATTCACAAACTAGATAAAAAAAAAGAAACAAGAAAAAACTTGTTGGTAAAAGTCATAAACTGTACATGTAGAGTCATCAATCTTTTCCATTTTCATACATAAGTTCTGTTTCTCTTCAGTCCAAGTTTACTAAAGGAGTGGCAGGAACTCAGTTGATGTGGAATACCAGTTTATCAACACAGTCATGGAGTATGATGGAAGAACAAGCCCGACATTTACTGAATGAGAATGAACGTGGTACAATGAAGTACTATCTAGATGAATATCAAAATGGACATATCTCTATTGATGATTTAGTTATGGCATTATTTGAACTACTCAATACACATTCCAAGGTAAGGATAACATTGATACAACTGCCGACATCAGACTGTGGAAACACAGAACCTGTTACAAACAGGGAAAGTAAACAGCTGAATTAGATTAATAACACTGGTATGTTTGAAGTACAGAGACTTGTATTACATTCCATCATTTGATAAGAACAGTTTTATGGCCTCTTTACATAATAGTTCATGTCAGTCATATTCACAAACAAATGTCTGGTCTCTCTTCATTTCATGTACACATGAAGAGGCAATAAAACTGTTCTTATCAAACCAATGTGTGTTATACAAGTCTCTGCTGTTACAACATGCTGAGCCATGTGTTATTATTCCATATTTGTAACAGCTTCCATTCGTCCACAGTCTGATGTCGTCAGTTGTAAAACCACATTTTGGTTGATAATCAGATGGAGAAATCTTCAACCTTAGCAGGATTTTCCACTCAAAGCATTTATCATTTTGCACCTGGAAAATGGAATAGAACATTTAGTACAGTTGGATGCATTTGTAAGATTACAGTCGTTCCTGATCAGGGAGTTTAATGTCCAGACTATCCATCCATGACATTAAATTGACATGTATCCTCTGTGATAGCAACAATTTGTCATTTGACAGGAAATTGTGAATTTCAAGCCTAGTCTTTCTAACAGTCGTGTGTAATTTCATGTATAGAAAATATACGCTTACAATTGTGACAGAACAATTTGGATCACTAAGTTTACAATATACTCACTGGTTCCCTGTGGCATAGTGGTTAAAGCTTAGGATTAGCAGGCGGATTTTTCTTTGATTGACCCAAACCTAGGGGAGTGTTCTATAGACTTAATGGGCAGGGTTGAATCACTCAGCCATATCTCAGTCACAAGACAAGACAAGACAAGTGCAAATTTGGACAGACTTCGGAGTAATGACTCAAACGGTGTCTGACGATTACTCACATGGAGCCCACAGGTGCTATGTATGCTGGGTCTGGGTGACTCTAGGATATAGCCTGTGGACTGACTGGGGAAGCCTTGACAGTGCCACAGCAACGTGATATGGAGTGTGTCATGTAGTCCCAAACCTGAATGGATTTCTGTAGAAATGTGTAATTGTGTTTTATATGTGCATATATCTGCATCAAAAGTAAATTGTTGGGAGAACTTCCCGGCACAAGATATCTTTTTTAAGGAAAAACTTTATAATGTACAACTGCAGCATAAGTAAATTTATGTTTGTATGATATCCTCATTGAACCAAATTGTTGTGTTTCTGTCTTCTGTAGTTTTCTTTGTTAGCTGAAGTTCGAACCTTTATTGTACCACGTGATATCGACCGATTTGACACGCTGGTTTTGAAACGAGAGGTCCAAGCAATGAAAGTAAGTGTATTTTATTTTAATAATCTTTCCTACTCTCTCATAGTTTCTGCGGATCCTAGGTGTCTCTCTTTAAAAAGTGGCAAGATATTTCAGTCATATATTGGGGCATGTAGGGTTTTTATTAAGTCAATATGTGCAGGTATCAATGACCTAGTAAGAGTAACTCTAGAAAGCAGAGAGTAGAAAAGTAGAAAGTCTACTTGAGAATTTTGAAGAGTAGTAAGTGTCAATCTAATGAATTAAGTCACCGTGACTCAGAAAGGTGTCACTGCGATCTGATCACAGATAATGTCTCAATAGATTGCTGTGCATACTGTCACTAATGACAAATCTCATCTTAAAGTATGCAAGAAATGATAAGAAAGAAGCTTTGTTTTCAATACAGATAGGAGTCTCAAAATGGATCCAGTAGCTTGTCAGGTAGATCTTTTAATATGAAGTTGTATTACTAGGAAGTTATTATTGAAACTTAGACACAATATCTAATTTGTAGCTTGAAAGATACATCATTGTTTCCACCTGTACTGGATTTTTCATACTACCCAATTTGCATAAAAAAAATTAAGCATATGTGTAGGTTTTATTTTTTGACCTACAAGGTAACTATTCATCATTCTCAAATCACCCCTCAATTTCCATTTTGAAATGAATTTATTCTTGTTCTACAGGCCCGTCAACATGATGGCTTCATTGCAGACAGGACCTCTATGAATTCGTTTGGTGAGACAATGTCATCGGCCAGCCATTATTCATCTGCCTCCATTGATTCACGACCTATAACACCACCTAAAGTGCCTCAAGAATTACCTCCTAATATCAAAGTAAGTCGTAGAACTAACAAAATTACAAAATTTGGTCGAAACTCAAAATTTTTTCTCTTTTTTGCTTTTATTTTTGATTTCACGATACAAACATATTCATAATGATGAAGTAAATGAAAAGTAATATTCAATTTGACCAAAATCATAGTTGAAAAAATGAAATTTTTTCCTGTATCTGAATTTTTGTCTGCCTCCTGAGAGGATGTGAACATGCACATCCTGATCTCATCAGAAAATAATATTTGTAATTTATATTTGGAGTATATTATTTTTGCATCATATTCATCATTTTATCATTTGGCAAGCCTAAAGAACAGTGTAACCTGTACATTGCTGTATACCCAACACTGTACACTTAAATTCACTATAAAATCTAAGTTTAATACTTGAGAAATCAAGTAACACATAAGAAATGCAATCCCTTTTGAACAAATAAATATGAAACGATTGCAATGTTTTGATCCATCATCCACTTGTATGCTGTGATCACATAGTGATTTTAAGTATTCACTAAATACATATTACAAATGTTTTAAAATAACGTGAAATATGGTCACTAGGAAAGAATCAATTTGAAATGATTGCGAAGATTTCATCCATCTTATTTATTTATTTATCTCACCTTTGTATCGGTACAAAAAAGAGCTATAAAATAGGATAAAATATACATACATCAAACAAGTACACATGACAATACAAAATCAAACAAAAACAACAAGAAACAGGGATGGCACTCCCCTGTCTAATTAAAAGCATACTTAATGTGCCAATGATTTGGATATTGAGCAAACTAGGATTTTAAATATTCACTATTATAAAATACTTATCACAATAGTTTCAACTTTATGGTTCCAAAGTGACTGTATTTCACTGTCTAATTTGATTCATGAACTATATATTCTTCAAGACATAATGTTTTAAAGGATTTTGTTGTGCGTCCATGAAACCTGATTCTTATCATCCACCCTCAGTTTAGGGTTACACTGTTCTGAAGGAGCATCAGCCATACTGTCTTAGACTATTGCAAGCATCTTTGGGTGATTCTGTCAATATAGTGTCATTGACTACCCGTTAATCTATCATGGTGTTTCCATGGTAACAGTCTACTTTACTTTCATCTTTACACATTTCATCCAAGCCATCTCTTATAACCATGGATACTGTCTCATGTAACCATGGATACTGTATTGTATCTAATACTTTTTTGTGTATAATTGGTAGAGCTTTTTTGTGTATAATTGGTAGAGGTGTGGAAGTAAATACTCCATTGTAAGCCTATCTTGTCATTATCATCCCACTTACGCATCAATTCATCATTATTTATACCCATCACTTTGTCTCATTTTGAGTCCATTAATTATTCCATCCAAATGCAAAACACATTTTGTCTCCATCCTCCATTCACAACACTGACGACTAACACTTTGTTTCCATGGCATCACACGGGTGTTACATCACGGGCAAATTTGACACTGCTCACCACATCTGTGCACTAGGTGCTTGCATACTGTTTTGTTTTGGTGTTGATGCATTTAGACAACCTTTCATGTCACATTCAACATTCAACAGTTTACAGTTATTTGCTGTTTGATTCTCTTTCCATCTCAAGATCAAAGTTTTCTCATTGAAGTCAAAAATTAAAAACAACAAGCAAAATTTGTTTTTAATTTACTTTCAAAATTGTTTTATGCTTTCTGTATAAATAATATTATCATAGACCATAAAGCCAAACTTGAGTGATTTACATCACATCATACATCCAAGAAATTAATCTCCTACACATATTTTCCACATTTTGTCTATTTATATCACATTTCGTGAGTCTTTCAAACTATAAAGGAATCAAGAACAATAGTTCTGTCACACATAAATCAAATTTCAACAAATGAAAATATGACAAAATTGTCATAACATTTTCAATAAAAACATCGAAATAAGAACTATAATCATCTGAAATGGAAAGCACAATTAAACACATCTTCTTTTTGGATCCAACTGTGATAATTTTTTCCCTAATGATTTTTTTTGTTTTTTTTGTTTTTGTTTTTTGTTCACAAACATCCTTTTTTGCCATTTCCCACCACATCACAAAACAAGATGAGTTACGATCATAATTATTATGAATCACACAATGGCACAAATGCTAACCACATAAATGATGACACAGAGGGCCTCCCTGATTTTCAAATGCCTGTAAGTATTGACATTGTACAAGAACACTTTCAATCTTTCATCTTTCTTGGGGGAAAAAAGAAACACAAACTTCTCTTGATAAGCAGTGTTTTTGTTAGAGATGATACTAAAGTTGGTACAAATAATCCTATTGTATTATTTAACCTCAGTCATATTTGGAGTCTGTATGTGTGGACTTCTGGAAAAGTCCAAACTTCTCATAAAAAGCAGTGTTTTAGTTAGTGATTGTACTGAAGTCAGTAAAAATAACCCTACATCATGTACATGCATAGTCATTTTATTGGTGTTTGAATGTGGAACTTGTTCAAAAGAAACAAGCCAACTTCTCTATGATGAGCAGTGATTTTCTTAGGGGTGGTAAATTAATATTGATGAAGAAAGAACATTTTATAAAGCTGTCGACTTTAAAATACTTCTCCAGTCCTTTTACTTGGGTTCCCAACCCAAACTATGAATTAGAACAATTTCAAACATATGCGAGTTTACTAGATTTTCCTTGTATGTAAGTATGTTTAATACCAGTGTGAGGGTTCTCAAAATGTAGTGAAATCACTGACAAGAAATCACACACATTATAAACTAAACAGAGAATTGGTATGTTGGACTTTCTGGATAAATTTATCATTATTCCACAGATCAGATTTAGGTTTAACATCTTGTTCAGGACATTTTTTCTTTTCCATAGTAGTTTCTAGAACCACTACAATATCCCATCCACCCTTCGGCATCCTATCCTAGACTCTCCCAACTTCTTCCTTGATAAATTACATTTGTACCTACTATAGAAATCAGATCCATGCATTCACGTACACAACTATTTCCAGGACACTTAGCTTCTAACACCTGTGCTTTAGAAATTTCTCTTGCTATGTTCTATCATTAGCTGTAATTTAACAATGTGATTATAAAATAAGATTACGTTTGAAATGATATCTGCATCTGTTACACATATAAGAAATTATCACGTTGTATAATGTTTTACTGAGAGAGAGAGAGAGAGAGAGAGAGAGAGAGAGAGAGAGAGAGAGAGAGAGAGAGAGAGAGAGAGAGAGAGAGAGAGAGAGAGAGAGAGAGAGAGAGAGAGAGAGAGAGAGAGAGAGAGAGAGAGAGAGAGAGAGAGAGAGAGAGAGGGAGGGAGGGAGGGAGGGAGGGAGAGTGAGGAGAGAGAAGGAGGGAGGGAGAGAGGGAGGGAGAAAGAAAGAACAATAGGGAGAGAGCGAGAGAGAGTGAGAGAGAGAAAGGGAGTGAGGGAAGAGTGTAGTGTTGGTTTTGACAAATTATATAAGACATGACCACCTGCAAATACTGCTTCACACATGGGAGTGTAGTCAATGCCTGTATTGTATAGGAAATTGCTTGTTTGATAGATTATATTTTCTTGTCTGTCTCTCTATAGGAATTTGATGAATCACCGCCCCATACCTTCAAACCAAGACCAATAATTGCAAACAAACAAACAGTGACAGTAGACATTCATCACCACATTGAGACTGTCAATAACCATGGTAACAAGTTTCAAGATCCACTCTATGATGACACCAAGAGTCCAAGTGAAGACAGTGGAGTTGATGTACATCTCGGTGCTCTCAGTACCACAAGAACTAAGGAAAAGTTAGTATTCTTATAGGCTATCATGTACAATAGTCTGATTTTACTCAAAAAATAATCATTTCTGAAAAATTAAAATACTCTCATACTTGAGTCTAATTATTGGCATTTACCCAATCTGTCGTCTATTGTCAACCAAACAACAGCCACTACAATGTATAGGCAGCTTACAATTTTCCAAAATCATAGCTTGCCTGCTACAGCTCCTTATTTGATTATAGTCTGCCATATATTCTCCATTTCTGAATTTGTATGATCTTCTAAAAAAAAGACTCCACAGTGAACACAGTTTTAGAAAGAAGTATAGTAAACAAATCACAAACAAACTTTTGATGCTTGATTTGCATACATTTACATCTTGTGCTGAGTTATCGATTTCAGTTATTTTGGCAATACAAGTGTATGTTCCATAATTTTACAATATTGCACTTTGTATTGTTTGGGGATGTGTCTGCTCAGAAGACTTGTCCAAATTGAACTGCTTTGTAACTGCAAACGTTAAACCTGCTTTGCTGCTGGCAGAGTGACTGCAGCTCTTGATTGAAGGCTTTCTCTTTCTTCTCGCACAAATACAAATGATTCAAACTCTGTATACTTGTCGTCCGGTCATTATTGCAGAGAAAAGAAAAAAAGCTATTGAAATATTGGTGATGGGTTTTAAATTTTCATTTGCTCATATTATCATATTTTGTTATTATTTCGCGTGACTTTGATTTAGTTTTCATCCCATCCTTAAATATGAAATATATGTGATATAATTTCGCAGAATTTTTTTTTTTTCATTTTTGTATTGCTTCCTTTATGTTATATGTTATTTGCATGTGAATGTAGGTATTAGTTGTAGAATTTTTTAACATGCTTGTTTGTTTGTTTATTTGTTTATTCTTTTTTTTTTCCCTCCCAACCCCCCATGGTGGTGGCAATGCTTCCCCCACCCCTACATACACACACTTCATAAATGTATGTGTACCAACGCAGCAGACCTAAAAAGAGGTAGCGTAAACTTTGCACTACATAATATCTGTTGCGCTTGGTGTGATGAGCGCTACGTGGTGTCCCATGTAAATTTTATATTGTAACAAGGCATTTATAATTTATGACAAGAGTGACTTCTTTCCGGGTCTTTTTTGAAAATTAAAAATTGGCTACCCTTATGAAAATCAGAATTTCATTTCTGTGTATCAAAATAACAGCTTAAATTATTAGAATGGCAAAATGGGTAAAAGTGAAGAATCTATAGCTAATATGTATGTTGTGAAGGATGGCACATTTTGTACCTTGAAATGAAGGCGACAAGTAGCATTAGGAATTAGCGAAGTTAGCATACCCAACACAGTAAGATTGACTACCCAATATAGTATGTTATGTACCATAGCTTATTTTTAACCAAAACTTAATGACGGAGCGAAGTAACAGTATTGTAACAAGTGTTGTCCAATGTAAAATTATTATCACATGGAAATTACTTTGTTTCCCTGGTGTGGCCAAAAAATATTAACAAATTTCACTGGGATTCAAAGACTATATTTAATTCAGCATACCCTTAAGTTTCTGTCTTTTGAAGGATTTGAACAGAAATCAAATTAGAAATTGTTAATCTTACGATGAAAATCAACAAAACATTACATCATTATTTTGCACTTTTTCTTTTCAACGGTCTTCTCAAAATATTGTTCTTGTATTAATAGTGATTACTGGCCAACGTGTCTTGACTTTCAGAGGCACCATGTTGTTTGTAGAGAATGAATTATTAGTTTCCTGTGAAATGTACACAAAATGATATGTCCACAGAATCCCAGTAATCAGAGTACATGTGATATATCATGAAATGATATTTTGCTTCAGATGTAACATGGAGGGTACATTGCAGGTTTTACAGAAGTCGTCTACTCTTTGCCATAAACACAAAATGCTTTGTTAATGTCCAGTTAGAGTACAATGTGTATATAACAATATATTGTAAAACACTCACTAACTCTTACAAATGCATGTCACAACTTTACTACCCCCTATATGGGTTTTTATACCCCTGTGCATGTCGATAAATGGATGTCGTTTTCATTTAACTTTGTCAATTTCATTTGGTGGATGAACAGAGTTATATAGACTGCATGGTGCTTGTTGGTGCATGTGTAATTTATATTGTGTTGAGAGTTTTTAGAAAAAGTAAGGTTTGATTTTTTTTATAGGGATGTAAGGAAATGTAAGAAAATAACGATTATGATATCATTGAAAAAAAAATTGTCTTACAAAATATTACAAAAGCTGATTTTTACAGCGATTATATTTATAGAAATGACTTCCGATTATTAACACTCTGTGTTTAAACTTTTATAACTAACTGTATAGAAATGACACCTTCTTTTGTTTGGTTTTATCCTTGAAATGTGTTATCGGTTTATTTTGATAAAACTGTTTTGTCTGTGATGTATGTGCTTCATTCGCTGCAGTTTGTATATAATTAAGTATTAGTATTATATAGTAGAATTAGGTGAAGGTTTTGGATACAGATGCTATAGCATTTGAATGATTGAATTAGATAAGGTCTTGAAAGGTCAAAGGTCACAAGGGTTATGCAAGTTCAAATTGAGGCTTTTCATTATGAAAGAAACAAATTGAAAAATTGATAGAGAATTATAGAAGTATATATGTTGTGTATGTTTTTCATGTTTCTTGACAACTTAGCAATTTATCATAAAAAAGTTGATGGCAGTGAAATATGGCGATACATTGCTTGCTTGTTTGCAGGATTACAAATGGGACGCCATCATTCTTCACTAAAAGAGAATATGTCGCAAAAACCACACTTATTATGCCATATTTATCTTCACACCTTTCATTACACAAGAAAGCTAAAAATAAAAAAACGAAAATTTCACAAAATATTTAGGAGAGTAATAATTTGAAAATTTAGGGAAAAATTATCAAATTTGACTTCAAATTAGGATGAAAATTGAATGAAAAAAGAAATGTTATTTTCAAAAAAAATCTTTCTTTATCTGTATTTGTAGAATATCAACAGAATAATTTCACAAACTACAATTTCGTAGCAAATTAACCAATCATAACACTTCCATTTGTTACAGTGTTACCATTTCACCAACTCCACCAATCACCATCAACGAGTTACCATTTCACCAACTCCACCAATCACCATCAACGACACTTTACGTGATCCAATCCCAGAAAGCCCTAGTAGTACCAGCACAACAAGTGATGACCACAATGCATCATGGGAAAGCACCAACTCCTCCAGCAGCCATGTTGTACATAAAAAGAGACATTCAGTAGACATAGAAAGACGACATAGCTTTGATAGTGTCACCACAGAAAGTTCTACACATAGCAGTGTAAGTAGAAAGATTTTGCTTTGTCTGTTATATCTGAAATTTTACTTTAAAAATTTAAATGCCCCCAAAAAGGTTTTTACACCAATGGAAGTACTTTTATCTATGTTTCTGAAATTCTTTTTCGAAAATTTTGCATCGTGCAAAAAATGATTTTCACACCAATGTGTCTCTTCATCACTTTTTTACTTGTGTAAATGACATTTTTGTTCTATACTTGTGGAACTGAAATTTCACTTTAAACAAAATTTTTACATCAGAAAATTTAAAAAGTAATTCATATTTATAACTGGCTTTATTTGTCACTAAGTGTATCAGACACATGCCAGAACTTTTCTTGGTAATTTTCATATACTTCAAAATACTGTACAGTAAGAAACTACCCATATGATTGGAAACGACATCATTATGATGTTGGCTATATTTACATATCAATACATGATTGAAAATAGACACTTTAACCAGAGTAAAATTAAGGCCTGTGGCAAGACAAAATGCATGTTATTATCATGAAGATTTATATAAGCTCTTAATTTTCATGTATAAAAAAATGCAAATTTGTTATGTTTTTTTTCATCAAATAAGACATAAAGATGATGTCTGTGCAAAGATGATAAAAATGTAAAAAATATGTATGTGCAAAGATGATAAAATGTAAAAATATGTATGTGCAAAGATGATAAAATGTAAAACTATGTATGTGCAAAGATTATAAAATGTAAAACTATGTATGTGCAACAATGATAAAATGTGAAAATATGTCTGTGCAATGATTACAGTTAAAATTACGGTACCTTAGCACTTCGTTCCATTGAAATTATGTTCTCACACAGAGTTATACACAAACAATTATACAAGGTATAATTTTAAAATTAACGTTTATCAAATTATGTGAGCTCTTAACTTGTCAAAATTTGACAAAGATATCTTGACTTAAAGCAATTTCTAAGTATTCTGAGCAACAAAAAGGTTTCAAATTATTGTAGGATATCCCCAGTAGTGGGTGAAGCACTTTGTTGTCTGACATGCTTTGTAATTATGCAGTTCATTGATCACTTTAATTATCAGATTATTAAAAGATTTTAAGGGAAAAAGAAGATTCAATTTAAGCCTATAGAAGTAGAAGGAGGTATTCCGGGGGGATTATTAAAATCAAACTGCCATCACTTATTTCATCACTTATTTCATGTATAGAACAATTTTGAAAATTTAAATCTAATTATATATTGTATTATGTATACACTTGAGAATTTTTTGGAAGTCATGATGGCATACTGTATTTATTTATTTCCTATATGGAGGGGATGAGATGTAAAAAAAAAGGCCAAACACGTTTTATAGTTGTAAAAACTAAGTCTCTTTGCAACAGTGCTTATAAAACATGCACTACTATGCCCCTATTTTCTGACAACTGAAATATTACATGTCTACTAAAAAAATCCATTACGTATGCACTTGAGAATATCTGGATGTCATGAAAGCATACTTCTTTATTTATTTCCTGAGTGGAGGTGCTAGCTTGGCTAATGAAGACATGCAAACTTGTTTTATAGCCATGCAAACACCATGTCTGTTTGTGACAATGTTAAACCCTGCACTGCTAAGCCCCTTTTTTTGACAGTAGACATGTTACAATATGATACGTGTACTGTAGCTCACAAGAATGACGTGTATTAAATTGAAAAAAAAATCCTGCTCAGGTTGATTCACTTTCACCCACAATATCCCATAATATCACCACATCCTATTGTGTTGCAGTCCACGTCTCATCTACCAGTGGGTGCCATTTCACAACGTAATCACTGATTGGCTATCAAAGGGTGATACTTTCAGTGTGCTGGTTTGTCTTGGCCAATCATAGCACATGTTGCATATTACATTCAGTACTTATCATTTGTTGTTTATTGTTTTGTTTCATATTTCAGAGTGGACATCTAAATCCACCCACAACTATTAATTTCAATCGCAGTCAACGAATTAGTGACCCTACTCATGTAAGCATCAATCATTCATTCACGTTCATTATTTTCATTTCATTTTCATCAAATTATCACCAAGAAATCAGCAAAGTCTGGACATCTGCTCATCATTTGCTTGTAGTTTATGTACCAGTAACAATTGCATGTGGTGAGAAAATTCCATTATTCATCCACATCATAATTTGCACCAGATTTCATAATTATGACTCATGAGGGCGCCCTTCTGGTGCATGGTGGCACAAACTTTAAGAGTTGCTTGATTGTAATAAACTGATCAACTCATACTTCAGAAAATTTCATTCCTTCCCTGAAAGTAATTTCAAACCATTCCTTGAAAGTACTGGAAAAATGTAAATTATGCCTGAAAAGTCTTGGGAAATTGAATATATGAAATAGTTGCCTAAAAAATAGACAAGTCTATTGTAATGAATCAAACAGCAAATGTGCTACTAAAATATTTCTGGAAAATGACATGGAAATTTGAACAACTTTATGCATATCAACTGACACATACCAACAACATGGACAAATAATTCTGTCATCACCAGTGAGTTTTTGAATCAATACATAACTTAACATTTTGAAAAGTTTGTTTCACCATGGACTAATTTACTAGTACAAGAAGAAATAATATCCACTAACAATGTCATCTATGATACTGGCTGTCTAATCTTGTTGTATTTCTGAACTCGGAGCAAAGCTGATTTTAGAAATACGACAAGCTGTGATTCCAGAGCAAGGAATCCACATTTTGGTCATTGTCTCCTAATGTTTTGAACAATTTCTGTTCATTTTGGAATAATTTCACCATGTAAGTCTTGTGTAGTATTTATATAATCTTAATCTGTTAATAATCACTGTCTTATCTCCTGAGGTATTAGTCTCGGTTACCCAGATTCTCATCACTGAGGGCGCCATTTCAAGTCCTCCCAGACAAGAGTCTTGGGGAAATTTAATCCAACGTTTTATCACACCGGAAGTCAGGCAGAACATTTCTTCCAAGTCAGACTATCATCCAGAGGTAGTGGCGCCCTCAGTGGCGAGAGTCTGGGTAACCGAGACTCAATTTAAATTAATATAATTCTGATTTGTTCTCATTATCATGATTACTATTATTACAGCATGTTCCGAAAGATCAACAGAGGAGGGTAGCCAGGACAAAGAAAGCAAGTGAGACACTATACGAGTTAAAGAGACAGCCACCAAGTCCAAGTATATCACCTCGTCCAAGTAGTCCTGCAGGGGATGAAGTCAATCAAATTGTTAAAAAGAAACCTTTGCAAAGAACCCAAGCTGAGGTCATAATTCATCGATCGCCGACGCCATCTCCAACCCCACCTGGTGAAATCATCACTATAAGGAGACGTTCACCGAGCCCGGGAAGGCCGATGACCCTTGACATTAAACCTAAAGTCTTTGAAACATTCAGTGCAAAGAAAGAGTCTACATCAGAGAAAAGACAGTCACGTTCTCACCATAGAGAACATAGTTATTCATTCACAAGAACCCCTAGTCCGCCAAGATTAGGTATTAATTCAGGACCCCCTAGTCTTCCCAGGAGTAGATCCTCGAGTGAGTCATCGTCAGAAAGTTTAAACGGAACACTTAAAGGTACACTGACAAGGAACAACGTTCCCTCAATAAGTACTGAAGATGTCTCAAAGAAAACAGTGGTAGGAGAAAGACGGGAAGTCATAGTTATTGAAAAAACACCACCGGCAAGTAGGGAAGGAACGCTGACAAGGAATGGGAAAGTGTATGACGAGGAAGAGGAATCTACACCGGTGCCCAAACCGAGACACAAACCACCAAAACCACCTAAGCCGTCAATAAAAAGTGAAGTGAAAGAAGAAAGTGTGACAAGGGCAGTGATAAACTATGAATCAAGAGAAAATATAAATGCTGCAGAAACAAGTAGTAATAGTGAGGTGAGATTCACAAATTGACACTATCGATCAATCAATCAATCAATCAATCAATCAACCAATCAATCAATCAATCAATCAATCAATCAGTCAGTCAATTGATCAATCAATCAGTCAATTGATCGATCAATCAATCAATCAATCGATCAGTCGATCAATCGATCAATCAATCAAAAGAATTTCCAAAAAAACAGACTACAGAAACACTGTTCAATTGAATGACACTGAATCAATGAATGCTTTGCTGAATAGATATGCCTTCACTTTGCTCTTGGGAAATTTTGAGATTATCACCTTGAATCATGTCACAAGGTAAAGAATTTTGAAGGTTGAAGAGTGCAGTTTGGAAAAATCATAGCTGCCAAACCAATGTATATATTGTTTTAGTCTGGAAAGGTTAACTGTCCAATCTTTTAAAAGTGATATATACTTATATCATGGAAACACAAATTTGATGGAAGATGTTGCATATATGGATGATCTTAACACTAGTCATGCTGATTGAGGGCAGTATTTATTTGAAAAGTGTATAATACTTGCTGTGTTCATCTATTCTTTACAGCCACCAGTAGTGTCAATCAACACATCTGCCATAGAAGCACCAACCAAATATTCCGAGGACGTAGTTATAAGGAAATCCAAGCCTACACTTGGTATCGCAGTTGAGGGTGGTGCAGGCACCAAACAACCTCTCCCCAAAGTTATCAACATACAGGTATGCTTACAATGCATTACCATAGCAATGACCTTTGACTTCAGCTAGTCACTATGGGCTACAACTAACTATTGAAATGTGTAGTGATTTGTTACACAACAGACGAGCACCCAAGCGTATGGAAATGAGGGCTGAAACTGGTCTTGGATGTGAATAACATGACAGTATATGAAGCAACATCTTTAAAAGTTCATAGTTTAAATGAAACAAGCGGAAGTATATTTAGACTGACTGAGATTATCATTTATATATGCTGTAAAACTCTTAGACATAACAGTTTTTCAAAAGTGGCCACAATGTTCGACTGTAAGTACATAAGCTGCCTCGAAACAGCACTCCTAGTGGCTAAACTAAATAATCTTTTGTCTTTTTGGTAATTGGACTACTGTATGTTGAGATGCTAGTTTGAATGCTTTGCCATATGGTGATTTGAATTTAACTAGACTAGATTTCCATGGTTACATTAATTTCATGTTACACAATCCCATACTACTGAAAAATAATAATTGTTTCATTACCACGATTTCATTTAAATTGTTTTCTGTTTGATTTCAGTATGGTGGTTCAGCGTATCATAATAGTAACCTGAAGAGAGGACATGTCATTCTTAGTGTGAATGGCAAATCATTGAAAGGCCTTGCACATAGGGATGCTGCCAAAATCCTTGCTGGAGCCTTCAAAGACAAAACTACTGACATTATGGAACTTGTGGTTATCGATTCCAACAAGTATCCAGTCCAATATTACTAAGCTTTACACCCCTATGTTGAAAATGGAATGGTTTATCTGCCATTGTAATTGGTAGGAATCAACCATATGATGACACTAGAAAGGGGGTAACCATCACCTTGATGAGCATGTGCTGATATCCAGTCCAATATTAGTAGCCTGTGCACCCCTGTGTTGAAAATGGAATGGTATACCTGCTGTCATAATGCATTGGAATCAACTACATGTGAAGACAGAAGAGGGGTAATGATCACCTTGATATGCATTTTGATGGTCATACTTCACTGCAATAGATATGTCCTGTCCACAGCTACCGATCCTCACACCCCTACATAGATAATGACAGCATCCAGAAGTGTTACAAACTGACTATACCATTTATTAAAATAGGGCACCTTGAATGGGGGGGGGGGGGGGGGGTCATAACATAATTATCAATCAATTTCATCCAAATAAGTTTGCCGTTATTTCTTTGATAAATCCTAAGGTAATGTACAATGTAGTTTGCAGTTTCAATGTGGTTGTTTGTAATAAAAACACAGATGTTCTACTTTTATCTTTGATTTTGACAAATTTAGTTAAGATTTTAATGTTGTAGTTATCATCATCCAATTGTAGCATGACAAGTTCTAATTACACAATATCAATATATGATGCAACAATGTTCAGTCCACCTGGTCCGTTTATACCTACTATCTGATTGGCTGTTGGAAAATTGTTCTGATAGCCAATTGGCCCTTCCTGTAAAGAGAGCCTTCTAGTGATGGGATATTGCATGACCTAACAGCGTATGTCAGAAATTTGCATGATGGAAAACATCAGCATCATTAAAGGCTGGTTGTATTGATATCTGATTGGCTGGCAACTGTCCAATGAATGGACTGCAAATGTGCTGTTCACTTGTAAAAGGAATGTATTAAAGACTGACATCTGCCCTGTCTCTAGAGGGCACTGTTAACTGAAAAGGGCTATGCAAGTACAATAGATATAGTTTATTTTGATGTTTACAAATTTATTTTAACTTCATTTTATTATGACAGTAAGGTGCAATGTGTTTAACATTACCAGTTCAGCAGTACATACTATGTTTCTGAGTCCATCCCAAAATTCTAACCACTCTATTTCATCAAAATTTATTCCAGTTTGTTCCAATGAAATTTATTCTCATTTAATATATGATTCCATTTTTAATATTTTCAGAAATATGAGAATTAATATTAGGTTTTGATTGCATGTTACCATGATAACAGTTTGATTTTAATTTTAATTCCGTTTTCTCAAAACTCACCAGTACTTTCTCATCCAGGTAATTTCCATCCATTCTCTGAAATACTGTATTTAAGACAGGTTCTTTAAAAACTTTTTCCCCTGCTGCTTTGCATTGTGTGTGGTAAGGTGTTCCCTGGAAGTGCAGGACATCCATCTGGTTCCAGCTAAACATGCAAATTAACATCACGAATATGTAATGAGTTTACAAAAGTTAGGTTTGGTGCCAGCATGAGTAAGTAATAGCTTTGCAATATCACCAACCCGGAAAGAAACAAAAATGAATATGTAATGAGTTATCCACCTGGTTTTAACCTACATGCAAATTAACAGCATGAACATTTTAGTGAGGCTAAAAAACCAGACATCAACTAATCAGAATACCTGATTTGCATTCTTCTGACAAACATGTGTAGTGACATCTTGAATACATAACAAGTCTACAAATATCACCCATCTGGTTTTAAACTAACATGCAAATTAACATCATGAATATTTAATGAGTTTACAAACCAGGAATCAACCAATCAAAACACCAGATTTGAGTTCTTCTGACCAGCTCTTATTATAGACACTTCTGAGAAGAACAAAATATGCTAAGCTCACCTTACCTTTACTTGGCCAGGGATGTATGTAAGGATTAAGAGATTATATATATTTATTAAAGAGTTATTTATATTTTGGAAATTTATTCGGTTTTTCTGATACTTACTGGCTTGTATACTTTTTCTCTTGTTTTATTCACTAACAAACTTGACACCTTGAATTTACTATGAAAACAGTAATGTACACCGAATAGTGGACGCTATATGTATATATTGAAGAGTTTTTAGCTGTATTGCTGAGGTATATTGATGGAATATAATAATCATGCAGTCATGTGTACTGTCATGCAATGATATGTAGTGTTATGTAGCTTTATGTACTATGTGCTGTCCTGTAGGTTCATGTCTAGTCTGTAAGGTACACTGTGACAGGGCGCCCTCACACATCGGTCAACCCTGAGATGAGGGTGGAACAACCCGACATATCTTAGTCTAGTTCATGTACTGTCATTATATTTTGTGTATTGACATGCAATTTTATGTACTGTCATGCAGTTTTACAGTGCTATGCACTTTATGAAACCATCCATCATGTGTTATGTTATGCAGAGTAATGTAGAACAGCTAGGAATTTTTGTAATGTTATGCTGAATTACGTTATGTGATCCATGTCAATCCAAGTGCATTATCAACTGTCTTTAAATGTAGTGTCTAATTGCAGGTTATGTAACTTGAAAGGGCTCTTCTTAGCACCTAAAATATCCCCAAATATATATTTTGATGCTGTCAAGTATAACTTACAGGAAGTCAGGGTTTAAGATTTACTTTTATGGTTAGTGGTCCATCTGGACCACCAGTTTGTCATTTTTGTGGTGGTTCATAGCAGAATGTTAGTGGTCCATACAAGATATATTCCATACTGGTGTTCTATCATTTGATAAATATCAGTGTTTTCATCTTGTCAATTTTAGCAAAATGTTTAACTTTATACGTTCCTTGCCAAACCTACTTCTAAGTATACCGGTATCTAAAATAAGGTTTATGCTAATCCATACCACTGAATCACCACAGAAGGAGCCAGTTCCCCAAAAATGCTTTCAAACATTCCACCTTCACTGACACCTTGCATGCTGACAACAGGCCGAAATTTATTTCTGATGAATCCCAGGGTATTTGACATATTTTTGTTTTCTGTTACATATTCTTGTATATCGTCTTTGTTGTATATTGTAGGGTTTGAGATTATATTATTGTGTATTATTTCCATAGCAACAAGATGTTGTTTCCTAGCAACACTTCTGTATAGTAAGAGTACATTTTTTTAAAATCACTTATATTTACAGTTAGTTTTGGTGATGCAAAACTTTTGAGGTGAAACATTAAAAGAAACAGGCACATTGATACTGTGTTGTATGTATTTGACACTTTAGAATGTACATTTGTATCATCTTTGCTGCAATGATTAGTACCGGTAGACTGTAAAATACATCATGTTATACCGCCCTCAAGTGGTGGCTGATGAGACAGCACAACATGTCCTTTTACAGGTTAGTTGCATCAAATATTGAGATCTGCCATAATGTAAATACACTATTCCTACACCTGTATCTGTGAAACCTTGGAAAATCAGACTTGTCAATTTTGCGTTTATTTATTGTTTGCATGTTAAATGAGTACCATCATCATATAATGTTTAGTTTCACAAATCTTCCACTCCAAGGAAAGATAAATAAAATTTCTGATAAATAATTTCTAGGACATGCCAACCATATTCAGAGTCAGCTGTTACAATGAAAACAACACATCTATTGCAAATCATGGTTTACTTGTATCAAGCCCATAAAAATATTCGGCCCAATATTTCGTAAAATGTAACACTCACTTTCAGCTATTATATTGGGCTTCATACACAGCTAGGTTTGCCATATGTATTCCTATCCACAGTCACTGCAATCCATGTGATAGTTCTGTTCCTACAGAAATTCCAGTAATTTTGTCTCCCGAACTCTTGGAAATCACTTTGTTTTAAGTATTTCAATTTTTTTAATACCAAGGTAGATTTATGAAAATTATTTACTTATTTAATTCATCAAAGTAAGAAATTTTGCATTAGTGTCATAAGGTAATAATAATTTTTTTGATTTATCATAAATTCTAGTAATATTAAAATTAGTAATATTGATTTTATGTTTTATTTTTTAAATTATTAATTTAATCAGGATAAGGATATCCCAATTTCCAATGTAGAAATTCCTTGTCAGCCATGTTGTAAGACCTCCTCGTAATTGATACGTTTTTGTGATTTGGATTTTGAAACTTGCCCCACGTACATTTCCAACTTTGATAGATTACATGCTGTCCAAATTTGACAATTCCAAGCTAATGCCGTTCCAAAATGTAATCCCCAAAATTTGCAGCTGGAGTATTTTGTCATTGCTTCAGTGAAAAGTCAGCGACTTTTCTTTTTTGATAGTACATTTGATTATAGGGCGACTATTTCATTGACGGAAGTATCGAGACCCTAAAAAGTCAGTTTTTACAAAAATTTGAATTTTTGTTAGTTTCCCCATCCTAATTTACCTTAAATAAATCAATTATTTTACCCAGCCTAAAAAATTTGGAATTTTGACCGAGCGAGCTTCTGCCGATTATTCATCCATGTTTATTTCACAATCAGACATTTTAAATCCCTAGCAACGTTAAAATTACCTTAGTAACCAATTTTGAGGTGTTAAGGAATAGTGTACAAATTCTACTAGTAAGTTTTGTAGTATACAATTAAGCATTTGCACAGTAGTGCTAAAAGAAAGAGAATTCTTTATTTCTCAGATTTGTAACATATTTTGTACATATTTGCTGAAGGATTATCTCTAAAAGATAGTCTTTTTTTTTGCTAAATAATAATAATTATGTGATTTAGTGGGTGTATATTTCTACTCTCTAAGTTATTGCCTGGTGACCGACATCTGTATATTTTCTGACATGTTTCTACACAATAAATTTATGTAAGTCTTGCTGTTGACTGTACGACTGTGTTTGTCTTATTTCATGACGTGTGTTGCATGGTATTTGGTACAACCAATAACACCAAAGTAAAGCATTATGTGTAAGTACCATAAGCATTTATAGCATCCATATCAAGTGTAAAGGTATACTTTTTCATTTGCTAATTGATCACATCAGAAAGGCCACATGCTAGGCTTGTAAAGAAACCAATTGAAATAGTATACTTTTACACTTGATATGAATAATATAAATGAGTGTAGTGCATAAAGTGCTTTACTTCAGTGTTACCTATTGTATATTGAAATGCTGGGTACACTGGGCTTGGCTTGGTTTTGTTCCAGGGTGTGTACATGATTAGTTTGTAAAAACTAGCTTGTAGCATCACATAACCTTCACGTTGGCAACTCATCTGAATCATAAGATTTTGGCAACTCATCACATTGACTCACTGCATCATTGACTTGTTAGCAATACATCCAGTCTTTTTGCTAAAGGATGTTAAGTAGGTAAATCTACCAGGTTTCCCAAGCAGAGTTACAATAGATTTCTATTAGAAACACTGCTACTTTTACCCTTTTCATCCTTTCTGATACCAGGGTTCCCAGACCGCAGCAAAAACATTGACATCAGTTGCCCATAAATATGTACATTACGTAAATGACCATTGCCATAAATATGTACATTACGTAAATGATCATTGTCCATAAATATGTCCAATACGTGAGTGATCTTTCAAACTTATATTCGTCTAATGAATACATGCATATTTATAGTTCCAATGTACCAAGTCAATCATACAGAGGATAAAATTTACATTACATAGACTTTGGCAGTGTTTTCACAACATGTAATTTTACTGATTGTGTCAACAATAATAGAAAGTCTCAGTAAGGAAATATTGTGGTTAAGATTACATTGCAATAAAATAAATCCTGTAACACAAAAAAAAATATAGAAAAATTTACAGCACACAATTACCAAATAAATAATTAAAATGTTTTAAAAAAAAAAAATTGCTAGAACAAGAATGTCTGCCCGAAGAAACAACAGTGGTGGCCTTTGACCTGACCCTGTTTATCATTTCCCTGAGTTTGGCCAAATGTCAAAAGAGTTCATACATGGATTATTTGGCTAGAGTTCGTCATCCCAGTTCTCTTCATCAGTTACAGGTTCATCAGGTTCCCTAGACATCAAAACAGCTTTCCTCTTCTTCCGTTTACCTTTGGTAACTTCGTGTACTAGAGTTTGTTTTGGCGGGTCAGGTGGAATGAGCCCGTCTGAAATTCTATAATATACCGTACTAGAGTCTGTATGGCTAACAGCTAATACTAAACAGTGTCCCTTTTCACTTCCTTGGTCTTCACTCTCTGCCTTTCCTGTTGTATCTTCACTCTCTATGAGTTTGATTTTTTCTATAAATTCTTGTAATCTGTACGTATAAGAGGGAATAACATTATACATAGACTTAACATACAACATAATCATGTCGTGGTGACTATGACCCTATGATCTTTGAACGAGACGCATATACACCGTATATAGGGTACAATAGATATAGATGTGTATAGATGTATGGATCTTCATGCTTTTTGCAATGGCTTCAGACACACTGAACAGAAAGGGCATCATAGTGAACCACGGTTTACAAATTACATATACAATTTACCTATTTGCTGCAATTCAGTAATCTGTGAGTGATGTGAGTACCTTTGTACAGGGATTGGCTAGGATCAAAGCACTTACTTTCCTAGTTTGTAAGGGACACTGTGATAGGGCGCCCTCACACATCGGTCAACCCCTTAATAGATAGAGCAGGCCAGTGAAGACAGCGTACAGTCTATTACTCTTCTTGGTGACTAAATGTGAATTTCAACTATCAAGTCTCACCAATGCTGATACTATGCATGTTCAATTACATTTCCATATTATGTATCCCTACCTATCACTGAGACCTTAAAGTCAGTTTAATGTGCCATACCATGTACATGTCAGTTTGCAGTTGAAAATTGATGACTCTACGGATATAACTAATTTTAAAAGTAACGAGTAATGTTGGAAAAATATGAGGTAGTACTATGAGCGAGACCCATGAATCTGCCTAACTATGGATATACAGTGGTTGAAACGAAGAAGTTTTAAACAAATTCCTGACATTCCTGTGAAGCAGTCAGTTGTTTTTGCTGACACTGCAATTTCCTTGTGATTGGATATTAGTACATACCTTTGGTTACTGAGTGGTGTATATGTACTGATAGGTAACACTAGCTGTGTTTCACCTTTCTTGTTTGCTTTACCAGAAATAAAAACCATTTTCAATTCATGGCAAGGATGTATTTCCACATTCCACCAGTTCTTGGCTAAATATGCAAAAGACAAAAAGATTACACATCGTGAAGTGTTCAGATCACAGTACTGGCACATAGTGCACACTATTAAGTGTTCAGATCACAATATTGGCACATAGTACACACTATGAAGTGTTCAGATCACAATATTGGCACACAGTACACACTATTAAGTGTTCAGATCACAGTACTGGCACATAGTACACACTATGAAGTGTTCAGATCACAGTACTGGCACATAGTACACACTATGAAGTGTTCAGATCACAGTACTGGCACATAGTACACACTATTAAGTGTTCAGATCACAACACTGGCACATAGTACACGTCACTGTAAAGTGTTCAGATCACAGTACTGGCACATAGTGCACACTATAAAGTGTTCAGATCACAACACTGGCACATAATACACACTATTAAGTGTTCAGATCACAATATTGGCTATAGGACACACTATGAAGTATTCAGATCACAGTCTACTGGCACATCATGTTGTTTAACTTTAGAAGTCTTCATTGTGACAGTTTCTTTGATCCCAATACAATAAATGGTACACAATGTTATTATCAAATGAGAAATACAACAGTGCTAACAATATGCATGTATTCTACTCTCTCATTTCTACCTAGACTGAAAGATTCATCACTGAATGATAAACATGCATGCAAACAACAAGAAATCTTTCATTTTCATCACCACCCAATCTGATGAATGAAGAGTGAAAAAAGAAATGTCCAGATACCTTCACAGAGATCCAAGTAAGTCAGTACTGCGACCCGAAGTTGAATCTTGTCTTCAAAACCGAAAGATAACATTTCTTGATACTGTGGAGACAAGAGAGATGATGTTACTTTGGAAACCACAGAATTTCATATTCAACAACCACAAATGTTTCTGTATCAGCACTATTTTGTTTACTCTACTCATGGAGGTAAGGAGGACATTCTACCTCCATATGTTCTATTTATTGAGGTTTTCAGCACCTTGAGATGTGCTCACCGTACCTGTCTGTGCCCTGAAGATTGAAAATGAGCCGCTTCTTGAGTATCAAGAAGACGTGTGAAAAACGCAATATTTCCCCATACGTCATTTCTCGAAACAATAGATGAAATATACACGATGTATACAATAATACATAGACTTCGATTAAAATTATCAAATAATTATGCCACACGTACAGTACACATCCTGTGTAGTTCTACGGTATCATTTGCTCCAATGTTAGTCCTGCTTGCAGACGGAGTGAGTCGGGACTCAGTTCTGACAATGTCCCCTCCATTTAGGTTTTCATTAGGTTCTCCAATGTTAGAATCGTGTCCTGTGGTGTATATACCGTTTGCAAGTATAAAACAGGATACTTCCTAATACTAATAGACCAATATTTACCGTCGCTGTATCAGAATACCTCGTTTTTTACATCGCTATATTATGAATTTGTGCAAATACATTTTTTGCATGAACCAATGTACAGTCAGACACAAAAAGAGTTACCTTTGGGTGCTGTAAAAACCAATTATCCTTGTCTATTGATAAAGGTGTCTCCTCCTTCATTCTCCCGGCTGCCATTTTGAATTGCGCCCCCGCAGCTGTCTCGTCAGGTAATTTCTTATTTATCCAATCACATCACTGAAAAGTGATGTAATGTGGTATTTTTAGAACACTACGTCACATGTAGTAATGAAAATAGCAGTCTTGCACAAGTGCTTGCAACCGTATTAAAATAAAAAGCGTGAACGAAAATAATCAAATCGCTGGTCCAAGCCGATCACACTGTCAGAGAAAGAACAACGGCGGGTAGAACGAGTTGAAATCACTGCCAACATTTCAGTGACTCGTGTGAATCGTGTAGCAGGTTTTGGTTATTCGAGTTCGGGGATGGTAGCGAAGGCCACCGAGTGCAATCACTGCACAGCCACCGTTGGGAGCGAGTCTGACCCGTACCCACGGCTAACACCAACCAGCAAAGCGGCCAGGAAAGAGGCGGTTCGACGTCTGCGTGAAGTAAATAACAACGAAGTCAAGGTAAATGAGACTCATATTGTGACAGACTCGGGTGAGTCAAATGTTCTGAAGAAGACTCGGAAGCGAAAAGGCAAAAAGAACTTCAAGTTTGTGGCGGCTGAGGACTTAAAATGTTTTACTTTTTCTCCGAGAGAATCACAAATTTTCGAAGATGACGTAACTTTCGAAGCGGAAGAGGATTTCTTTTATGGTGCTGACCTCGACAAGTCTGACGAATATGACAAATTATTAACCGATGTGAAAATTCCGCGCAAAACAAGTAAAAACAAAGTAACCAAAGCTAGAGTTCAACTCAAGGGGGCGCACTACGACAAGCTGAATAAGAATTGTGGTAGAACAAAACTATATGTGAAGTCGTACAACGTAAGCAAGAAGGAAAACAAAGATGAAAACCTTCGATTTGCGGTGACTACAAGAAAAGAAAATATTGAGAAAGATCTGAGAAGGCGTAAACTTAAAAGGGAAGGTCCAAAATATCCAGTATTTACAACATCTGCTCCTGTACGTAACAGTTACAACACAACCGGGAAATACAGTCCACGGTCGAAAAACACGCAAAAAGTACACCAATACGAACTTACAAATGACCGCATTGTGCCAGAAGAATCCTACCTAGCTGCCATTATATCTCTTCAACATCGAGAACTCACCCCTGAAGACTATGAAGTCTTGCTCCGACTAGACGAGAAAGTCGCCCCAAAAACTATCGAAAAGAAAACTTTAGATTCCTTCAAAGTCGACACAGCGACGTCAAAGATAGATGAAATGTGTGCAATCTGTATGGAGACATACGATGTGGGACAACAGAGGAAGTATCTGCCATGTGATCACGTCTTCCACGCTAAATGCATTGATATGTGGTTGTCTAATTCTAGTATGAACTGTCCTCTAGATGGTCTTGATGTGTCATGACGTCATGACTGCACCATGTTAGACTCAGCTGTCAATCTTATTTATTGCGTCTTATAGCAGTCGTATTGGTTACAATAATTTCATTATGTTCCCATGACTGTCTTCATCGGCTACTTAGAATCTGTATCGCTCTTCTGCCTGTAGCCTCGTGCAAAATTAAACATTTTCTCTCACAATTGCATGTCAGACTACAATACATGTATCCCAGTCAAGCAAGCCATTGTTGTATATTTGTCGCTTAAAAACAAGCCCAATATCATACATGTACATCATCAGAGTATTTTTTTATTAATATAATAATAAATGTTCCGCTTTGGTCCCGTCCGAAAGTGGAAAATAAAATATGTCTTGTTCACGTATTGATTACTATTTGTATTACATTGTAAGGAATGATGTTTTCCAAATATACACTTTAAAATTGATCACTTCTTGTACGTCGTCCACAAATGCATTATTGCCTAATTCATCAAATATCGCCGAAACTGTGTGTGTCATGCAAATAAGTGTTTTCATATTTGATACTACAGCCAAATGAAAACAAAATATGTGCACTAATTGGAAACACATTGTGACCACTGAAGTTATTACAGTAACGGTAATAAACATTTAAACTTTATGCATGTATTATAATTATGTATTTAAGCTTGAGTGACGTCAGAGGTTACAATGTGTTACCTGTAAATTACTCGTATTTTGTTGTCATCGAGCACGAGTCAGCATGTGTGAAAGTAGTCTCGCTGTCAGACTAGTGACTATCGTCCATTAGCTTTGTAAGGTGCACGAAGCCACGAGAAGTGAGGGACTTTAGTCCCGACTAGTCCCTCTCTTCGGCATACCGCATACAAAGATTAGGGACGATAGTCGCGAGTCTGGCAGCGAGACCAGTGTGGTAACTAACTGCAATGCATTGTTACCACCGTTTTAAAGTAAGTGGTATGCGTTAATTTATATTACGAAACGTGATGCAGTTTCATTGATATCAGGAGACAATTTTCCACGTCGATGGCCAGGTTATACTTGAACCACAAGCATGGAGTTAATTTCGGCATTATGAGGGTCGCTACTCGGATCTACCATAGACATTGGATGTTCTTTCCACTGTCCATGGTTTCGTACCCACCGCCTGCACTGTATAGGGCTGCTCTTCTTGCAGTTGCTCTCTTCAACTAGTTCACTGTTTTCATCGAATCTCCAAATGAAGATGAAGTATTCAGGACATTATTGACGCTTTTCGTCGATAAAAGTATATGGAAATTCAACTATAGTATGAAAATCACCATAGACAGTAGAGGTTCTGTTCATGTCATCTGAAACAGTGCGTCATCTAACAATCTTACTGTAAGTGTCTAAAAGTGTCTAGGGACAAAGTCCAAAAAAAATGCAAATTTGTTTCTAAATTTATTCAAATCTATGTTATAAGATAAACATTTTCAAGACACATATCTTGTTTAAAACGATATATATTGACTCATCACATACATACTTATATAATATAAATGCTTTCCTAGGGGGAAGAACACATTTCTTTTTACAATTAATACTGAACTGTTCACAGTACTGGTCTAACTGCGCATGCGTTTTGTTTGGTTAAGGCCATGCCATCGCATAGAGTTCACTTTAAAGCATCTAAATATGTCTGTTGTTCCAAGGATTACAAACTCGAGATAAAATAAGTATTAGTTTCATCTAGTTTTTCCCTGATATTAATTCATTTAAGTTGACTTTGGTCAGTTCATTTTCCTGAGTTAATAGAAATCATGAAATGTGAAGAAAATACAGGCGTTCATTTTTTTTCAGCTTAAAATTTAAAGTGGCCATATGGATGGGGATTCGCTATTTATTTTGGACTTTTAATTTATGAAACAATTTTATCATATGATAGCTTCGTACTTGGAAAATCAATGTGAAATAACATATGCCAAGTACTTGTTTGTAACTCAATACATTGCAAAAAGCTAAACAATGTGTAACAAGTTTGTTATTGTACGTAGAATAACAAACATTTTACACATTTAGTAATTTTTTTTGCAATTGATTGAGTTACTAACAAGGACTTTGCATATGTTGTTTCACGTTGCTTTTTCAAGTAGGAAGCCATGATAAAAATGTTGTATAAATTAAAAAATCCAAAATAAATACCCACTCCTCATCCATATGGCCACTTTAAGGTAATTCTCTCCTTTTGCATGTATGTGGTAATCGACACATTGTAAATTGTGATTTGATTAATTGAGTTTCATTGAAGGCTACATCAAATGTAAACCCGTGCTATATTATTTAGACGACTGTTAAAATTCTGAAAAAAATATGTATCTGCATGTAGACAACAGTTGTCTGAAATTTGCATAATTTGTTGTTAAAGTTGCATCGGTAACTTTTCCCGCCTAAATGGTGATGTCGTCATCATTTTCTGGCCAGGGCTGCAAAGTTGGTAAGAAGTCATAACGAGCCCAGCAACCGTAGGTAGACGGGTCAGCAGCGGACATCACAGCAGTATACACCGTTGCTCTGTTATAATGACAAAAAAGGTACAAATTATTGATTTCTAGTCATATTTTTCACACTTCAGATAAATTCTAGAGACGAACTACAGTTAGTGGAGATACGCTTTATCAGTTCATTCATGTGAGACTTTCGGTTTAAATGTGACTCCGTTACTAAACGCGTCCCTAAACCCATTCTCACGTAATTATATTTGTTCGGATTTTATAGAAATTCTATCTTCGCCCCCTGTTGGAGATGCCATTCGTTTTTTTTCAGAAGTAAGGGCGAGAAAGAACAGTCGTGGGCACAAATTTCGATATATGAAACCTTCTTTCCCCAATTTAGACTATGTAAGCAAATTGTTACTATGGTCTAACTTGCAACTTGATTTCATTCACTTCATCGGGGAGTTAGGATTCAAACGAACCATGGACTGACTTACGATCTGTATACAGGTGGCGTTGACAAAACATCATAAATAGCCTTCCCGTTTACTTTATCCTGACCAACGGCATTCATAAATTTATTGGCTGGGTCTCTGGAAGGAAAGCGATGGAGAGACACTGAGATATATAGTCATGGCTAAGGATCAAGTCAGAAATCTAACACAAAGTATCTCTTATTGCATCCTTTCTATAGCTCCATCTCTTTTTATGCTTACGTAGAACAGACTGAAAAGTCTGTGAGAGTTTATACGGTGCAATTTGCTGTTTTTAGTCAATGACTTTATTTGTCATTAGGTACTAGTGCTGTCTATGGTGTAATAGGTCTTGGAACGTTAACTAACCTTGTGGTGGTGCTGGTAGGTTTGTGTGTGTGTGTGTGTGTGTGTGTGTGTGTGTGTGTGTGTGTGTGTGTGTGTGTGTGGAGGGGGTTGAGGGCGTGGGGACTGTAACCTGAGAGTGCAGAGAGAGTGGATGAGAGTTTCCTCATTTTACGTCAAGAAATACATAAGACAAGCACCACCATGCACCATAGCCTGAAAGATCACATAAGCGGACCCAACGACTGAACCTTTCTAACAATCAGTGTCACCACCAATTCTTCGACTACAGTATCAGCATAAAATCTGCCCGAGAACGTTATTGCTTCGGACGCCGTCAAATCATTTACCAGCGCATAAACAAACGAAGTACACAAGAATAATCGTTGAGGGCTGATATGCGATGAACTACGCCTATGCTCTACTTCAGTTGGTGATGTATAGCTATATAATTTTTTTAAAATACAAAAAGAACATTAGAAAGAGTTGTTTTTGACTATAGACAGAGATACAATTGTGTAGACTTGTGTATACTCAGCATTATATCACAGTAAAGAATAACTCACCTTCTGTTATCGTCTTTGGGTGGCGGCAACCAGTGGTCATAATTTGTTTCAACAAGGTACCATCTAATTATAATACAGTAAAATAAACAATTGAACACATGAAATTATCACCATATTTTCGAATTCCTCGGATAAGTAATTATCAAGTACGGAATTGTTCCAACATTAATAGCCAATGTCTGTTATGCGTCTGTTGCCAGTGAATTCAAACATTTACGGACGACATTGTATTTGAGAAAAATAATGAATAAAAACAGTTGCACTCTCTATTTTCCTTCTTGCTGAAATTATTTATAGTAATTCAGGAAAAGTCGTAAAATTTACTTTTTTTTATCTTTCCAATTAAAACGAGTTTCAAACTACCTGGAACTTGAACGGTTGAAGTATACTTTAATTTAATATCCATACACACATCACAAAATCTTTAAATTTAGTATTTAAAAAACGAAACAACGATATGAAATTTCCATCACCTTGCATTATTAGGATCTAAATGCCACACATCTCTCGCCTTGACTCTATCACGTGTAATAACAGCGCCTTCACCAGGATTCACGCCCCCAACGATGTAATAAACAGGTGCAAGAATCTGTCGGTTTGAGAGTTTATCTACTGCATCATGAAAATTGGTTTCGTGTTCAAATACCTGTAATTTAATAAATTTCATTTTTAATTTTGACAAGTATTTGTACACCAGTTACCTGTATTCATTAGCAGACATGATTTTGTAAAATGGCGATCTAAATTACAAAATAAAATTACTGAACCTTAAAATATGGAAAACAATGTATGTATGTATGTATGTATGTATGTATGTATGTATGTATGTATGTATGTATGTATGTATGTATGTATGTATGTATGTATGTACTACTAGTATGTATGTATGTATGTATGTATGTATGTATGTATGTATGTATGTTGCACCTTCTGTAAAACTTGCCCCCGTTGATAAGTGTACTATCATGGTTACCAACCTCTCTTGGAAGAAAACTTGAGAACGAAGCGCCACCTAAAAACAGAGCATTGAATGCTTCCAATACGTTTTTCCACCAATCAGATGACGATCCTGATGAACCTGTGGTAAACACATGAACACGTCTAAAATCAAAATAACATACCTGTGCACTAAGCTTTCAAACAAAATACTCTGTCAAAATCCAAACGACCGTCTACGACCAACACAATACTGTGTCACTGTCCTGGCGTGGGATATGCGTATACGAAGAGTCAGAAGTCAACCAACCAACCAACCTACCAACCAAACAACCATCCCATCCACCTATCAACTAGCGAACCAACTACCCTGGCAACCTATCAACCAACCCACCAGCAACATATCAACCAATCCATTAACATATTAACTTATTAACCAACCAGCCAACCAGCCAATCAATCAATCAATCAATCAACCAACCAACCAACCAACCAACCAACCAACCAACCAACCAACCAACCAACCAACCAACCAACCAACCAGCCACCCACCCAACCAACCAACCAACCAACCAACCAACCAACCAACCAACCAACCAGTCATTCAGTCAGTCAGTCAGTCAGTCAGTCAGTCAGTCAGTCAGTCAGTCAGTCAGTCAGTCGACCAATCAGTTAATCAACCAAGCAAGCAAGCAAGCAAAAGCAATCAATCAGCCAGCCAGCCAGCCAGCCAATCAATCAATTAATCAATCAAGCTAACCACGTAACTAACTAACTAACTAACTAACTAACTAACTAACTAACTAAAATAATGATATAAAAGACACACATTCGTAGTCACACAGAGCATTGGCAAAGTACAATTTCTTGAACATTCTCAATCTTTCACACCATGTAAGTCAATTATCTAATTTCATTACCTCTGGCGTCGACAGTGATGGAGAATCCATGGGGTCTCATACCAGTCAATATACCAGAAAAACCAACGAATGTCGTTCCTGTGTAAATTACCTGCAGGTGAAAATGATGTTCAACACTAATTAGTTCCAAGCTTTCAGTTTTCTTTGTTCTTTTGTAAATACACTGATAGAGATCACTATACCAAAGACTGAGGTGATATTCTTGTCCAATCAAATCGTTTGCCTGTGTCGATCTCCTGGGAATATGCAGGGGGGGGGGGAGGTATAAGAAACATTAAACACGTGGTATACACACCTTCAAGCTCGTCAAAACTAACAGATTGAAAACCGGGATCGGTTTGCTCGTTTGTAACAATAGTGATTAGGTTATATTCAGCATACTTTTAATCTAAGTACGGTGAAGCTTGTTTGCCTTCGTACAGCATTGTTCAACGATACAACAAACATATTCTACCAGTATATCGACACTGTATATCTAGAGATCTGATTGGTCAATACCTGCTGTAAAAATTTGGCATGTCTCCAAGTGGCCCTGAACGAGAATAGCGTACCGATAATTATACCATGATGTTTCTCTTTGACCTCTAATAGGGCGATCCATGAAGTTCGCTATTGTTGAAATACTCTTGAAAGGAAGTCTGTCACAATGCGATATCACACTTTGCAAAACAATACGGAAATGAGAGTATTTTGGTACGTGGTCAAACTATGTAAATACATTCAATTAACTTAAAAGTATAAAATAGTGCAAATTGGGACACCATAAGGCTTTAAAGAATACCATGAATACTGAATACCATGGATGTTTTAGTATATATACATACATACATACATACATACATACATACATACATATATGTATATATGTATATATGTATGTATGTATGTATATATATATATAAATATATATATATATATATATATATATATATATATATATATATATATATATATATATATATATATATATATTATAAGGCTATCACAAGGTACATTTTCTCACTGTTGTTTGTAAGTCAGACGTACAGTAAACGCTTACCTTACCACCCTTTGTTACATCTGAGACAAAAGTGATATTTCTGAGTACATCAACAAATCCGTAGTCCATGTTACGTCCATGCCAAATTTGACCATTTGAGTCCTGTGCAACAATACTCGTACAAAATCTATGACGGAAAACAGCCATTGTCTTGGATGACGTATGTGGAGTCAATATCATTGCAATCAGCAAAAAATTATCGATCGATTGATTGATAGATACATAAATAGATAGACAAGTAGAAAATAGATAGACATAAATGGACAGGAGACAGATTTATATACAGATAGATAAATCGACGGAGGGACAATTACAGAGAAAGAAAAAGATAGACAAATTAAATAATATATAGGTAAATAGAAATGTATATATCACAGTTAGTATAGATATACAGACATATAAACAGACAGATCTAGACCGCCACATACATACATACATACATACATACATACATACATACATACATACATACATACATACATACATACATACAGAGATAGATAGATAGACAGACAACATATATATATATATATATATATATATATATATATATATATATATATATATATATATATATATATATATATATATATATATATATATATATATATATATATATATATATACTTCCTTACGTCATAAATTCATACTCCAAATTCAATGCAATGACATCAGACAGTTTAATACCAGTAGCTTTTGCAAAGCCTTGCATTTCCTCCCTGTATGGACTCGGTATAAGTGGGTCAACTGCCCCGGCAATAACTTCGAGAACGGGAATGACAGCTTCGGGCAGGTAGTCGCTGTAAGGAAAGAGTTTAAATTTATTAACCATTTAGGTACATACATACATACATACATACATACATACATACATACATACATACATACATACATACATACATACATACGTAGGGGCAAAAGTTCGTTCACAGATATGAACTTTGTCATAATTCCTAATGTCCTTCGAACTTTGTATTGCTACCCCCAGTAACAACAAAGTTATCTTCACTGTTCAGATTTGAACCATTTGGTCCCATTGATGGTGGGCAATACAAGTGGTATTTTCGTAATGCATGACCGATTTAAAATAAATACATTTTGTAAATTGTAAACTGTATTCTGATAGAAATGTTCTGTTACATATCTCGGGAAACAAGTGCCTGTGAACAGAACCCACCACCACATATATTATACCCTTGGAGGTATGGGTCTCCCCTTGATACCTCCATGTTACCAAGCCGTGCTTACATCGATCATGGATGTAAGGGAGAAATCTGCCAGCGCGAACGATTTAATGCCGATCGACAGAGAAGATCACTAGACACGCTTTGTTATCATCAGAGTCAATTTAACGTTCGACAGTTACCATTTGATCAATATCCCAGGCCGCCATTGTTGTCCTTGTCAATATGCAACACGCTATACCCTATCTTACGTAATCTGTTTGTTGTTTTGCTACGATCTTGGCACAAGGGTTTTCTCATACCTCCATCCCCAGTCGAAAATGACTACCCCCGTTCATGACATTGCTTGAGCCACACCAACATACTAGTATTCGTCTCCCAGACCATGGAACAAATGCATGGTCTATGGTCATTTATCAACCTGACACGACACACCCCTTATAAAGTGTCGTTCTTTATTAGCACCGTATCCTTTCAATTTCGTTGGGTTTCGATACTTTATTTTGGTGTTCTACTCTATACACAAAAGACCATATGAAAGTGTCCACTGCATGCATTTTTTTTGTAGTTTTTGCCTAACGGTGACAACATTTTGTTAAAAGACTCGCATTAATGTTAGCATAGACGTCTTATGCTGTTAGTAATGATAGTGAATTCATGTTTGATGACGGTGTGTTCATGATATGCATGCAAACTGTTGGTGGGTAGTATAGGGAGTGGGACATCATATACAAATGTAAATATGGCAATAATATACAAATAAACATCCGTATAAACAAGTATAAAATATACCCGTATTAAAAATGCAACACTTACTGCAAGGTCTCACTAATGAAGTGTACGAGTGTCTTCTTGTCATAATTTTTGACAATTTCATCCCAACGGTGCTCTGGCGGAGTATCCAAGTCAAATGTATACCTTGGTGCGACTACAGTATGGTTGTGCTGACCAGCAACAAAGCCAATCGAGACCAACGCTAACATGAAAATTCGCAACATTTTGTCTTTGTTGAGAACCAACTGTGTAGATATAACATGTATAACAGCGCCGGGTACAGTGACAACTGTACTTCAGCACTACGACCTGGACGAAGACAGTTCCTGTCAAGGTTCGATGTTAGATGTTATGTTCGGTGTATCACCTGCTCACAAAAGGTGAAAGGTCAGCATGTATTTCAAACCCACGGTCATAATAAACGCTAAGGGAAATGAGGGCATACTGAAAACATTTTAAGGTTTTGCCTGTCTATACTGTTTATAATCACTTGAAAGAACGTTTTTAGATTTAAAAAAGGGCATACCAGGAAGGGGACAAGAGGACTGAGAGAATAAACGGTGGAGTTTACTTTAAACTTGATTCAATGAATATAGAATAGAATAGAATAGAATAGAATAGAATAGAATAGAATAGAATAGAATAGAATAGAATAGAATCTTGATTGCACCTGTTAAGAAAACTACATTTCTTCATTGGAGTTTCTGCAATAAGTGTTTGGTGCTAAAACTAGTAACTATATAAACTACAGTAATAATAGTTAACAAAAATAACAAAAAATAAGGTTTATACGAAAGTTTAAACTTTAGGTTAGATAAATGTAATATATAGTAACAGAAAAATTGTATGAGGGGAACGATCAGAAGAGCGCCTACAACGACGAGTCTTTCTGCCTTAAAATTCATACCAGTTATTTATTGGTTAGCCATGCACCCCGTCAGTCTCCAACCCCAACAGTTATAAGTTCGGCAAGATCGACCTTTATCCTATTTTCAGTTGGCCTAATAAACTGTCCTAAAGGTAATTCACGTTTTGGTGGTTTCATGGGTCATATACTGGAGGACCATAACTGGTGCCGGGGGGGGGGGGGTGCTTGGTGCTAGTGTCATTTTATTTCGGGGGGTGGGGGTGTTTGGTTCTAGTGTCATTTTATTGCAGAGATTATTTGCTCAGTTTGATCCGGCATTTTGTAAGGAATTCTTTACGCTGACGAAGTAGCCTAATCCCAAAATTCTTATAACGATGGGTGACGTCACAAACTTGAATCAGAATACTAAAGTTTGTAGCGTGTAATCCTTGACGGGTGGTGGGTGGGGGTACATAATGTAAATGACATGATATGAATGTGCCGCCATCTAGATATGCATTTTTGAGTGTTTGTTTAAAATGGTGGAGTATATTTGGGAGGTTGGTTTAAAATGAAGATGTACAATTGTTGTGAGCTTGATCTACTATGGTGTCATTTAGTCTTGATCCAAATCCATCCAACTGTGTAATGCAATCCCACAAAAAATTACAACTTGGGGGCATGTTTTCTTTAAACTCAAATTGGTCTGAAATCGGGTATGGGTGCGCCTCTACCAAACTAGTGGACGAGTGCCCCCCCCTCCCGGATATTTATCGTATTGGAACTATAAATGCCTTAGTTAGATCTATTGTGATATTTGAATGGCCAAAATGGCCATAAATTATAATCAAAGCAAACGAGGAACAGTGTCTACTTTGTTGGAATACTTTGTTGTTGTTCTGGTTTCCACAACGACATATCCTGGTTCCGCTTGTCGTAAACACATTCTGCCGAACGAACATTTTTCATATTTCAATTCAAAACAAAATATTGAAAATAACAGTCACTATTATAAGCCTTTCGTGTTTTAATGTTGAAAGTGTTGTGAAACTTTTTTGACAATTCTTTACAAGTTACTCAACTTGAATGTCTGTTGATATTGTAAAAGCTTGACTATGTGACAGAGTTTGAAACACACACACACACACACACACACACACACACACACACACACACACACATATATATGTATACTGTTACACTAGTAAAATGATTTGACTTCTGGTGTCTTTTGTCACAAACAATGGGTTTAATTTACAAACCCATCGTATCAATATGTGGCCATGCACATTGATTTGTATGCCGTGTTTCTGTTAAAGGTACAAATGTACATAGTTTGGTTGTAAGCCTCAATACAATGTACGGGTGATTTTAAATCAATCTATTTTCTAATGCCTCAAAGGAAATAAAATGTGTTTGTACCAGATCAGCCTTCTCAAGCATGATAGTGACATCACAGCTTTAATGTAAGTTTATAGTGATCAACAAACCACTGATCACTGACCAGGTCAATAATTTCTAAACCACAGTGACCTCTCATAGCAGAAGTTATAATATACCTAGTGATAATGCTGTGCCATGATTCGCTAGAATCAGTCACGTGATAGGAAAATAGAAATGACTATTTTCCTAGGGAAATAGTTCCATCAACTTTTACATGGTCACGTGACTACCGCGCGTTCACAGCACTGAGGTCAAAATGGCGGCTTCTGACGATGTCGTCTGCCACTGCGAGTTCACAGCATGAGGTTATATTATAAAACACATATTGCCTGGCCTATATTCGGACTATAGCACCCGTTCATTACCCCCTCGTGACTGTGAGTTACCACAATCACATGCTATTTCCCTCGGCCTTTGGCCTCGGGAAATAGCATGTGATTCTGGTAACTCACAGTCCCTCGGGTGTAATAAACGGGTGCTATAGCCGGCCCTCATCATGGCCAGGCAATATGTGTTTAATACAAATGGGGTTTCAACTAGGGAGTGCAATCATATTTATATCTCTAACTCTACCCAAATCATAAATTATCTTCACTAAAATATTTGCATAGGCCTAAATTGCACAGTCGGTTGACACCTGTACATTATTGCCACCTTGACTAGTAAGGCTTACAGTGAGTGAAATTATACATCGGCTCGAATCAATCAATCAATCAATCAATCAATCAATCAATCAATCAATCAATCACTCGATCGATCGATCGATCGACCGATCGACCGACCGATCGATCGATCGATCGACCAATCGATCAATATCAATCAATCGATCGATCGATCGATCGATCGATCGATCGACCGACCGACCGACCGACCGACCGACCGATCGATTAGCTATGACAATCGATCGATCGATCGATCGATCGATCGATCGATCGATCGATCGATCGATCGATCGATCGATCGATCGATCGATCAATCAATCAATCAATCAATCAATCAATCAATCAATCAATCAATCAATCAATCAATCAATCAATCAATCAATCAATCAATCAATCAATCAATCAATCAATCAATCAATCAATCAATCAATCAATCAATCAATCAATCAATCAATCAATCAATCAATCAATCAATCAATCAATCAATCAATCAATCAATCAATCAATCAATCAATCAATCAATCAATCAATCAATCAATCAATCAATCAATCAATCAATCAATCAATCAATCAATCAATCAATCAATCAATCAATCAATCAAAAGAAATTGAATAGTGCCAAAATCCAATAGTAGATCAATGTAAAAAGTTAGAAAAAGCTCTTGCCAACAGATGTGTCTTGATGTCCTTCTTGAATTTATCGACAGTTGACAAAGAGCGAAGTTCAAGTGGTTTACGGTTCCATAAGACTGGCGCTGCTTTTGAGTCGAGGATTTGAACTCTGTGGTTGCCATGATCCGAGACTATCAATTTGTCGTTGCTGTTTACAGCTAGGTACATAGGATTCTTGAATTCAGCTGGACCACTGCCCTTTTTCCCGATTGTACTCTCATACGCCACTTTCTTGTAGACTCCCTCCACTTCATACACCTTTATGTCATGCGATTCGCTATTGACGATGTAGATTCTGCCCTCACTTGTGACTCCTACTCCTATGGGACCTTTCAATTCTTCTTCTCCAAATTTGGTCCACACAACTCCAGATGCATCGATTATGTATGCAATATTGTTTCCATAATCAGAGGCAACAAGATGAGCCTTCAACGGTGTCTCTTTGAAGACAGAAACATCGTATATCTGTGTATTTTCGTATTGACCAAAGGTATCTGTCTGACCAGCATCTCCTAATTTGTACCCCTTTTTGAGTCGTTCACCATATCTGTCGTAACGGTAAAGGACTGATCTGGAACATGCAATGATATCACCATTGCCCAGGGCCACAGCACATGTTGGGTCCTTCACCTTATCAGCAAAGCTCAATTTATGCTGGAAAATAGGAATGAAGGGCACATCAGCCCTTACATGTCCAACAGCGTTAACATTAGAATGGAATGCCGGCTCGGCTTGCAAGTTACTGGGTTTGGATTCTAGTATTGGTGGACCACGTTTGTGGTAGCAATGGATAGGACGTCTCTTAATCTCTTCCAATCTCTTTCGGATGCCAGTTTGTTGTAGTTTCTTCATTACAGTAACTCCCTTCTTTTCGCCGAGTAGTTCTTCACTTGTGGAAATGTCACCTTCGTAGGTTGTTAACATCGTGCTCCATCTGTTCTGCGACTCTTGTAGTTTTCTTTTCTGTTCTTTATACTTTCGCTGGAGTTCGGCAAACACTTCATCGCCATCAAACCTGACAAGCTGAGTAATGTGATCAACGTGATCTTTTATTGCATCTTCTGCCCTTTTGAAGTCATCTTCCAATTTGAGAAACGTGTCTTCTACAAACTTTACATTGCCTTTCACACTTTCTATAGAATCTGTGATCTCATTAGTCAGAATACCCACGGATGTCTTTTCTGTTCGAACGACATCATGGAGCATATCGTACTTGTGACCGTGATCTTTCTTATGTCGCTCTCGCAGGCAAACATAACATGCGACTTCCTTGCAAGTGTCACAGTAATACTCAAGACCTTTCTTGTGGCGTCGGCACTGATCTGGCACATCATCAAAAAGCTCTAACGTTTGGTTACTGTCTTTCAATACATCGAGAAGTGATGTTATAGTGATGTTTGGTCTGAGCCCCCTGAAACCGTCAAAGGGTAAGCGATGGATTTTGCGACAATTTGGACAGGATACCGTTCTTCGGTCGCCCATAGAGTTGGCCCATTCCTCCAGACAAGCTAGACAGAATGAGTGTCCACAAGTCAATGACCTTGGGTCATCCAATCTCATAAAACAAATGGGACATTGAAGTACCTGTTCATCAATTGCACTTATCGCAACACTGGCCATGTTGATCTGGGGATGTGCAGCAGTTTATCGCCCTGAAACATGAAACATTTATCATTACTACATGATAAGCAGACAACTCTAGTAGTCCTACAGCCCAAGACAAAACCAGGAGAAAGTAAGGAAGAATGCATTATTGAAAAACACTATAGATTGGAGGAATTATTTTTCGATAAAGAAGGTCCACTATTTGAGACAAAAAGATACAAAGGTTCTCTCGAGCTATCGAATTGACAAATAATTGAAGCAAGGTTTACTGCACTAGTGCTAGAAAAGAAGGATCAGGACCACACCAAGATTCTCCATAACTTTACTTCATTGCTGTAATAAAGTTTCAAGTTATGGAGAATCTTGGTGGGATCCTGATCATGCAAAGTCTGTTCATCGTTGTTTGCCTTTCATTTCTGTTCAGTGTTAAAATGCTTTTCGCGTGAATGTAAAACAAGTAGAATTATGGTTACTATAAATGTGCGTTGTCCAATAAGGCCAACAAAATATATATCTGGTTCTGGTCAGCCCGCGCGTGCCCTGAATACCCTCGCGTCGATCCTTTTTTCCCCGATAATATTTGCTTTCCCGTTCCTTATTTATTCCTGATATCAGGAGAACAAGCAGCTGAAATCTACCCTACATGCCAAGACTGCTTAAATACAAAGTCTAAACTGCTTGGAAGAAAAAGGAAGTTTTTCAAGAGATAAATATGATAGAACAGAGTATGTAAAGTGTCAAAAAATGTGTATTTACTAATTTGCAAACAAAAAAAAATTAGGAAAATTTTTTTTTTACCCTGACCAGAACCAGATATTTTTTTTGGCCTAATCATTATACGCTATCTTTGTAAATATATATCGTCAAATTCGCATGTAATGATTTTAGAACATAATGTCGCCTGAGGTTTGGTACTCAGAACTTCCATGATTCTCCGCCTTGTTGTTTATCTTTTCACCGGTGTCTTATCACTGTCCTACAGTCAATCCCATTGAAAAGGACAAAGGTTATGTTTCGTATTGCACATGTTGCTAAGCAACGTGGAGTTAGTTCTGTCTACGCTCCTTTACATTTGTGTTTTGAGTATATTAACCACATCGAGGTAGAGGAACAGATCTACACAAATGTCTATATACCTTTCGGTGTCCTGAAGTCAAAGGCAGTATCCGTCTCTTGAAAACGGTCGAAATAAGTATTGATATGTGATTTTTTTTTTTAGACCTTTGAGATATTCACAATAGTAAAACCAGGCTTTACTTAAGTAATTCCAAAATGACGGTCAAATTTTGGGAGAAAACCCACTTTAATCGTGATTCTAGCCTTTACGTGCAATATCAAAATCAAAATACAACCCAGCCAAGTATAAGTCTCGGTGCAGTTTAACAATGATGATTGGAAACAGTGGCATTGACATTTTTGGCCACCTAGTTTTTTTGTTTTATTCACTAAACTTCATGTACATCAAAAACTCGTGCCCAGAGTTCACAAAATATCATCAGAATTCGACTAATAAAATTACAAACTAACAATATGGCGTTCCTAATCGTAGAATGTTTTGATCTTACATACGGTAGACGTTGGAATGTGCTATCACACATATGTAATGACTCATAGCACCATTATTGTAAAACAGTCATGAACAATACTTATAGGTTATAGGACAACTAAAATAATTTGATGAAAGAACAGCAACACTCTTTCTTTTCCACCAGTGAATTAATCCATTTATTGTTCATACAGCATTAGACAAAAGCTAGTTTCTAGAAAACATGTCGGCTTTAACCATGCACAGTAAGCACAAAGGCTACTTCCTTTGTTGTTTACTACATTTGTATATCCGTTGCTATAGGTTGGAGGAAGTACTTGTTGTGGAATATCAGGTCCAAACTAAGTCACAAAGTACTGGAGACAGGAGATTAACATACCCTCTCTGGGCATGATGTTAAAGCAAATGTTGCAAAATATTCCAGCTCCGTTGTCACTCAAAAGAAGATAAACAGTTGTTCCTACTCACCGTTATAATATTGGTTTAGAAAATTGTGGAAAGTGTCTGTCAATCCTGACAACGCACTCTGCGCCTTACTTGACTGTCGCCACCAAGTAAACTATGAGAACCACAAACAGTGTGGAATATCGTTAAGTTATCAACAGATATATTCAGGTGACGTTCATCACTGCCTCCACATGATTTGCATAAACTGTATGCCGCTCCTGATTGGTTGGTTGTACAACAACTTTAGTTATCTGACTCAGAGGTGTAATTTGATGGCTTGCAAATAATTCTTACATCTTAAACTTTAGATAGTCCTAAATACTATAGAAATATTTTGATCTAGACTAATTTAATTTTGAAAATATTGAATTTATAACAGACAGAATAAATTATAACAAGCCTTATCAAAGGTGAAGCAAACATTTTACGTATTCATGCATGCCGGAACAAGCGACTCGGGTAAAAAAAAGAACGGCTACTCTTAAAACACTGGGACGACTATCTGTAGAGATTACAACGCGGCAGAATGACGTGGACTCGTTTACACCAGTGCGCCTACCATGGTCAATCATAGAGTTTGGAGAGAGACATATATTAATCAACCAAAAACTAAACTGGCCGAAGTCACTCGTAGAGTGTGGTGACATTTCGCTAAGGCCTTAAAAAATAATTGTTTGGTTCCGGTTACCCGACCCCACGTAGCTTTTCACTGCCGATCCTAAACTTTTTGTTTACGTATTCGACAAAAAAACAATAAATCGCAAACATTGTGAAGTCTTATCGAAGGCTTTGTGAAGTCAACTTAAAAAGACAATATAAAACTGTTCCACCAATCTGTAATGGCTGTACAGGATAGGAAAAATAAACAACACAGAGACCATTTGGAAAACAATGGAAAACCTGAACTAGCCTCAGAAAAAAAAACATAATAAAATAAAATAATACATCTACCTACCCCACCTATTCCAAAATTGAGCGTAATCGTAAGCACACATTTTTTTGTTCGGCCTAAATAGCCGGTCTAGTTACAGCAATCTTGGCACGTAAGTCATTGATAGATAAACCTAACTTAGTAATAGCCTTATTTTCCCTCGTTAGAGTTTTACCTTCAAGTTGCAGTTTTCCTCATTGTACTGCAAGCGATCGACATACAACACGATTACTTTGATCGATATAAATGGTTCATGTATAGCCTGTGACACTAATATCAAACTGTATCCTCTACACCGGACAATTTACCCGTGTTATCACATCTTATCAGTCTGTTAGATTTGTTCGTTGATACATAAACATGTCAAAACAATTTTGTGCATTCCTGAATATTAATGGTTGAGGCACCAAACATCGTATTGTGATAGCTAGGTGCACCGTAATCATTGCAATATAGATCCAATGGTGATAGAGCCCTTCTGTATTAGCAACAGAAATACTCATGGCTACGTGTTGAAACAACTTGTTGACATTTTGTTGGTTCCATGACGACATATCCTGGTTAAAATCATTTGCATCGCCCGATCACACTGTATTGTAAACGTATCAGTAAAACTGGTCTTTCATATTAAAGATTAAATAATTGCTGTGCTAGGTTTATGTACAACGCTGTGATCACGTGATTTAGTGTGGAAGGCACCTTACATGCAAACAATTTTGCCATTAATGTCATTACTATTGCAAGTCTTTCATGTGATTTAAAGAGCCAAGACACATTTTATACCTTTTTTGATAAGTCATTTTTTTATAGCAGATTCGTTTATTGCATGCCAAGAACTACGCTCACAATACAATGAATATGGAAAAATACCAAATAGTCAAGTTTAAACTTCTTTCGACAACATTTCACTAATGCACATTTCTCTTTGCTCAGCCCTTTGTGTACAAATGGAATAACGAAGTTCAAAGGTCAGTGCACTGCTCTTTTGTACGATCATATTTTAATTTTTTTTAATTGTTAAAATAAACCTAGATTTGTAAGTATGGCAAAGGGTAATTCTGTGACTGATAGTGCAGATGCGAGATACTAAAAGTTCTGATCTATACTTCTAGCTCTTCTATGCACATAACTAATTATTTCTATGTATTACGGTGATAGAAGACGGCGAGCTATATATAAATCAAATCTTAAACATGTCATTGTATTTGTTTTGAAATCAGGAGTAAGATGCTTCCTACTTTTTACCATTAAAATTTATTCAAAAAGTACTGATTTGAAGAGTTATATGAAGTTCAACTGGAAGGTCATTTGTGTGAAATATCAAGCAAAAACTGAAGACGTTTTGATTGAATGTCAGATGTTATAACACAGTCATACAATGTGATGATCAATTTCGGCCGGAATAATTTCTTGACCAGGAGTTGTAAATAGATGGATGGCTTGCAGACATAGAGGCTGTATAGGCGGTACTCCTATAAAATAAAATAAAACAAAACGTATACAAAATAGTAAATAAGTCAAGCTTAAGTATCATATATATCGAACGAAAGATGTTTGTAATAAGTTACGTTTCTATTGATAATTCATTCAAATTTCCAATCGAATTCAGTTCCCAAAGTGAGTCATGCAGATTGAAACTTCACAGTTTTGTTGGACAGGATGGTGAATCGTCTTACAAAAAGTAAGTTTGATTAGTTTACAGTTATATGATAAATCCCATGATAATTGTGTTTAGCCTTTCTTGTAATTTCAGCATAAATTACTTACGTTCTCAGATTTGGTGGTTTTGACAGTACACCAAAGATCTCCTTGTCATTGACTTTGTCTTGACCAATGGCATTCAGTTCTTTCACTGCAGGAGTTCTGTGGGAGTGAGGCAAAAAAAAGTGATTTGAAGTCATGATGAACAAATTTATGGTTTTAATTATTAATAGTGATATAAATGATAATGGTCTTATACCTTCCCAATTCTTTCCCTGTTAAAACTGAACTATCAACTATATAAAAAATAACCAAATAAATAAAATTAATCGCATCATTAATTAATTAATCGACTAATTGATAATAAAAAAATAGTTTAGAATCAAAAATATATTTTCAAAGTAGAATATGACACTGCAACATTACAACATGATTAGCCTATATAAAGTGCATTACCGTGGAAAAACGGCAATGCACTATAGATTGACCACAGACTTTGATGATTAGAGATGATAAGATTTGTATATACAATTTAAACAATTCCTGTCTCATAGTTATGGTTCATATTGAATAACTGTACAGCGCCTCTGAACTCTACATCGTAGAAATTAGCGTTTATAAATTCACTGATTGATAGATTAATTGATTGACGGTTGAACCAATCATTGGAGAACGGTTTTGGTAGACTATGTTGTTGAACACGATGACAACCGTCACGGCGAGGATAACAAAACTGTTTTCATACCTACGATCGTCATGGGCAGGTGGTGGGTTCCAGTGATCATAGTTTGTCTCCACTAAAAACCATCTGTGAACGAGGATGTACAATATTTTAATGAAGAAAATCAAAGAAATGTGGTAAATATGTTGAAGACAATGTTACTTAATATATGCATGTATTACGTTGTTAAAATTGTTACCATGGTACTGAAAAAAAAGATTTATAAATAAAACTAAGCTTCTGAAAAGAAGCGTGAACTACTCACCAACAATTCACATATTTCAAATGGTTCGACAAATATGCAAATGTCGAATTTAAAAAAAAGTATTTGCCTGAACTCTTGTTGTCATTGGTATAAATATTGTCAATTTTACCATACATACACAGTAAGTATGTTTTCTTTTATCTGTTCACCTTTCCTCTATAGAAAACCACGTTTACCTGTTTTGGTCCGTGTCAATGAACCAAACGTCCTCGGCAGTAATTCTGTTGCGAGTTATCACAGCACCCTCTCCAGGACCAACACCTCCAACTATGTAATAAACTGGCGCCACAATTTGTGTGTAGGCGAGACTTTCCACAGCATCGTGAAAGTATTTTTGGTACATCAAAGTCTGGAAAAAAAATAATTAAACAGTCTGAACACAATTTAGGTTTTGAATAATGTACCCTGCCTTCATTTATGAAGGCCGCAAGAACTCGAGAAAAGATAATGTGTATTATGAAGAATATGTATTATCAATCGATGGCAACTGTTTGAAATTCCAAAATTTTGATGAAATCAGTTATAGACAAGAGCAATACACGCTCTGTTGTTTTGATAGGAAACTCAACGGGTTCACCTCGCGAGGATAGTATTTGTAATATTTTTGGTGTACCTCACCAGTTGTGAGCATGACAAACCAAATTTGTAATGCAACTGTAATTTGTGTTTCCTACTTACGTCTCTGACAAGAAAACTGACAAAATAAGATTTGTCTCTGAGCAAAGCGTTGACGACTTCAACAAGGTTTTCGATGAGTGATCCAGTATCTATAAAAATGTAAAATAGGTACAAATGTGGAAGGTATTATCTGTTAATATTATACGTCTCACCCGAAGAGGAGTTGTGCTGATGGTCACGGTGGTGTTCGTGGCGTTGGTATAGTAAGATAGACTAAGATACATCGAATTCGCGTCGTGTCGTGCAGCCCTCACCGGCCTCCCCAGGGGTTTACCGATGTGTGAGGGCGCCCCCATCACAGCGCACCGTACAGACTATTGTAATTATAGCGATGGAGAGTAAAGAGGAGTTTCAGTTGTATCCTCGTAGCAATTATTCGATCAAACGAGAGTATATATTTCAGAAATCGACAACAAAAACTTTAAATTTGTTATTTACCTCTCTGATCCACTGAGATGGTGAATCCATGGGGTCTCATTCCGGTTAGTACACCTACATAACCAAGGAAAGTGGTAGCTGTATAGATGGTCTGAAAGTATTAAAAAAGTGTTCCATTAATTAATCAGTCGATTTTCAGGGATAAAAATATGAAGTATTCATATGATAGTAACCTTGTCCTCACGACACTCGACTCAACCTTCCATGGAAGAGCACCCTTCTTCTTGTGGGTTCACTTTGACCTATATTCACATCAAATATAGAGGAAAGAGCCCTTTTTGAACGACCTTCTTTACTTTATGTTTGTTTTTGGAGAATTTATCAAATTCCAAAACTTACCTTCTTTTGCATGTCATTAGAGAACATATTCACATTACTCCAGAAAGTAAACTAGAGGTGACTTCTGAGAAAAGGTTTCGTGCGCACACACACACACACACACACACACACACACGCACACACACATATAATACACATACATACATACATACATACATACATACATACATACATACACACACATCTTAGTTTACCTCTCCATTTTTCTGTGCGTCGTATATCAGTGTTATATTTCTGAGGACGTCAACAAACTGGTAGTCAAGGTTACGACCATGCCAAATATAACCGTTAGAATCTTGGGCTACAATACTGGTACAGAATCTAAATTTTGTGAAATAGAAATAAAAAGAAAAGAAAAGCGATTTGTTCTTGGACCTACCTCTTTGACATCAGCTTCGCGATGCTTTTACATTGAGATGTCAAAATCGTCCCAAATAATTTTTTGAAAATTTATACTGAAAGATGTTCACTGAACGAAGAGCTCTCCAAATTTCGGTAAATCTAATGATACGCTATCGATTAGAAAATGTTACTCGGTCATTTGATAGATTCATTTTGAAACTTCAAAGGTAAATTTTTGCTTCGTTTTTTTGGTTGATACATTATCGATCGGTTACTATACATGTTTAATCACTCATAAAAGGCCATCATCACACTCATGCAAAGGATGGTATCATTAACATTTAACTTACGCTGAGATGTCGTACAAGATATTGAGTCCAACCAATTCACCCAGCTTTACATCAGCAAACTTTGCCATGCCTTCTATTTCTTCCTTATACGGACTAGGCAAGTAGGATTCGATACTACCGGCAATCAAATCTAACGCTGGTACCAATGCATTTGGGATATATGTCCTGAAAGCATGTCAAAGTGTAAGTAATTATGTTGGATTGAGTTCATGAAAAATTATCGATATTATCAACAAACATATATATCATGCTAAGCTGAAAGCCTATTTTTGGAGAAGGCAGCACCGTGACTTCCTGGGTTTTTAACCCTGTATAATACAGCCAAAAAATGCACATGTATATCTCTGCTGTTAATTTCATGTAGTAGTGGGCAGAATATGACCAAAACAGATATATTATCAGTTGGTTATGATAATACATGTGTATGTTATGACATGTTATTTTCATCAGAAATTTTGTGTCCCTCGGAAATTCTTTCAAGACTTGAATATCAGGAGTGACTTTGTAGTAAAGAGTAAGTTCGATTTAATTTAATTTGCTCTCAGTTTTAAAAGAGGAGAATAAGGAGATTTAACTTATGTTCCAGTCATCATGGAGTTATGGAACAAACTTGGTCAATGAGGTCAAATGTGAGACAAGTAGGTCAAATCACTGCAATCGGACTTTATTTACAAGTACCACAATTTAGTGTCTGATAGTAATGATGTCTCGATAAGATAACTTGTAACATTGGCTAATGGAAGGAGGTCACTGCATGTCAAAGTTCGCATTTGTTGTAAATTTGTATGCGCGTTATTTCTATCGAATGTTGTTTTCATAGGGTATCCACCTGAGAGAGTATCATAACCTATAAAACGATTCTACAATTCTTGGGTCCAAAAGTTTAAATTCTTTTCTTCAATGTTTGAAAAGGGGCGCCAATCCTAGATAAATACATATCCAGCCTCAAAATTTCGGCGCATCGTACACAAATTTTGCATTATTTTCACGGCTGTTATATTTTTAACGGCCTGAATTTGGGAAGCAGTCAATATATTAGAAAAATATACAAAATTCACCAACCGAGTACCACGAAAACCATCCCTGCAAGTGATCATAGTATTCAGTATGAAAAGGTCATGCAAACTTTTAACGGTGTGTACTCACGTAATGATTTTCTTAATATCCCTTTGTAGAGCCTCTTTTCCCCAGTGCATGCCAATATCCGACCATCTATCTTCGGGTGCCAAGTCCAAGTTCAAAACGAACCTCGGGGCTTGGATTGGTTTGTCGGCAAGGGCATAACAGCCGAGGAGTGCGAGGAGAACGAGCCTCAGTGCAGACGCCATCGTCACTGTATACAACGGTGTGATAACTGAAAACCAGTCCAAATGATCAATTCGATGATCTGAAGTCCATATAAATCGCGTGACCATCATATGATGAGCAGAAAGATAACAGTTTATTTACAATGATGGAGGTGATGACACCTGGCTATCTCTGTCAAAGTGTGCCACAACCAAACATAGTTGAAAAGATTGGAGTGGTATCATCTACGAACTGATCTATAGCTCAAAGCGCTTTACAATTATCACCTGGTACGTATTTTTAGCGACACATCGGCCATTTATACTTCCTCAATTAACTCCCTGGCGAGCATACAATCCATTGCAGCCTCTTTAAGCGCATGGGATTAAAGCATTCATATTGCAACCTCTATCCTACCAGGTCCCAAATTATACAGCTGGGTTGACTGAGGCGCACAGACGGGGTTCAAATCCTGCCCAGGGACTTTTCAGAAACAAATGGCAACTATGAGCTCGAACCTGTAACCTGCAAACTCCAAGCCGGCCACTCTAACAATTTGACCATCGTGACTCTATCAACCGACGCCGTAGAGTATATGTTATACATTCACGATCAAAACTCAAGTCTACACTACTCATATTCCGATATATGATAAGTTCTTCTCATGACTGACAAATTCAGGTACGTGAAGACTTAGAGTCGAGGTTACACACACATACACTCACACACCGTCTTACAATACAATAACAAGTATAATCTGTCTCAACTTTCAGGGTATTTGTTCGCCAAATATTTTATTGTTGATCATGATGCCAATGGACATACCCATAACACCGTCGTAGAATGCAGCACACGATATAAGGCTAACCCTTCTCACGGCAAAGACAATGATTGTAGTGGGAGGATAAATGGTCTTGTATATGAATCTGCATTTATGTTTATTGAACGTATAATAGTCAAAAAGTCTCCTGCTCCCTGTATTAAGTCATCCTCAAATTTGAAAACCACACGTCGAATAATTGTGCCAAATTAGCCCCAAATTTTGCATCAGCTATGGATATAACATTGGTCGTGACGTAATAGCCAAGTGGATGGAATAATGATAATGATAGACACATGGGTATAAAATTGTAATTGCGCTGTATGCTAAATTTGAATCTAGTCAAAAAGGCCGTAGAAGAATGACAACACAGTTCGCCTGATGACCTGCCAGAGGTTGATTGCCAAATTGCTAACTGTATCTATAAAATCTTCCTCCTCTTCATCTACGAACCTAGACCATGTATTGTAGGTAGTTGGGCGACTTGCAGACATAACGGCCGTGTACGCTGTGTACCTACGAAATAAATACATATTTATCGCTGATTTAAAAAAGTGTCAAGGCTAATCAAAGTCACCAACAAATGTGCGAAAAGGGCAAATGTTTTTGTAAATAAAGTCCAACAAGCTATGTCGTCATGTGGAAGAAACCTTAAACATTTTGTCCTCAGCGCTTTTGCTACCCTTCTCCCCAAACCTCAGAATTGCTACCCTTCTCCCCAAACCTCAGAATTTGACGAAGTGAGTTTTCGTTAAAAAAAAATCAAATATCACCCAGTGTTACAAATTGAAAAGGAAAGGTTGAACAGACACTCGGTTGTTCTCCTGTGTGATTTTGCTCACCCCACTCAAACCCAGCCCCAATGTTTATATCAGATTGTAAGTCGTAAACAACGATGATAACACACAATTCACACTACATTGTCAACATTCATTCCTCACATACAAAGAACTGATGAGAAAACCAACTTACGTATTCAGTACAGGGTGAACCGACATAACATCAAACATTGTCTTGTTATTAATATTATCTTGGCCAACCTTCTTCATTGCGTTGATTGCAGGGATTCTAATTAAAATGACAAAATAGAGAACGATTTATTGAATTGGGTTTAAACAATGAATGCGAAATATACAGTTACTATAACAGGTGTAAATTGTTTGCACCAAACATGTCCGTTTATACTCTGTGTACTACATATTTGTCTGTACTTGTGATTAAAATATTGGTTTGGAAATATACAACTTTCCGATTTTTTTTAATTACCTAGCTGTCGCCATACAGAATAAACGAAATCAAACTCTGCACTCGTCATACAGCTTACCTTCGGTTGCCATGTGGAGGTGGTGGTTCCCAATGGTCGAAGTTAGTCTCAACTAAAAACCACCTAGGATTTGAAATAAAGGTTTTTTAAGTCGAGAAGCTAATCTCCAAGTTGTGCACGTCAGAATGTTTACAATTTAAAAGAAAATTTTCTTCAATTTATTGCAGGGGCCAGTAGTTTAATTAATTGCAGTTTTCATGAAATTGGCGTTTTAATTTATAAGAACAAATAGTAGATGAAACAACCCGTAGTTAATTAAATTAAACTTTTAATCAAATCGATGTAGACCAGAACAAAGAGTGGACGGAACAGTGGTTTAATTAATTTTCACACTTTTAATTAAATATACGCATTTTAATTCACACGAATAAATTGAGAATGGATTACATCTCCTCCTGCAGTGGCCAAAACGTTATATTTTCAGCTCTGTTTGTCTACTCGGTTCAATGAATTACTAAAGTGAGATATCGTCTGACACAATGATGATCAGAATTTGGAGAGTGTGAAAACACCGTTACATACCTATCCTGATCCATATCAATGAACCACACATCTTCAGCAGTTTTTCTGTTGCGAGTAATGACAGCGCCCTCATTGGGACCAATACCTCCTACAATGTAATAGACAGGTGCGACGATTTCAGTATAGGCCAATTTTTCCACAGCATCGTCAAAGTATGTTACTGATGTCAACGTCTGGAAAATGAACAAAGGATAAATCATCGTGGATCAGAAAGTACAAACAACGAGGAACCGTAGAGGAACATTTCCGCATAGAAAAATCTATCATACATATAATGGAGGTGGGGTTGGGGGAAAAAGTTAAGATTTACTTGGAATGTAGTATAAATGTATGAAAGTGAGAAATTTGGAATATTGCTCTGCCTATATCATTATGCATATGAACGATTCTTCGTGCGGTACATAACCTTGTCATCAAAGGACAAAAAAGCGGCAAAAATTATTTATCGTAGCACGTAATGCTATAGACCATAAAGTAAGAACACCCACACAGGTTACAATTCTCGTTTTTCACAATTACCCATCACCCCTCGCGCGCGTACTGGTTCCGGTTCAGGGTTAGCGTAATGGCGGACGAAGTTGTCGTACTTCCGGTTTTATAAACAATTCTCCACAATAAAAAATAACAACATCAAAAGACGCAAATAAGATTACCCATCCTTACGTCTCGTAGTAGAAAACTGACAAAGTTAGATTTATGCTTTATTAGGGCATTCACGACTTCTACCAAGTTTCCTAGTATGGATCCTGTATCTGTGGACACACAAAAATACAGATATGACCAACCCAAGATTTCAAGGCGTGGTAAAAGTAATTGTTGTCATGCGAAATAGTTTCCTTCTGCGACAGAATTTCCATTTTTATGTGCACATGCATTTTATGGCGACATTATGTTATGTATAACGATGTGAAGTTGTTTCCAACAGGACATAATTTCATGACCGCTAGTTTTGTTGCAAAGTTACAGCAAATAACATTTGTTCATTATAATGGTAGAAAGCTGTGTCCTTCATATCTGTAAGTTGCTCTCAAATTATCATAAATAAGCTGACAGTCTAAAAACACTAACCTCGCTGGTCAATCGATGCAGTGTAATGGTGAGGCTTCATTCCAGTAAGGACTCCAGTATAACCAATGAACGATGTAGCTGTGTATATGGTCTAAACAAATAAAAACTGTTTGATCTCAATTTAACTCAACTCAAACGTTTCAAAATATTTGATTAACTTTCACACCATTTAGAGAGATCATCAGGTGAGCACAATAGTTAAAACAATAACAAGACTCATTGCATTGACATCCAGATATATATTTAGAATTTTATCATATTGGTAAGGTTTTTGTTTGAGTGGGGATTTGAATCGTTGCATGATCATCATCCTGTTAAAAAAAGAGTGAAGTGTGTAATCGAAAATTTCAGGTACCAATTTCTCTTTCTGTAAATGGAAAGGTTTAACCACTCTTTTCATCTTTAACCTACACAGACAAATTTTCAGGAGGGGCATATAAAATAGCATAATGTTTATACACTAAAAACAACGATAATATATGCAGATTTTTAAAAGCATAATTTCAAGCAAAATCACATGATGAAAAAACGTTTTGTGATGACAGTTAGAGTACACACAGTTGGAAGGTAAAGATTCTACACAATATGTTTAAAGTAACACAGTTCGTGAGGAATATTTGTACTTGTATTCCATATAAAGCCGAGGCATGGAGTTTTTGAATATTAAAAATAGTTACTTCTTCTAATGCATGTTAAAAGCATTTGAGTTTAAAGTATTTTTTTTTCATTTCAACCATACCTCTCCATTCTTTTGTGCATCAAAAATCAGGGTGAGGTTCCTTAAGATATCGCCAAATGGGTAGTCAAGGTTACGACCATGCCAGATTATACCGTTTGTATCCTGGGCAACGATGCTGGTACAGAATCTATCATGAATGGAAGAAACAATTTCATCATGAAGACAAAATATCTTGATTAGCAGGTATAGAGATACATGTACATGTAAAATCTAACAAGTTTTAAAAAGTTTTTATAAATGTGTATTTGTAATAAAGCTGCTCTAATTGCAACTGGGCCGTTTACTGAGATTGTTTTGTTGTAACATCATTTAAAATTGAATCATCCATGGTTGAACATTTTTGTGTAGCAGTACACATAGTATGGTAAAACGAATCCAATCAAAATGATATTTGGGTCCGCACTCTAAAATCAGCGACCCAACAAGATCATGATTTCAACATGCTACTGTATAACTTGTGGATAAAATCGACTTCTAATTAATTGGACTATTGTCATTTTAATCAGTTTTAGTGATTATATTGTTGGTTTGTCTGATCGGGGAACAAAATTAGTCTTATGTAACCAGCCAATACTGAGTATCAAATATCATTTTGTGCTGAGATCTCGATGAGATATAATGATGCGATTTGCCTCTCGTTAAACGTTGTTTCTTGATCACTTATAGCTATTCATAGTCCTGGTCAATCTGATAATACTGCTCATTTATTTCAAAAATATATTTTAGATCACATGAAATGAAAATATGACACTCGTTACGTCAATACATATACCAACACAAACAGTTCCTTTCAGCAATTTCAATTTTCCTTAATAAAATGTAGACACGAGGGTTCCACTTACGCTGTAACATCGTAGACAATATTTAGAGCTACCATATCGCCAATATTTATCTCAGCATATTCAGCCAAGCTTATAATTTCTTCTTTGTAAGGACTAGGTAAGTATGTTCCGATGTCAGCAGCGATAAAATCTATGGCTGGTACCAGTGATTCTGGTACAAATCTCCTGAAATATCAAATAAATAAATAAATAAATAAGTAATTACATTCATGTGTTATTCATAAACATTGTCAATGGCGAATATTCCTAACAAAAAAGTTAGAATACGTGGATTTTCCAAAACATCTTCACCAGTAAGTGCCACCGCCGCCGCCGCCGCCGTCACCACCACCACCACCACCACCACCACCACCACCACCACCACCACCACCACCACCACCACCACCGCCACCACCACCACCACCACCACCACCACCACCACCACCACCACCACCACCACTGCTGCTGCCATTAACACCATCAACACCACCACCACCACCAACACCACCACCAACACTACCACCACCACCACTGCCGCCCTCGCCACTGCTGCCATTAACACCATCACCACATGTAAAACAACAGAACTGTAACAGAAGCAGAAACAATATCGAAAACAGAAAAAAAAAACAGAAAAACAAACAAACATCCTTTTCGTTGTGTATGCTAAGTTCACAAACAGTTAAATGACACGGAATTGCACAAGTTTTATTAATGTAATTATCCTTGTTTAACCTTTAAGAACTATATACATCAAAACACAAACAAAACAATGGAATCATCAATACATAAAGTCTGTGACCGGTAAACCGTGGCCACACCATTTGAATGGATCATCGACTGAAACTACATACTCACGCTATTATTTGTTTCATGTAGTCCTGTATTTCATCTTTACCCCAGTAACTAGCGATATCAAGCCACCTTTCTTCTGGCGGCAGGTCAAGGTTCAAGACAAACCTCGGCGCTTGAAATGCATCGTCAGCAATAGCATAGCAGCAAAGTATAGCTAGAAGTGTTAACGTTAGACGAGATACCATGGTTTTTAGTTTGATTTTGACATATGGATCCGTTTCGATGGCGAACCTTTACGCGCTGTTCGAATTGTTTACAATTGGTGAACAGTGACCTAAGTCCATGTCATATCATTCGGTTGCTATGGTGACTTAAAGATAACATTGTACTTTTAAAGTTTTGGATCACGTGATACCAGAAGTTAGATATCTCCGTACCACAACACCATTCCAGTAGCTATGTACGTCTTTTTATTTTGTATTTATCTTTGTGTAGATCACAATGGTAGAATACCTACGATGGTGAAGTTAGTATCGATGGTAATGGTGGGGATGATGATGATGATGATGATGATGATGATGATGATGATGATGATGATGATGACGACGACGATGATCGATCAGAACTCTCTTTCAGGAAAATAATGAGAATTTGTAAGTCTCAACGCAAAACCCGTCTATATACTTTGTTACTACCGATGATTTTAACTTAAGAATCTTTCTACATCTTCAATCAATCGGCGTTCTGTCCGTACGTACAAGTTGGTTCTATTTTTTAATTATCGGTCCGAATTTGGAATTGAAGACGGAAGGATATTATAAACCATTAGACGTATCAAAGTTCTAAACATTCAGAAAAAAAAAATTCGCCTCGGTACGCATTTGTTGCGTCGCTGCGACGTTCTGCATTTTCCTATCCACTGATAGAGGGCGTTATCATTTGGGTCAAATTCAAGAAATATTGGGTCAGCAGTTTAGGAGAACAGAAAAAAATAAAGCCACTCAAAACAAAAATGTGGGCGTTGCCAGTAAACAGGGTAGCGCATACGTTCCTTGTTGAAAACATTATTTTATATTAATGGGTTGAAAGTGCCATTCTATCATTAATAAAAGCACAGCGACATCATGTGGACACTGTATTAAGCAACTACTTAGTGCTTGTCTGATCGGCATCGAAAAGAAATCGTCCTATGTTTCCGCAATAGAAATTGCCTACAAACGTGGTACTATACATTAACTACACTATACGCAAAAACGCCGACTCCCCATGTCGACTGAGTGGAAATATTTCCACGACCTGCTCCCTCACAAAACAAATACAAGATAGGCTGAACACCTGTAGTTGGTATGGCATATATTTACAGGTCACATCACAGTCATGTACAGTGTGTCACACACACACACACACACACACACACACACACACACACACACACACATATGTACATATATATACACATACACATACATGCACACACACACACGCGCACGCACGCACGCACGCACACACACAAATATATATATATACATGTATATATATATATATATATATATATATATATTGTAAACGGCAATGCATTTATTATATGGGTTTTCATACAATTGCAAAATATAACAAATACAAAGAAATAATTTAAAATACAAATATACGTGACAGAATGCAGAAGTCATTAATTTAAAATTGATGAACTGTTTGCAATGATGGATGCCCTGTATCTGAACTCAGACAACTATAAAGAAGGAGCGGGAGTAGCCTTTCGGAATATGGAATTTGGTCCTTGTATTGTATTGATGAACGGTATCATTGGTTATTATAAGTTGAGGAAGGTATGATGACGCTATAATAAATATCTATCGAAAAATGTCTGTCTGCCTGTCTGTCTGTCTGTCTGTCTGTCTGTCTGTCCCCTCTCAATCTTTCTCTCCCTCTCTCTATCCTTCTAGTTTTATAAATACAAATATTTCGGACACATAGTTTGAGTACGATCATATTTAATATCTCTACAAACAGTTACTGCAAAATCTATTTGGGTATTTCCTACGCCATTCGTCGGCGATATGTTCAAATTCAATGAATGGTATGAACGGACAGTGTCCCTCGTCGTACATTCGATGGATGTTAGTGTTCGTGGGTGACGGTAGGTTTTCAACGCCGCACTGCTGCTGTGAATGTTCGATACAGAATAACACTTTTAAAACGCCCTGACAGGCAACGGCGCCAGGAGATTTGATATATAGCGAAGCTTTCTCAAGACACTGTCTTCGTATAGATGTTAAATGGCAAGGCTCCAAATCATCTATAAAAGGAAAACGTTTACAAATATAAAGTGATGTGTTTTAGTTTATATAATAGCCATATTCAGAGCGTTTCTGAGGATATTTGAATTTGCAAAGCTGGAAGTCTATTGCATGAGACTTGGCATGTTGGGCGAACAACATTGGCACATGATTAATACTTAGCTCATAAGGCTACGACGCAGTTTTTTTTACATCTAAAACGTCGGTTTTACACCTGACGATGACCACATACACAATTTGATAGGTTTTCATACATGTATCACTTTTCATATCTTATCTGCATCAAGATACTGACCTGAATCAGGAGTATATCCCTCTTCGTCACAAAAACCAAGGCTTTCGTAAATCAGATATGTCCTTACTTGGTGTTTTAACAGATTGGTAAAATTGAAAGGTGTCTCATTAACAGCATTTTTATCACACATTACAGCAGCTAAACAGTCTCTCCGTGCCTGCAATAATAACTTAAGTAAATTAATAGAATAATATTTTTATGTTTAAAATGTTACCAACCTTAGGAGGCTGCATCAAGTTTTTAATCGAAAGCTGTGACAAAACGGAGATATGACATTCTCTCTTTTATGAATCATCCATTTATTTTTATAGTACGTATTCCCCCTAAGTCTTTAAATCTTACCTCTCAAAATGGCTACACTCTTGGGCAGTACGACAATTTCGGAGAACGCTCACCTGTACAAATCTGCACCAAAGTACGGTGTCCGGCAAGTGCCAATTCACAGGATTCATTATCACACCCGATGCGATATCCGTACATTTGTCCAAGTCCGTCCACTTGCACGCCTGAACACCATCGAAAAAAACCAATCAAAAATACATGTATAAAAGTTCATACAACAGCATCTTACGACGTCTAAGTTTAAAGTAGGCAAAATAAAAGGTTATCGGGCAAACAACGTATCATAGCAACACAGACAATTTGCCACAACGTAGAATAACAGTGTTGAAATTTAAATGAAATACCCATAAACTGGCTAAAATGGAAATAACCAATGTATGTTTCAAATAATTTGCCAGTTTCTGAGTCACTTTTAAATTAATACATATCTGACGTCATACAATATTGAACACATTATCTTTTTTAACTGAACGCTCATAAGTTAAACAAGCATGTGTTGGAACATACATTGTGACGCCATTGTGAATTGTTTCTGTATACGCTGAGTTTGACAAAGTTCTTGTATATATCAGAATTCGAATTGAATGCATACAAGTTCAAAATTATACAGCATTGTGTTCATATCACATTTCGAAAATTCGAATTAAACGACGTGATATTTCAGATGTGACTTTACATTATAAAAAAAAGACAAGGGCAAATAAATGATGGTGTTTCCGTCAACACGTCTTTTAAAGGGAATAGAAGCTATAACAAGATTAAACTTATAGAACTATACATCTTAAACCTATGTTCAAATCACATTTATTGAAAAAAATCCAACGTGTAATACTTTACCCTTGTGTACTCCATTTCAGCATTGTAGCAAGCGACACCACTTATCAAGCCGAGAGACCATACAAGTGGTATAAGCAGATCACACCTGACGACAGCCACCATTTTCCTGAGAGAGAGAGAGAGAGAGAGAGAGAGAGAGAGAGAGAGAGAGAGAGAGAGAGAGAGAGAGAGAGAGAGAGAGAGAGAGAGAGAGAGAGAGAGAGAGAGAGAGAGAGAGAGATGACACTCGTGAGTATCGATATTTTCGGCAGCGTGAGGTGTACTAATGGGTAGGCCATATATTGTAACTACCCTCCAATCTGGTAATGTAATATTACAATCGTAGAACTATATGTACAACTCATTTGAAAATAATTTAACTAGTAAAGTTGATGATAATACATGCCCAGTCTTGTTCTTAAAAAAATGAGTCCACAATCAACATTGATTCATTTTCGTACCTGTATACGTCTTTCTGTAGAAGCAGACTTGTCTGTGGTAGAAGCAAAGTCAGTGCGACTGCCCTTTATTGTAGAGTTGTCTGTCAGCTCTTGTCTGTAAAGTAGCAGACCAACAACTCGTTTACTCGTTTGAATACCACAACACAACACAACACAACACAACACAACACAACACAACACAACACAACGACACGTATGAAAACGAATTGTTTGTGTACACTCAGATTCAGGCTATTTATTCACAACAGCTGTTTATATTGTTCTGGGCAAACCATGGTATCGTGGGAAGCACTTTGAAACAAACTACTTTACTTCAATTTTAAGGTGGGGGGGGGGGGAAAGAGAATTTACACAAGGCAGCAATATTGTTCCACATGACGTGTATAAAAGGTGTTGTCAAACGATGTTGTGTCACGTGGCTTGAAAAATTCTGACGACTGAGCACCCAGAGTAAAGCAGGTTTTTCGTTGATTAATAGAAAATTACCTTAATATTCAAAGTGATGTAAAACTCCAAATTTTGACATCCTGTGGAGAGAGACCCAGAATGTGTTATCTCTATGACCAGTGACCCCGCTACTTGACATAGTTTTGGCGAATAACAATATGAAATACTATCATAAAATGCTGTGCAATAAATGAGCTACTTCTCATCACCCATAAGTGACAAAGATTGATTGATTCAAGCTATAAAAGCAACGAAAATAAATTACCACGGCAATTTTAGACCACATGTTGATCAATGTGTTTTCAAAAACCTCGTTATCTACTACACCAAAGTATACCAATAACTAAGTGAGACTGAATTCTACCTTTCCCATATACTCACTACACTGGCTCTTCGTTTAAATGCACACTAAAGATATATCACATTCAAATTTACTCTCCAAATACACCCAAAGAGCAACGTCCCCAAATATGTATTTTTTCCAGCACTTTGAAAATAATTGATAAATGTGTTTGTATATTGGCTGCCTTAGCATAGCCTAGAGGCATGGAATCATACTAATGTTATACATATATACATATTTTGATATAGTGATAATAACAAAAATGTGACAGATTGCATCCTACATTCTTACCATTCAATTGACCCGGAATAATTGCCTATCGGCCGTTCTGTTTGTTTGTTGTGAACGGTATGCTGAAATGGTTTTAAAATGCATCTGTCGCCAGTTATTACGGTATTGTCTAAATGACGTCATCAACGAATGTTCACGACTATCAAAGTTTTATGGATTTTAGAAGATCATTAGAATTATTCCATGTTAATAAATTTTCAATTCCTTATATTTTTGTTATTTTTGTTGCGTAACTCCAATTAAAAAGTTGTCTTAGTTGTAATTAATAAATGCAGTAATAGAAAAATTGCTAATGAACAGGCAGATAATATCTAAAACTGTTAAACAGTTCTAAGATACATTTAAATGGTTTATGAAAGCATGGCTGGAACAATCATAGATATATTTTGGATTTTTTTTTTTGTGTTGTGTGATGTGCGTCTTATGTGTTAAAGGAAATCAGATTTTTTTTGCAAGAAACATTCAACATACTGTAAATGCATACTCGTTTAACAACAAATTATGTAAAAGCGTACTTTCAATCAAAATGAGTGAGAAACACATGCATGAATTTCTGTAAATTACTATTATTATTATCATTATTCTAATGTTAAATATTGCTACAATTATTTTTTAAAATCTCATTTCAATTAGTTTCGTTTATTATAATTATATGATTTATTGCCTTTGGTCATCGGCCTATAGCAAATAAAATGACACATATCAAATAAATGAATAAATCGGCCACTCAAAGCCATTACAGCTCACTGAGACAGCCTCCTTCCTCAATACAAATGCTTAGCAGACAAATTCTGAAAGGTTACATGTAATTTACTTGAAATAAGATTTACCAAAGACTGTTGATTTGGATGTCGAAATGCCACTGTGGAAATAATTTTTCCCTGCGACTTTGATAAAGTGAGCATTCAAAAAGAAAACTCGTCTTATATTATAACTAGTCGATGCATTTTTTTGGTTATTGAGCAGTGATGGATTTTTATGTGTATGTTGTGTTTAAGTGAGCATTCAAAAAGAAAACTCGTCTTATATTATAACTAGTTGATGCTATTTTTTTGTTTATTGAGCAGTGATGGATTTGTATGTATGTAGTGTTTACTCATTTTGTCAGCGACAAGGACTCGACTAGATAGTTGTAATCCGAGTTTACTTCATTGACGTGCACATATTTTACGATCATATAACAAACGCCTTCATGATCTATTTTAGGTTTTTATTTTCTTACACCTTTTTGAAATTTTGTTGAGATAACCAAAACTTAGATTTTATGATGTAAGAAAATATAAAAACACAAAATATATCAAGTGTTACCTCGGAATCGTAGATAAAGAGCCAACTAACAATCTGCAATGAAGTTCGTCTGAACACAACAAAAACGAAACAAAACAAAAAGGAAAAAGAAAGAAAGAAAAAAACAACAGCAACAAACAATAAACCGGGCGACTTTAAGCACTGATTTATCCCTTCAACTTTATGACAGATGTGAGGATGAATACAAAGGCCTGCCAGGATATTAAACTGAAAGGAGTCATCTATCTTGCCACCTCAGGACAAATAGTCTATTTTCTCGTTGATGTTATCATATCCTTTCCCTCCAATCTAGTTAGAACGAAAAACATCGTGATGTCTGCGGGGCCTGGTAAACAGTAGTAGATGTAGTAGATACGATAATTTGACCGTTTGACTTTTATATATAGGGGAACTAAATATTACGACCACACCCATCCACATATATTTTGTATTCATATTTACATCACTATGATTGTATTGTTTTTATAAGATAGTGTTTTTGAAATGAAAGTATTACATAGAATGTGTGAAATTCTCCTAGCACTATTTATATTCTACCAACAGTATCATATCACAAATCCAGACAAATTGGTTAATTTCGCCACGATAGTTGTTCCATTCATGTACAACAGACACACACACACACACATACACACGCACACACACACACATATACACACACACACATACACACACACACATACACACACACACATACACACGCACATACACACACACACATATATATATACGTATACATACACAGACATATATACATGCATGCATATATGCATACATACATACATACATACATACATACATACATACATACATGCATACATACATACATACATGCATGCATGCATGCATGCATGCATGCATGCATACATACATACATACATACATACATACATACATACATACATACATACATACATACTTCAGCAAAGGAAATACTCGTGAGTGACCTAATAATGTGCCTTGTCATTATGAGTCACTACATGAGTAGTGACAAATTCCTTAGATCACGAATATTTTCTGGCTGAATGAAGACAACTATTGGGGAATAATATAATTATTCCTCGCCAGCATGATTTATGAAAAACAGGAGAAAATTACTGCGATATTAACTTATTTAACTCATGTTCCGAGCACAACTGCACTGCCAATGACATAAACATTGTTGTTGTTACATAGAAAGCGACCAGGGTATATGATCTATATTTTCTGTTCAAAGACAAAACTTGGCCTTTGCTTGCTGTTTAAATTTGTATATACATATATTTATGATTCTTCTTTTTTTTCAGGAGAAAAGTGTGCTTTGTTACAACCTTAAATTTTACAGTTTACCGCAATCCTTAGTGTACACTGCAAATGTAAAGTTACTTTTTCACTTGTTGTGCAGCGTCTGTACTTACCTGGTAAATATTTGGGGAGTTACGAATCCTCGCTGCTCCACGCAGGGTCTTTACAAATATGAATGTCGATAAAATCTAGAGAACCAGAATCTAACAAATGTCATGTTGTGATAATGGCAACATTTGTGGCGTCGCCTGACAGGGCATTATTGCTATGTATATTAGTTGGACTCAACAACTAAGATAGGGAGAACCAAGTCACAGCGCCCTCACTTTGTCAATGGAGGCCTGTAGATATGAAACAAATTATGATTTGTCATGATTCCAACTGTCATATATTTTATAAACGAAAGAATTATTACAATATTAAATTGTAAAAAAAGATGTATGTATACTTTGTCCGTTGTACTTGTCATGACATTCAAAAACAATTACATGTAACAACGCTGATTATGAATATTAGATATTGGTACCAGCATTAGACATTATAGTATTAGCCATTGAGCTCCGACAATCGAAGCCGCCCTCTACTGCATTTTGAATTGTGTAACTGGCCTATTACTATCTATAGAACTTCTCAGTGTTTTCGTTATATGGTCTGTTCTCTATCCATAAGTTATTTCAGTGTAACTGGCTTATTTTCAACGTTGGTGGAGTAAGTTATGACCGCTACCCAAAAGTTATTTCTGTATATAAACATGGCTTATTCTCAACGTTGGTGGAGTGAGATATTGCTGTTCTACATAGGCTAGTTACGTTTACTCTATTTCTGAAGATATATTTCTAAAATAAGTCAAGAGTTATCTGTATCGGTCTTATCAAACAAAATATATCATATTTACAAAAAAATATCGTTTTGCATTTGTGACAAATTGCTGATTTTCATATAAGGATGTTTCTACCATACCCTTTCATACCTTACACCGGATATCTTACTGGGCTAAGTGTATACCGCTTCTTCTCACATGTTTGCAAATTACATTGTTCCTTACTAGATAATTACGTGACAATGTTGACACTTTGTGATTCATTATCATCTAATTGGCATAATACCATGGCAACCAAACGGTATATTGAACAGTAAAAATGTGAAACTTAATTTCATATCGGTAATGCTTGGCAAGTATGACGTCTCTATGGCGTCTGAGATTAATTGCGTAATTATGAACAGGATAACAACAACAACAACGTGATTTCATTGGTCAAAGAATTCAAGATAAAGAACCCCTGGAGAAGTGTTGCAAGACTTCGTAGTGACAAATGCGATGATCAAAGAGATCTGAGAATCAGACATGCTACTGACTTCTTAGAAGGTTAAGTGAGGGTCTGAAAATGGCAAATAATTCAATGAATCGGACATTTGAAATTGCCTATTGTGATGAACATGTCTTCACGGAAGAGGAGGGGAATTGGGAAAGACCTTTGACTGCTGCAGTAATCTTCATTTTATCGTTGCTCGGTATTATCTTCAATATTGTTGTTGTCGTCGTTTTTTGTTGGTCTAACTACCGAGGAACAGGCAAACTTCAGACACTGAACATATTTATTTTGAATCTTTGTATTTCTGATTTACTCTTGAGTACAGTATTCAAACCTTTCCTGTTTACTTCCATCGTCAACTCAGAATGGCCAGGAGGAGTCGAAAGTTGCAGGTATGTGTTCATGTTTCGTGACATTTGTTGGCAATCCGCGACATTCAGCGTGGCTGTAATAGCTTTCGACAATTACCTCAAGGTTTGTAAACAACCTGGTGTTCATGACCGATTCTCAAATGGAAGATGTCGACATTTCATTTTATTCGGAATTTGGTTTCTCAGTATATTTCGTTCAGTAATCGTCACGGTCCTGGCGACGTTCACATACGATACTATCAGTGGAATGTGTAAAGTGACGCGAGAGAAACGTGAATTCGGAAGAGACTTCCTGTATATCATTGGTTTTGCTGCCCCTGTTGTTGTCAGCATCACATTGTACTGTCTTATCCTAAGGAAAGTATTGAAACACAATCAAAACATGGCATCCTGGGCTGAGCAACGAGGAATCAATGAAGCTGTCCAAAAGGCTCAGGAAATCAAACGTCTAAAGAACACCATTCGAGTGACTGCAAAAACCTTCGCGGTGTTCATCTATCTACTTGTATCACTCCTACAGTATATTATAATCAACGTCATTTACGCAGACTGTGCTATCAAGTATAGGTTTGCTCTCCGTACCTCACTTATCATATTATTGACAAATTCCACAGTCAACCCTGTCATCTATTATTCGAGAAATCGAAAATTTCGACAAGTCTTGTCATGGTTGAGAACGCACTGCTGCTCCAAGAATACTAATATAGTATCCCCACTTGTTTAATAGGAGTCACTCGTATGATTATGTAGTATTGGAAGTAGATACAAATGACATGCATGCCTCTCGTAAAGTTTTGAATAGTCTTGATTGTTTAAAAAAAAAACCCCGCAGTATTCCTTTAGCGAACATTTGAATTAATATGACTGCAAAGATCAAGTTTGGCTGCATGACTTTGAAGGGTAATGTCAAGGTCAAGTTCTGAGATGAAATGTCGACTTTGATATTGGTGTATACAAATTATAAAGCTGAGAGACCACACCCGTGGCACAAGCAGATCACACAGGACTCTCTCCACTAAATTTCCTCTCCACTGTATGAAAAAACCTAAGTATCTTATTCTTGTGATTCCCATGAAGAATATGTATCAAGTGTAATTTCCTAGATGCAACATCTTTTAATGAGTCAGGAGACAAACAAACACACACACACGCACGCACACATACACACACACACACACACACACACACATACACACACACACACACACACACACACACACACACTCGCTCCGGCTAGAAACAATTATACCCTACGTAACCCCAACCACAGGGGCCTAGGGTGGCAACATTTGGAACTCCCTGCCATTTCAAAAGCCTGTACAAAACCCACTTTTGGGATGCACGGCATATGTAACCACGCACCGTGGCTCTGGTCGTCGCCTGTATTTCAAATTGCCTTGTTCTGTTAATCTATGCAACTTAGATTGCAGTTTACTGTTCAACATGTACATTTTAAAAATATCTATTTGCGTGTCTGTCAGTTTCACTTTTCGTTTGGAACTTTACGTCCATTTTGTAGCTTTACCTTTGGTCTACCTTATCGCTTACTGTATTGAGTTCCATTTTATCTACTTTTATCATTTTGTATGATTGTTAATGTTGTGATGCTTGGGAAAGTAGTGATTTATTTACCTTACCTTGTATTTTATTTCAAGCTTATTGTTCGTCAATGTATTGTTCGCATATTTGGAGTGTTTATACCAGTAAGTGTTTTAATGATGTACGAGTTGCGTACAATAATGCTTTTAGAATTTTACTTGGTATAAAGAGGCGTGTTAGTATTTCTAACATGTTTGTTCGTAGTTTCATTATGACTTTTGAAAGTAAGCAGCGTATTCTGAAATCTAAATTTTATTTTAGACTTAAAGAGAGTAATAATATTTTAATTGCTGCATCGTTGTCAGATTTTGTCATTTTTAATAGTAAATTTTGGAGAAGATTCTTTATTGAATGTTTTTAAATGTGTACTGTAAATTAGTTTTTTTTTGTCTGTTTTTTATGTTGTTCGTGCAATTTATTTTGTTTATGAGCTTGCTCTCGAAATAAAACTCTTAAAATAAAAATAAAAATTAATACTGTATTATTATTATAACTGTGTTATTATCACACTGACAAACAGACTGAAAAAGCTATGACATTACTCTTTCTTACGGTAGGTAAAGACGACTCCATATATGAAATTCAAAGCCAATGGTGTATTATTATCATTTGCAATTATGCAATAAACTGTCATCACATAATACATAGCCCTGTAACATCCCTTTTGCCGAGGGGGTGCATGGCACTATCGTCAGTAACCTTCTCGTACGCTAACACATATTTGTTTACTCTCTTCCGAAATGCTAAACATCCATAATTTTATTTTTAAAAAGACAAGAATAAAATTACATGTTTAATTTTGGCCTTGATTGCGCGCCATGAGGGAGTGAAACGTGTTTTCTACTCACGTGTTTCACCGTCTACTGCATGTGGAAATTTCATTCGAATGGCTTTGTTAATTTCCGAATTACTGTTTGCAGTTGTTGAAATTGACACACATATATTGTGTTGAACTCATCAAAACCATGGTAACGTCCTATCTATTTGAAGATTTGAAGGCTAACTTGGTTAATTTCAACAAAAGTAGTAATTTCTGAGGCATTAACGATAACACAAACATATTGTAGTTGTCGAAGTTGACACGTCTATTGTGATTGAATCAATGGAAACGTGGTAACGTCCTGTTTAATCATAGACCCTACACGAAATTATCCCCTTTTCTGGGCTATATCTGTAGTAACTTTGAGTGAATCTGGACCTCGCTCTCTCATGTTGATTGGTGGGCCAGACGTTATAGTGCGAAATAAACCGTCTTCAAGTTATTTTCTGTTGTGTCCCTGTACAGTGATTCCGTGTGTACCTCTTGCTGAGTATAATTCCCTACTGTATGTTGATCGGTAAATTGTTATTGACATATCGAAAAGAGATTCATAGATTGTCAATAGAGTGAATATATCGATTACAACACCCTCCATATTGTATGTAATTCCTGAAGGCACCCTAAAAAGGGCAACATATTAGGCCATATGATAGCTGTTCGATGGAGTTGTAAGGTGAGAACTATAGCGTCATGGTTGTTCCTACATGTATTGTCAAAATGCATATACAGTGCGCATACACGGCAAAATGTCTTATTTTTCAAATAGGCCTGGTGCGTCAATTAACATCGACAAAACACACATGTTTAGGATCCTCCATTCAACGTCAACTTTACGTGTTCTAACATAACCTTAATACTTGGTACTGCAAGTTGTCCAGCAATGGAAATTGATTTTTTTCCTCGGGACCGATAACAAATAAAAATTATTATTTGTAGCCCATGTCTGTAATGTTACCTGACCTTGTTTTTGGTGGCTATTGACCTACATTGTTGATATGATTTACAACACCCAGTACCGAGTGTGATCGTGCGTGTTTTGGGCTTCCATGCCTTGGCTTCAACTTCAAGTTCTCACGTCTAGCCTCAATCCCAGTCAATATAAATCTCCAGAAACCATGGCTGATAAATCATTAATTTCATCGAATCTGTCCTAACTAGTTTCGTGCTACGCCTGCTATGGAATTCAAAGTGTGACCTGAGGAGTACTGCTGGGGAACCTAGTTTGAAACCACACATGTCCTGATGTGACCCTACGTATGTGTCCTGATCAATGACGCGTAACGTCGCTGCCATTGGTAGAAACTATTATTTAGTGGGTGTTGTGGTTCTATACGATGTCACTTTAAGCTATATCCCCAATTATATGATAACTATATATGTGTCGCTGAGGTGTATTAAACAAGACAAAAATGTCAGCTATTTGAATCACACATATCAGTGACATTCTGTTACACTTGCATATACATTAACTTTTCATAACAGCGTAGGTCTAACAGCGTACAATGGTCGAACCCAAACAAAAGCCCGTGGCCCGTGACGTCTGTACGTCTTTTTTTCTGAAGTTAGTTCCTGGTTAGAAAATCTATCGTCCCACTGAAGTGAAGGGCTAACATGTACCAGCGTAATGATGTAGTCTTGAAAGGTAATGCAATATATTATTTTCACAAACCTAGATCAAATTATGGATTTCATGTGCTAGTTGTCTTGAACTAGTTTGGCCAGAACCAAAGCGATAAGTTGAACAGATAATAGATATCATTCTGCTTCAACAAATATGTATTTTTAGACAGCGGGATTCCCCGTTTGATATGCAAATCTGTCTTACTTTATTTTTTGGGTAATTATATTGAAAATTGGGTACAGGTTAGTCTGCTTACAGACGGAGTAATTCGGGACTTGATTCTGACAATTGTCCCTTCCTGAGGGTCATGTCAGTATGCTAGTCCCGTACACAGTCTGCAAGCAGGACTAGGTACAGGTTTCAACGGCTCTGGCGGATTTACATTACAAACACAGACTCTACAAAGGTTAATAACTAACTTGGAGGCGTCAAAAGACGGTCTACAGCCATAAAATAAGCGTCAAAACTTGACAAAAGTCTATATAATCTCCGAAACTCGTATTTTGTTGGCAACCGGGACCGCTGGAGCACCTACTGGGTCTTGGACTCGGACAAATGAGAAAATCGGCAATAAGGAAATTTTCGGCGCTATATATATATCGTTAGCCTTGAAGACAATGATTTCGCAGCTCTGTACAGTAGTTATGTGGCCTTAGTTAGAGACACTAGTGTATAAGGTTTTTAAACAACAGATAAATATCTCAACAGTGAAGTAAAAAGTAAAAGACATAGATAAAAAGTGAATTGTTCTTCCATCATAATCCACAACATACCTTTCAATTTCAGAAACTACACTGGACTTCTGGATATAGGACACTTCCCTCTCATCAAGATGTGTAATAACATGACAGATGAGATCTCTGACGATATTGAAGAAATGCCAAGTCTACATTCAAATGACTATTATGAACAATTGCAAGAACAAAGTGAAAGTCATGGCAGTCACCAACGTCTTGCAAGTGGCTCTGAAGAGATACCGAGTCACAGGCAAGGACCAACATCAAGGCCAATACCAGTGTCAAAACCATCTCATGATAATCAAAGAGGTACATACAAATTACATAATGTATCATAAACATACTTATAGTTATAACAACCTATCCTCAACAGATATAGGTCAAGTGTGTGCACAAACACAGGCAGACAGACAGACAGACATACAGACAGACAGACAGACACAGACAGACAGACTGACAGACAGACAGACAGACAGACAGACAGACAGACAGACAGACAGATGCAGACACACAACACACACACACACACACATATGGGCATATATGTATTCTATGTGGGTCTATGTGTCTACCACAGCTTATATACATACATAAACCAGTGCATACATACACACACTCTGGGCTCAAAGTTAACATTTTCTGTTGGTTACATTTTACCACTATGTGCAAAACGTTAGTTGCATAATAAGATGTGCAACACCATCATACACAATATAGTCACTAAAAATAAACATGTCCAACATCATTGTTAAACTTCCAAGCTATGTATTCAAAATAAAACATGATTTATCACAGTGATTATAAACTTTACATGGTTATTTTAAGCTGTATTGGCTGTAACTGGACCATTTATAATCATCAAAGGAGGGGCTATTACTATTGTTTACATCTGTTTTACAATGGGATCAGTCAGTCTGTCTGTAATACATAACTCCCTGACATGCAAAAATCCAATTTCATTCAAACTTGGCTCAAATGTGACATACTATATGAGACATATGCAAAAAATTTGAGTCATATATTCCAACAAACTGTTCACAGCTTTGAGCAACACTCTGATAAACATGAAACATTCAAAAACACTCTGATAGAATGAACCATTCAACAAAACTCTGAAAAACATGAATCATTCAACAACACTCTGATAGACATGAAACATTCAAGAGATGAGAACATACAATTCAAATTGTGTCTTTTTTACTCAAGAATATTGAAATCTTTAATAATGACAATTGTTTATATCCAAAGTGTTATGTGCATTACAACCTAAAAGATTGTATGACAAGATGTGTACTTCAAAAGTCATAAATTCACATACATGTGTGCTTCATAGTGTGCCACACTAGTAACTTGAGATGCTGAAGCCAAAAAACCCCAGAAATATGCATGATTTAAAAAAAGATACTTTCCAGCATAATGAAAATAAGTCAGGTTAAACTTAGTTTCCAGACCATGAGATAGGTAAGAACCTTGAATAGTACTCATGGTATGCCATTTCATGGTTATCATGCATGGACGGATGAACAGATGGACAGACACAAGGGTCCCAACATAGTAACCCCCCCTGACTTTGTCCATTGGGGCTAAAAAGAGCACTTAATTCATCTTGACATGATTATCAAATAACCACTTTAACTTTAATAATGGCTTTTTATGTCTACTTTGCAGGAAGTCCTGGAAACATTACGATACATGGTGGATGCGTAATGATTGGCGATCGTGGTTGTATGCAGATTACACCATCATCTATGACACCACCACCTGCATATGGTATGTATTTACATTGAGTAATATAACTGTGTAGGCCTACTGGAACACGGTAATGAATATCTTTCCTTTGAATTAGTGAGTGCATTAAAAGAAGTCACAGCTTTTGAAATGCCAGAATCAACCTTATCTCACTTAATAATGTTTTTTATAAAGAAATGCAGAGAGTGGAAAAATAAAAGGTTTATATTTAAGTTGACATTGAACTCAACAAATGGAATGTGTACCTTGTCCTTAAATATCCATCACTTGATGTTGATGCATATCCTTCTATTACAGTACAATTGTCTTCTGGCATTGTTAGAAAAGTTGATTGCAGAGTATGGATTTTGTTGACATTTTTATACATATAAAAAATTACCTCATTGGCTCATTTATGGGTTATATTCTAATAGCAGGTTTGAGTTCAGTCAATTACAAGTAAGTTTGAGAATGCTTTGACAGTAGGTAGAATAATGTAAGGATCTGTTTAAGTATGCAGCAAAAATTAAGTCCCAAAATGTATAACTGTGCTCATTAATATGTAATACCAATATGGGTAATGATGTTTTATTTTCCTCACATTTTCTTTTTCTAGATAATTGTATGTATAATCATGCATTCAAATGCAGAAATCTGTTGAAAAAGAAATATGAAGCCATGTTTAAGCAGTACACAGCTGTAGAAGTATCCCGACAAGATGATCTATCATTGGATGAGACTTACATTCCCCTTTGGTTTACAGACCTTGCGGAAGGTCCATCGAGGCAAATACCACAAGATTCACTCCACCTACCATCAGAAAATGATATAGATAGAGTTGTTATTTATGGTGGTTCTGGGCAAGGTAAAACTACTTTTTGTCACAAGCTGCTTTATGATTGGGCAGTTGATGATACTACTGAAAATAAGTTAGCAAACTTTTCTCTTGTTTTCTATCTAATGGGCAGAAAAATGAAATATGAGATCAAAGACATTTTAGAGTCAGTATTTGATCAGTTGCTGCCCCAAGCCACGGCTAAAAGATGTGGTATTGATAAAGATGACTTAGCAAAGTGGATTCAGGAAAACCAGAGGAAAGTTTGCATTATCTTTGATGCTGTTGATGAAGTTCCAGTTTCCTGTTATACAATGTATAAGCAATATGCATGCAAAGAGGTGTTAGGGAACACACATGCTGTTTTTACTTCCCAAAGTGAGCAGGTACCACGGTGTTCAAAGCAATACACTGTGTGTCCATACCGTCAAAAAGATGTAGAGCATTACATTACACAGTATTTTGAGACTAATCCCTCTAAAGCAGAGAGATTAATACAGAAACTTAAGCTAAATCCTAATCTACATGACTTGATGTTGCTCCCATTATGCTGTATCATGATGTGTATTTTATGGAAGGATGAGGAGACATCCCAACCTGCTACTGAAACACAACTCTTTAAGCAACTCTTTGATTTGACTTGTGAGCAGTACTGCAAATCTAAACAGATGCAAGTCCAGGGCAGCACATTTCAGAACAGACTGAAAGTACTTTACAGTTTGGCTTGGAATGGTATTAAACAGGAGAAAATGACTTTCTCAGAGAAATATATCTTAGGTATAAAACAAGGAGAACGGTTAGAGAGTATAACAGATCAGGAACTCATTGGGGTTGGGTTTTTAGTCACAATTCATCAGGAATCAAAGCATGACTTGAGGTTTTCTTTTTCACATGGTATGATCCAACAATTGTTGGCTGCTATGTATGTGAAAGAGACAAACACAGAACAAGTCTATGATGAGATTTGGGTATGTGGTGGGACGAAAGATTGCAGACAAAGGTATGAAGCAGTTTGTGTGTTTCTTGCTGGTCTGTTAGATAATGCTGCACCATTCTTTGATGCATTTGGCAGGAAACACAAAGCGCTTGCAACCAGCACTGCACCAATTGAATGTACCTACCGAAACATTCAATTGGTCTGCCGATGTTTATTACAAACAAAACACCCCAATTCTTATCTCCATTCCATCGTGGCTGTTTTATCAAGGGATAAAGAGCTCTTTATTAATTTCTTCAGAGAGGATGTCCATGATTATATTTTCACTGCCTTGGCTTCTATGCTAGAAAGCAGTCAATGTCGCCAAGAAAAGTGTGAGGGTGTCATTGAGTCATTATCTCTGGTGAGTTTCAATAAGATTCATAAACTTGGACTGCTACAGTTCACTGAAGCATTACAGGTGTGTCGAAGTCTCAGAGAATTGTGTCTTTGTATATCATCCATGGATACAGAGACTAGTAGTAAGTTTCATGGGGCAGTAGCAAAGTCCAGCCTTACAAAGTTGAGTCTTGAAGCATATCTTGATCAAATGGAAGAAGAAGCCATACTTGAGATTCCTAAAGTTTTGAAGAACAAAAACCTTGAGGAATTTCAGTTGTTTGCCATATTTACTAAGACATGTCCACCAAGTTGTCTCTCTGTTAAAGCTGGCCGACCTGACAACTGTCGAAAACTGCAGACAGTTTGTAAATTCATCATGTGTTTGTCTGATGCAATCAGTGCAAACACAACTTTGAAGTCCATCACATTAACAAATAACTTCTTCAATGATTGTCCCAATGCAGACAAGTTATTTGAAGCCATCTTCAACCACCCAAGTCTCTCATCTCTGATGGTATCAGGTCACTTCAATGGTAGTGGCAAAGTTAGTTCTCAAGGTCTGAAACATATACATAAGATTGTAAAAGATAAGAAACAGGAAATAGATGAATTCAGTTTATCCTTGATGGAACTGTCACCACAAAGTGATCTTGAAACCAGGTGGGAAAGAGCCAAGATGCTTGCAAATGCAATCTCTATGAACTATAGCCTGAATAAAGTTAGATTATCATTTGCTTACTTAAGCCTATCTGAACAGCTCATCCTGGCTGACAAAATCATCAATCCATTTCTGCAAAGTATTGATCTGAGATGGCGGAGTATGCATGGGCAGTTTCTTGCAGCATTAAAGCAAACAATGTCAGAAACCCCTGCCCTATGTGAACTAAAACTAGAAGGTGGATTCAAAGATGCAGGAGGGGTTAGTGAGTTTATAGAGGGCATTAATGAGAATGATAATATCAGATTCATTACACTCTCTGGGACACCATTCCAAGCTGAATTTGTTATTGAACTTGTTGACCAGATTAGACATTGCTGCACACAGGTCAGGGATAATCCTCTCACACTGACAATGGAGGGAGAAATTGTAAAGTCTCCATCTTGTCAAGAACAGCATCACTGTTCTAAAGTACAACCCATAACAAGACAAGAAGCAGATGACAATTTGGTAATAGCCAAACAGTCACTGCAGAAGTTACGGGAGTTGAAAGATTGTAAATTACTAGCCAATGTTATGAAAATCAACATCGAATGTGTTCCAAATTATCCGTCCTATTCCAGAATAATTTTGTAATGGAGGTAAAGAGACCATGTGGAAAACCATATGGCAACCTGGAAAATATCAGGAAATTCTGTATTTCTTCCAAGACAGCATGAAAGCAAATGTGCATTTATTCATGAAATTACGCATGGGTTGAAAGTAAAAGAAAGTCATTTTGTTAATTATGATACTGGCTTGTCCTGTAAACAGAAAACATTGACAAATCCAATACTACACAAAACACCATAAACCATAATTTCAATCCATAGACTGTCCTAGACTTTTTAACATGTAAACTTCCTTGTTACCAATGACAACCTCACTGGGCAATCAATCATATTTTTATTCCTGAAAGTTTGTATATTTGTAAATAACGAATTGTATTTTTGTTTATATAATACCAGATATCACATCATTGAAAATTGTAAAGTGTTTTTTACTGAGCAATCACTTGTAAAATTAATGAACAAATATTTTAATATAATGTCATTTTCCATCATATGCCAGCTGATATTCTTTCTATACAATAACATTAACCTAATTCCAAATTTCTAAAACAAAGGCAAATTTTATAACTCTTTATAGTAAATATTTATTTTTTAATGAAACTTTTGTAAACTAATTGTATTAATTATTATAATTGTTTTGATTATTGTTTTATAGTTATGCAGCAATGTCACAATACTATTATTCGTAACTTCGCTGAAATCATGAATTTTCAGAGTTTTACCTTTTTTTTACCAAAGAAATGCTGTAACCATAGGTGTCTAGTGTTGGGAGTATATGTGCATTGGAAAGAAATTATGTACATTTTATAACACATGGCATTCAAAATACAAGAGATACTATAAGTAATATTGTGTTTATCAGGAAACTTCCTGATACCATGTATTAAAATTGTTGCTTTCTATGTATTGTACTTTATTGAAAGTCTTATTTTCTGTTTAAAACTACACTATCTGTAACTGGAGTATCTACAACAACAACAACAACAACAACAACAACATGTTCACTGACAACCAGCAATGTGTTCACTGAAAACCAACAATGTGTTCACTGACAACCAGCAATGTGTTCACTGACAACCACCAATGTATTCACTGACAACCAACATTGTGTTCACTGACAACCACCAATGTGTTCAGTGACAACCACCAATGTGTTCAGTGACAACTAGCAATGTGTTCAGTGACAACCAACAACGTGTTCACTGACAACCAACAATGTGTTCACTGACAACCACCAATGTGTTCACTGAAAACCAACAATGTGTTCAGTGACAACCACCAATGTGTTCACTGACAACCAGCAATGTGCTCACTGAAAACCAACAATGTGTTCAGTGACAACCACCAATGTGTTCACTGACAACCACCAATGTATTCACTGACAACCACCAATGTATTCACTGACAACCAACAATGTGTTCACAGACAACCAACAATGTGTTCAGTGACAACCACCAATGTGTTCACTGACAACCAACAATGTGTTCACTGACAACCAGCAATGTGTTCACTGAAAACCAACAATGTGTTCACTGACAACCAACAATGTGTTCACTGACAACCAACAATGTGTTCACTGACAACCACCAATGTATTCACTGACAACCACCAATGTGTTCAGTGACAACCACCAATGTGTTCACTGACAACCACCAATGTGTTCAGTGACAACCACCAATGTGTTCACTGACAACCACCAATGTGTTCAGTGACAACCACCAATGTGTTCACTGACAACCACCAATGTGTTCACTGACAACTAGCAATGTATTCACTGACAACCACCAATGTGTTCACTGACAACCACCAATGTGTTCACTGACAACCACCAATGTATTCACTGACAACCACCAATGTGTTCACTGACAACCACCAATGTATTCACTGACAACCACCAATGTATTCACTGACAACCACCAATGTGTTCACTGACAACCACCAATGTATTCACTGACAACCACCAATGTGTTCACTGACAACCACCAATGTGTTCACTGACAACCACCAATGTATTCACTGACAACCACCAATGTATTCACTGACAACCACCAATGTGTTCACTGACAACCACCAATGTGTTCACTGACAACCAGCAATGTGTTCACTGAAAACCAACAATGTGTTCACTGACAACCAACAATGTGTTCACTGACAACCACCAATGTGTTCACTGACAACCAACAATGTGTTCACTGACAACCAACAATGTGTTCACTGACAACCACCAATGTGTTCACTGACAACCAACAATGTGTTCACTGACAACCAACAATGTGTTCACTGAAAACCAACAATGTGTTCACTGACAACCAACAATGTGTTCACTGACAACCAGCAATGTGTTCAGTGACAACTAGCAATGTGCTCACTGACAACCAGCAATGTATTCACTGACAACCAACAATGTGTTCAGTGACAACTAGCAATGTGTTCAGTGACAACCAGCAATGTGTTCAGTGACAACCAGCAATGTGTTCACTGACAACCAGCAATGTGTTCAGTGACAACCAGCAATGTGTTCACTGACAACCAACAATGTGTTCAGTGACAACCAACAATGTGTTCACTGAAAACCAACAATGTGTTCACTGACAACCACCAATATGTTCACTGACAACCACCAATATGTTCAGTGACAACCAGCAATGTGTTCACTGACAACCAGCAATGTGTTCAGTGACAACCAGCAATGTGTTCACTGACAACCAACAATGTGTTCAGTGACAACCAACAATGTGTTCACTGAAAACCAACAATGTGTTCACTGACAACCACCAATATGTTCACTGACAACCACCAATATGTTCAGTGACAACCACCAATGTGTTCACTGACAACCACCAATGTGTTCAGTGACAACCACCAATGTGTTCAGTGACAACCAACAATGTGTTCACTGAAAACCAACAATGTGTTCACTGACAACCACCAATGTGTTCACTGACAACCAACAATGTGTTCAGTGACAACCAGCAATGTGTTCACTGACAACCAGCAATGTGTTCAGTGACAACCAGCAATGTGTTCACTGACAACCAACAATGTGTTCAGTGACAACCAACAATGTGTTCAGTGACAACCAGCAATGTATTCACTGTTAACCAGCAATGTGTTCACTGACAACCAACAATGTGTTCACTGACAACCACCAATGTTTTCACTGAAAACCAACAATGTGTTCAGTGACAACCACCAATGTGCTCACTGAAAACCAACAATGTGTTCACTGACAACCAACAATGTGTTCACTGACAACCAACAATGTGTTCACTGACAACCAGCAATGTGTTCAGTGACAACCAGCAATGTGTTCACTGACAACCAACAATGTGTTCACTGACAACCAGCAATGTGTTCACTGACAACCAGCAATGTGTTCAGTGACAACCAGCAATGTGTTCACTGACAACCAACAATGTGTTCAGTGACAACCAACAATGTGTTCAGTGACAACTAGCAATGTGTTCACTGACAACCACCAATATGTTCACTGACAACCAGCAATGTATTCACTGACAACTAACAATGTGTTCACTGACAACCAACAATGTGTTCAGTGACAACCAACAATGTGTTCACTGACAACTAGCAATGTGTTCACTGAAAACCAGCAATGTGTTCAGTGACAACCAACAATATGTTCACTGACAACCAACAACGTGTTCAGTGACAACCAGCAATGTATTCACTGTCAACCACCAATGTATTCACTGACAACCAACAATGTGTTCACTGACAACCACCAATGTGTTCACTGACAACTAGCAATGTATTCACTGACAACCACCAATGTATTCACTGACAACCAACAATGTGTTCACTGACAACCAACAATGTGTTCACTGACAACCAACAATGTATTCACTGACAACCACCAATGTGTTCAGTGACAACCAACAATGTGTTCACTGACAACCAACAATGTGTTCACTGACAACCAGCAATGTGTTCACTGACAACCACCAATGTATTCACTGACAACCACCAATGTGTTCACTGACAACCAACAATATGTTCACTGACAACCAACAATGTGTTCACTGACAACCAACAATATGTTCACTGACAACCAACAATGTATTCACTGACAACCACCAATATGTTCACTGACAACCACCAATATGTTCAGTGACAACCACCAATATGTTCACTGACAACCACCAATGTGTTCACTGACAACCAACAATGTGTTCACTGACAACCAACAATGTGTTCACTGACAACCAACAATGTGTTCACTGACAACCAACAATGTGTTCACTGACAACCACCAATGTATTCACTGACAACCACCAATGTGTTCAGTGACAACCACCAATGTATTCACTGACAACCACCAATGTGTTCAGTGACAACCAACAATGTGTTCACTGACAACCAACAATGTGTTCAGTGACAACCACCAATGTGTTCACTGACAACCACCAATGTGTTCACTGACAACCACCAATGTATTCAGTGACAACCAGCAATGTGTTCACTGACAACCACCAATGTATTCAGTGACAACCAGCAATGTGTTCACTGACAACCACCAATGTATTTACTGAAAATTGTTAAAATTGTAACTTAATTCGGTCTATTTTATCCATAAGTTGTACAGCAACAGGTTGAAATTGTGATTGCATTGGAACACTGATTTTAGAGTGTGGACCCAAAATAAATTTGATGGATTTATTGTATCATAGTATGTATACAACCAGACAAATACATTTATGTACCCAGGATTCAAAGCTGTTTAGAGCGTACAATATAACGAGTAAGTCTTCATGTCTAACAAATCTGTAAAAAAATGTTGCAGTCGTAGCTTAGTGCAGTTGTAAGTATTAATCTAGTTTTTATTTATTTATTTGTCTTGAAGTTCATCGGATAATCATTTATAATTGATAAGGGAAGTTGTGTTGTACTAACAGTTTCAGTCTCAACGTTTAATGCACTTTACTGTATTTTTTAAAGCATTCAACTATGTAATATTCATTGTACAATTTGTATCAAAATATATTTCATTTGATGTGCAACTTGTTTGTATAATATTTGGATTGTTTGCAATACTTACTAAAATAAAGAAGTCTTCCTAGATCATTTGTGAAGAAATGTGTGTATTTGGGATGTGAATTGTGTGTGTCTTGAGAATGAGTGATAACATATAGGTTGCTATGGAAACAAGATTATTACGTTTGAGTTAAAGCCCTCCATACCTATCTACCTACCATACCCATTCCTACCCACCCACCCACCCACCCTACCTACCTACCTACCTACCTACCTACCTACTTACCCATGCCATGCAAAATTACTGGTACCTGCAGTAGCATTCTACTACCTTGGTTGAGTTTTTGGTCAACACTATAACTTCTATTTCACAGGCTACATATACATTACCATAGGCATGAGTGAGAATAAGTCAACCTTCTTATTCTATTTTGACCCTCTGGCATGAAATGAAATGTTATTGCAGGTACCAAGAACTGTGAGCCACCATACAAGATATATCGCTTTAATACCTGAAAACAAATGCCAAGATATCTTTGGATATGTTTTGAATGTGAGCCGCTTAGTACAATAATATAATGGATATGAACATAAAGCCATGGCGTATCTTAGTTTTAATGACTGGTGTATGTACTGTTAGCTACGCCATATCATTCCGCCCTCATCGATCGGTCTGCTGAAACGGGTTGGCCGATGCGTGAGGGCGCCCCATGACAAAGCCCTTATTTCAACCCGTCGAGATGACTGTCACTTGATGTTGTCGTTTACTTATATATCAACTACAGAATACATTAAAATGAATAATGGTAGTATCTCTTTGTCATACATTGTTACACTTTGCATGACAATCAAGGCGTACTTGACATACACATATTACTTTTCGAAAGGCCAAAGATTGATTAGATTAAATGTGTGGGAAGATGAATCACTTACAGATGAAAGTTCAGTCTATCTCAGCTCACAGTTTTCTCCTAAATTAAACTCAATCTCTATGCATAACATATCAATCACCTTATGAGATTGCATTTGATAAAGTTCTACTCATTGTCATACTTGTGAATACATGATACACTGTTGCTCTATCGCTAGTGTAATTTATCAAAAATTAGTACCGAGAGTCAATTGGACGTTATACTATACGTGGATGGAGAGAGTACATGCGTAAGCACTTAGGTTGCACCATGCTGCAGGGTCAAAATTCTTTGACGGATGAAAGAATTCATGTCTGTTTTCTCTAAAGATATCAGTTGGATGTCTCTCACGATACAGAGTTTTCACATATCGTCTTGCAATGTCTTCGGTAGTAGTTGGTAACGTCCCCGATCACGTTTCATTGAGGGTTGTAAAGATAATTCTGGATAATTGTCTGAATTCATGTATGCTTCGTGACTTCAGCAAACACTGACAAAACCAAGGTGGCTACGTACCTGGCCAAAGATTTGGTGAACTATTCGTATTTATTGGTGCAAAATGAAGTAATAAACACAGGGAAGAAAGTACTGGTAATAGGCACTGGTTATATGTGTTAAGTTGTATAACTTGTTATTCATGGGTTTTAGACAATCCTAAACGTGTATTCACCAGCATAAATGGTAACTGACTACACATTACTCTTATCTCAGACTGGAGCTTTGAGCTTAGACTGTTCTCTCGTATACAATATACGTCAATCGGTCGTGATATGGTAGAGGGAAGCGGTAACACGAATTTGAAGCCAACCTCATATCTAACCTTAATTACCGGCTTTTGTTTGATAATGTCAGCGGGGTGTTTGCAATAAAGCAACTTTTAGGAGATTTCAAAGGCCATTGCAAATCTTTATGAAATATCCCTTAAGCAAAATCATACTGGCATTGCCCATTGACACGCTGTTATTTGAAAATGCGCACTTTGAATCGTGTGCATTATATTAGAGTAAAGTATAAGTGTATCCCTCAACCACAGGTGTTTGTACTTTCAGTGCAATATTCATTGTTCAAAAGGTTACACAACCTGAATTTTGAAATGTACGGTTATTAGGTTCCTGTCACCTTTGAGTTGAGAGCAAGTTGACTAAATTACTTCTAAATGTTGTGAACTCTGATATTGCATATATGTGGGATGCATTGAACGAACGTGTTATTTTATGTAAATGTCAGGATTTCAATACTTTCTTTGAAGCAAAATGAAAAATTATGAAATATTTAAAAACATAGCCTGTCTACTCGCTGTACCTTTGAAGCCACTATACTCGTTCTCTTTCTAGCTTATCCTGGTAGCAATTTCAACTTACTATTGAGTTTTGGATCTATTCACATACCCTGATTGGTTGCAACCGGGAGTGATGCCATTACGTCAGACAGTTTGATTATTCAAATGAGGTCATTGTGTAAATGTACATGAGATTACACGAACAAGTGTGATAATTTACAAGTACAGTGTTAAGTTAATATTATGTAAATTTACATACATATGCATATTCAAGTATGGGCCTTTGGGGGCGTGACTAAAATAACAAGTTGAACTTGCTCCTGCGACAAGCTGGAAAGAGAGCGAGTGTATCAGTCACATCCAGTGAGTAGACGGGCTAATAAAAACAAGTATCATGCTTGTTAGCAATATAGTTCAATTTCAAAGTCGGCGAAAATGATAGGTAGCTAACAATACGATATGATGGTTCGTTTTTTCTCTTCTCAGATGAATGAGTATCATTAAAGAATATAGAATTCGAAAGTTGTTTCTTTTGAATCCAGGTCAAAGGTCAAGATCGAACCCAGAAAACTGAAAACCATGGAATGGTTCGGAATTAATCCTTATGTGTGGATATCCCACTGAAAGCGCTTTTGAAAATCGCGCTAAGTTAAGAAAAATATTTTGTGGTTACGATATGATTATATATGAATTACGTAAAAGTACATTGAAATATAGTGTATCAATTTCACTTCATATCGGTAAATAGTTTTAGATGTATAAATGATAAGATAATCTAGTCATATTTGAGATGTCTGAAGCATGTTTTACAAAGAGATTGGGTATTAAGTCTTGCATAAGTCGAAGCCAATTTCCTGAAGATAAATCTGGTATGTATTATGTGAGTATCTTCCATGATATCAAATCAATATCTGATAATATACATCACATATATACCTGCCTATCAAGTGCAAAATACTCGTTATAATGATTTCTCCTGAGACATACACATGACAAACATATCAAAGTAAAGTCGGTATCATATTAGACTTTAATATATACTTTTGTACGTATGCATTAGTCCCAAGGTATCATCTAATCATTTAGAATATTAGTAAATACATAGATTGGTATTATTCTGACATTTCAAAACGTTTCTAAACTCAGTGAATCCCATACAGTTGAATGTCATGTACCGTACTTAATAAATTTGTTCACGTCCCAGCGTTCTACTATAGTGTAATAGTGACAATAAAGATAATGATAACTGGACAGATTCGTGGTTGCCGTATTAGGATTTATAAGCAGACATGATTGAAAACTTGTATATTAAGCGTTACTTAAAGAAATATCGTGTCCTGTGTAAATCTCATGAGCTAGTAGTCATTTAAATCCCGGATACCGGGTACATCTAGCTGACTGCTATCAGGTAGTATTTTTTTTTATAGATAAGGAAAACAGCCATTAATCGACATAAAACGGCATTGCAAGTCCTTTGATTGAAAAAAATAGCGAGATGACTTAGGAGTTCTTTCGATCTATCTGATGAAGTAAGGTGACGCGAGAGTAATTGCGACAAAATGAAAATTGAAAACATGCTATAACCCCAACCCCTTGTCTTCATGATATAATTTAATGCCTTGATTCCAAAACAGAATCGTGCCGACTCGACCTTGCTGTAAAGGGATATAATCTCACGTTCTTCTGTATTATAATTTTGTTTCTTCGAAGAAGCAATGTTTCACATTTGATGTATGTATGTATGTATGTATGTATGTATGTATGTATGTATGTATGTATGTATGTATGTATGTCTGCCTGTATGCCTGCCCGCCTGTCTGTGTATGTGTCGTTACCTATCTAGCTACCTATACCTACCATCCACCCCCCCTCTCTCTCTCTCTCTCTCTCTCTCTCTCTCTCTCTCTCTCTCTCTCTCTCTCTCTCTCTCTCTCTCTCTCTCTCTCTCTCTCTCTCTCTCTCTCTCTCTTTATATATATGCGTGTGAGTATGTGTGCGCGTGTATAGCAGAACCCTGCCATTAGATCCTCTACATATGTTTCTCTTTCTTCTGAAAACCAAGGGTGACACCGTTAGAAAGAAGATCCGAGCACGGGGGCCTACACCCAACTTGCAATTGGTAGGTACTCTACTCAGAGTCAACTCCTACTTTTATGTCAGCATCATTTGTACTTTAGTGAACAGCATTGGGTCTGGAGTTCGTCACTATCAGTTAGCAGTTACAACTCACCTGAACAAGAAGAACAACCTAAGTGGTCTCTTTATCTTTCGCATAAATTTGTTACACTATTGAAGGTAAGTAAAGCACTTTCCTTTACGACAAACTTTAAAAAACATTGTAAACATAGCGCATATTACTTTTAGTATTTTTTTGAAATATTTCTATAAGAAATTGAGACACTTTGTGCATATATATCTGTAAGCTCAAAGCTCCCATCTAATCCGAGCTGTTTGATCCACCCGTTCTGCTATGTTAATATGGGATATGTTCTTCTAAGGTGTGTCAAAATAGGAGACGGATCATTTTGTCCCTATTTCAATTTGTCCCGTTTCAGCTGGTATAGTCCCATTCTACTCACCATAATTTCAACTCGCCCAGTGTCAACTCGCCCCGACTTCAGATCATCGGATTTGTGGGCTGATTGGTTTTATTTTTCATTATGTGTTTCACCTGGTCAAAATAGGCATTTGATATCCTAATTATATCTTTCATATGAGATGAGAAGGTAATATAATGTCATAGCTCTGTCTGTCTGTCTGTCTGTCTGTCTGTCTGTCTGTCTGTCTGTCTGTCTGTCTGTCTGTCTGTCTGTCTGAGAGAGAGAGAGAGAGAACGACAATAATCAGGTTCGTCAGATTTTCAGATAGAATATTTGCCTATATTTAGCATATCCATTTGACAAATCTGAGATTATTTACAAAACATTATTGAAAGCATGGTGAATTTTTAAAGTATATGGTTTTGCACAGGTGTGCAATTAAATATCTATTAAGTAATAAGATAATATCAGAGAGAATTCTATTAAAAGTACTCTTTTTGTTGCCATTAACCGTCTTTAAGCAAAGCCGCTTACATAAAATATCTTCATGAATGTTCTGCCATTTATCAGTCCGACCAGGGTATCAAATTAGCAGGTGTTCTGTGTGTGTAGGTGTATTGTAATGACATTGTAGCATAGGTATAACATAGATGAAATAAAACTTGTTCGTTTGCTTTAAATTGATTTGATACGCCTTATCTTCCGTTCATCAAGTGCGGGGTAGATACATTCTAAAATGTTTTCCCTCCAAAGTCAACCATATGAAAAGGCTCCGAACTCACACGAAATTAAAGGTCATCCGCCGATGAATCATTAATGTGGGGATGTCAACGAAATGTCACGACGTTCTTCTACTAGCTGCAGCGCTTATTACCTGCAATATTTTTAGCTCATCATCCCGTCTCTTCGAAGATATTTAATCACTTTGTCTTTTAGTAGAATTGTTATTGAATGTCACGAATGTCGTCATTAAAAAGGGACGTCTTCTGATGAGTCTTCTTGCCAGTTACAAAAGTCACTGCACACATCCCCTCACCCCCTCCCATCCCTCCACCTATTTGAATCTTCTCAGAGTGTTATTCTGTACAGTGCACACAACCCTGTCTCTTCTTAGTAATTTTGTTTGCGCTCAGTTGCAATTGGATGCAGGAAACATTTCAAAATTTACATATTTACATGTGGGCCAATGATTGTAATTAAAAAGTACAGATATTCATTCATTCAAATCAGTTGAAACCCGACGGCTTCACACCGACCTAGGTTTTCACACTTGTTCGCATTTGTTTCGATCACGATAGTTGCGCTTTTCTCAATTTAACAGTAAAATTTGAAATGGCTAAACATCTGTAGGTCTACTCTTTGTAAAAATTGAAAAATGTTATTTTAAAGACCAGAAATACTAGTACTAAAACCTTAATCTAAAAAGTCGTCCTTTCGGATCAGGAAATGGAAGAGGGACAGTCTGGTAATCGTGGAATTGGAAGAGCAACAATCCTAAGCTGGTATTCGCTAAAATACGCGTTGTACCGTTATGCCACATTGAAATTCAAAAATACACGATTTTCTAGTTTCACTTGTCCGAAACTTAGAAACTAGACTAAGGATAACATGTACATTTAGCGAACGTTGTTCTTGGGTTAACCCTAGGTCTTTGTTTATGTAGTCAAACCACAGACCCATGAGGTCAAACCATAGACCCTCTCTATAGCTAGCTACCCCTTTGCAAATAAACAAGCTGATTTTTTCCCATTCTCGTGGAGCAAGAATAACTTCTCGTACTAACAGAACATTACATATTCTACTTTTGCCACAAAGACTGTAGCCTATAGTTTTATGAGGATTGTTTTCTGGGCAGTATTTCGTCCATATTCGAATAGTTTCTAGCTGTGGCCTACATGGTAGTCAAAATTATCTCAGCTGTTGTGATTTGTACACGCAAATTGCACATCGTGACTTATTTAGTACATACTAAGGATAATCACTATTTTGGTTTCAATAACTATAGATTTGTGCATAATTTGAGATCTTCAAAATCATAAACACAGTTTCTAATAAGCCTCCAACTTGCAATACTGTGGTAAACAGATAAACTGATCGCATTTTGTGTCTTTTGTAGACTGACGGTTCCAAAATGTTCATTTATCTGTGTATTTTGCTGCTGCTTTCGACTGGTGAAATATTTTCGTCACCTGCATTGGACAAAGGTCAATACGACACACAACTAGGATCACTAGAAGGAGTTCACACAGTGAGTATACTTCCATTATTATCCACGTGGTTACTGGTTACACTAACAGTTGAAAGGCCACGTTGAAGTCATGGTAGAATTCGATCAATAGAGGGGGTACTTTCTTCTTACCAGAAACGAGGCATCGATTTACTCACACACGGTCTTTGAAACTGATGAATCTGCCAAATACTTAGGAACATCCACAATAGTCTCGCTGCCATACTCGTGACTATCGCCCCTAATCTATGTATGTATGCAGAGCGGCTTAGCCGCGAGAAGAGAGAGACTTGTCGGGACAAGTCCCTCTCTTCTCGCAGCTGCGCCGCTCGGCATGTACAAAGCTTAGGGACGATAGTCACCAGTCTGGCAGCGAGACTACATCCACAGTGGGCCTCCATTATACATGTTTATTATGATAACAAAATAAAGAACCAAAAGACAAATGTCATAATTGGTCGCAAGGAGAGCTCCTCACCAAATCTAGAAGTTTACCGACATTTGTACAGGAGTGACATCCAATTTCCCATGATGCACCATTCAACATGGCGGGTTTTAAAGTTCACTAGTGGTTTATTGTTTTCTGTTCCAGGTGCAGACACGACGTCTCAGTCCGTTTCGAAAAAACGACGACTTCTTCGCACAATGTAAGCGTATCTGTAAGGGTAAACGAAACTCATGGGACTGTTACCGACTTTGTATTGCACTTGCCGGACGATAGGAGCCACTGCACAATTACCCCACGCGCCACAGGGATAAAATCTGCCTCACTGTTTTCACCTCTAACACAAATTCAGCATTTTGCAATGTAACTATATGGTATAATTGTCAGATATGTCGTGCACATCGTCACCGATGATGCACATTTAAAAAGGGATAATAAATAATACATTTCACTATTTTGAAGTAAAAAACTGTGTTGATTACTGTTAACGTTTGATTATAGTTAGAGAGAGAGAGAGAGAGAGAGAGAGAGAGAGAGAGAGAGAGAGAGAGAGAGAGAGAGAGAGAGAGAGAGAGAGAGGAGGGGGGGGGGAGCGAGGGAGGGAGGGAGAGGATTAGTTGGCAATTTAATGGCAATTAAGACGAATTCTTTTTACACGAGAGCAGGTAAATCGCCTGTTATTGTGCAGTCTGCTTGAACATTTTGTTCGTATTCAGCAGCCAGTAATGAGAAGACTGATTAGGGATGAACGACACAACATATCTTACAGCCTAACAACTTCTTAAATAGTAATTCAGATTTATATCTGGACAGCTATTACAGAAATAAAGAATGAAGAGCTATAAATAACATTTCACACATCATCACCTTTCGTGTGTTTGTGTATGGCTATAAGCAAATATTTTATGTTGTTACCCAGTATTTACAGTACCGACTGGTCGACAATTTTCCAGCTGCTTCAAAACAGGTGTTTAGAAAATACGCATTGTCTAAGACTTGATGGAGGTAATGTCATAATCGGTACTTTTCCAACTGAGAGATGACTCTATATGATTGTTCAATCGATAGGAAAAGAAATAAACGGGACAGTTAAATTAACCTTGAAAAGTTTCACTGCCCTTCCGAGAAATGACTCTGTATGTATGTATGTATGTATGTATGTATGTATGTATGTATGTATGTATGTATGTATGTATGTATGTATGTATGTATGTATGTATGTATGTATGTGCGTGTGTCTTTATCTGCCTCTGCCCCCCTCTCTCTCAGGCGCGCTCTCTCTCTCTCTCTCTCTCTCTCTCTCTCTCTCTCTCTCTCTCTCTCTCAAAGTCAAGGTATGGATATCACCCTCACACGGCGTAAGTGTACACTGTTTTTATCCCAGGTTTGGATGGAAGTCAAAGAACATTTCCGTGAGGTTTGATTTGAGCTCGGAGATTTGTATGTCTCAAACGATATACAGTACAATTACATACAATTAATTTCGAACGCCCATTACAGAGGCTCTCAGATGTAACTATACTCAGGGTAGATTGTAAGATTCGTCGTCACTGCGCCCTCACTGGCCAGCTATCTATCTAAAAGGGTTGACCTATACAGACTAATATTCATGCATGTACAGAATAATCATATATGGTACTAACGATGAGGAAGAAGGAAATAATTTTCCACCTTGAAGCCATTTGGAATCAATAAAAATTTATATCATGCGATCATTCCCCACCTAATTTACAATGCATACCTGTCGTCGGTTATGCGTGTGATGTGTTCGATCTATATCTGTTCTCTGCTGAATTGACTATTTAGTTTGACTCATTTTCAACTACTGTCACATCCATGTGAACATGAAGAACAAGTTGTCACCATAGTGACTGTTTCAAGTGTCATAACATCCAATCATAAAAGTAACATTTGCTTAGAAGTGGTTGTGAAATTTACAACCTCAATAAAAGAAAAGACTCATTCAACCCAGAAATATTTCATTCTAAAACATAACTTTATTACCCTTACACGAAATATTACAATTAAGGGATATCTTGATGGGTTCAGTTGTCATGGCAACAAAGCAAAACGATGATCCCACTGGAAAATCTAAGTATACATACATAGACAAGCCTTTTTTTTTGTAATACTAGCTACCAATATCATACAGCAGTGCATTGGAGAAAAGAAACAACAGACAATATTAATTCACTCTTTGCCATGACAACAACAATGTTCTAATTTCAAGTATTAGAATTCCACAAGAAATAATCTCAACTACAAGATTAAAGCTTTTTTTACCCCAGATTACAGGTTGCCATGGCAACCTTTGTTAAAATAGCAAGTTTTTTTCACATATATTATGGCAGTAAATCCAGTCAACGACACAATAGTTGACCTACCAAGTAAAATAGGTATACTAGAAAATCAAATGAAATAACCCAAGTCTCGCCAATTGTATACACTCTTTTTTAAACGCCTGATCTATGTACACTACTATGAATTGACAGAAGAAACAATTTACAAAGACTAGATTGTGTTTACAATACCACTGCCTCGAATTCCACTGAAGAAGCTGTATTTTCTTGGACAGCAAGCGTTGAGGGCGCTGTTGCAATTCCGTGCGTGTGACAGCGCCCTCACAGTTGAGAAGATAACACCAATTCAAATGCAGACGATTTTTTTTGGAACATTCATATTTCAGTAAATGTTTGCTATATCTTAGCCTCCTTTTTTGTGGAGGCAGCAGAATTGTAGGAGACTTCTTTTTTTGGACTAGTACAAATACAAAGCATTAATGTTTACAACTATTTACACAGTTTTATTCACTGCAAAAAAACAATATTTCATACTTTACTGTTTCTATGTACAAATAAGTGATATTTTCTGTATACTGTGTTCTAACATACATATGCATGTAAATTTCTTCCTCTTTCTTCCCATCAATCTATATTTTGCTGCTATAGAAGGAGAGAAATGTACATGACAGATAAAAGATTTTTTTTGGTTATATCTAACAGAAAAAACAACAAAAAACAGTAAATAATTTTCTGGAAATAAAGAAAAAACATAAAGAAATAAATGACTTGCCATGGACCATCCTTTAATACCTACAAACAACTTCAAATATAGTTAAGGCTCCACGAAAAAACTGGAAAATATCATAATCAATTTGCAATACTGATCTTTAACTGAACTAGTGCAGAACAAGATTCCTCAAACTCACATTCCTGTGAATGTAATGGTTTGAACTCGGGGGGGAAAGTAAGGTAGAATTTTCAATATTAAAGTTGATTGCATTGATTGTAGGATCACTGTAAATTGGTATATTTATATGCTAGATAATTCAAAGACTAAATAATCCGATAATATGATAGTATATCCCACTGTTTAGAAAGCAGGGGGTGGGGGGGGGGGGAGGGATGGGGTAATTTGTGGACGATTCATGGTGAGAAAGTAGAGTGTTTAGTGGAGCTAAAAGGAAGATTCTTTTATAAACCCATAACATGAGTGTAGATCAAAGGACAGAAAGAAAACATATGGAAAGAATGATATTGTGTGCTATGATCTCCTGACCATTAACTTTGCCTTGACACTTCTTTGTAGCAAAAAATACAGATCTGTGCCACCCTTAGAACACACACATACATTTGTACATACAAATCTACACAGATTAGGTACACAGATACACATAGCCACATAATCACATATACACACATAAAACACACACACCCTGTTAATATTACTTCCAAGGAAGTAGACACGGAAAACTCGGGAAGGATCATGGAAAAAAAATTGATAATGTTGACTAGTGCAATCTGTTACAAAGAAATCATCATTGCGTCTACCAATACCATAGCTTAAGTACAGTTTGCCACCAGATATTGGAACCATAAAGTGTTCAAAAATAAACCTACAGACACTTCAATCTTCCAGTGCTTTTGAGAAAAAGCGAAACAAAGAATAACTGAGAATTTCGTTCTTTTAGGTTTTTCGTAAAGAACTTCCTTTGTTTTCAGAAGAACAAGCAAATTTTAAATATTGTAAATATTTTTTGTCAAAATGTTGACACTACAGGTTTATAAAGTCACAGCACTGGAAGATTGAAAGTTTTGGATGGTGTGATGACAAGTCAACATTAAAACATAACTTCCCCTTTGGTGTCTATTTTTTTTATCTTTTTTTTTCTCAAAGGAAATACTCCATGCACTAAATACATATGTGCATGTTCACTATACTGCCATACAAAGAAACTGGACTGAGAAATGGAGATTGCGATATTGCACTTCAGCTGAATTTGGTTTTCAAAACGACTATGCTTGCACAAGTCTTAACCCTGCTAAACCCAAACAGGCCATTGACCTCTAATCTTTCACCTTTGACCTTTCATTATTTCAGATTTACATATTAGATATTATGATAGAACTTGTGACTCTCATGGCGAAATTAGCAGCATAGATAGATAAGTTTTCAGATTAGTCTACCAGTTTTGGAAAAGTATAGCATAATTATCTACCCCTGAGTAATTTTGCAAACTTTTTTTTATTACTGCTGGTTAAAGGTTAACCAACTTATGGTGTCCTGTAGCAAAGATTGAGAGTTTTCTAAAATAATAAACCATGAATCTGTACTGAATGTAATGGGACAAATGTCACAGAAATTTCCAATGTATATGTGTCACTTTCATTTTCAGAATGGAACTCTTCCAGTGACTTTTATACACTTAATAATTCAGCAATTAAACCAAGCAGTGGGTTTCCTTCCATCTGAACAGAAATCTTAAAACAGACAATAAGAATATTATCTGTAACTTCTTAAGTCCCACAATTGTTTAAAACAACTTGTCTCTTTTTCAAGAGTCTAAAGTCTTTCCCTGTATTATGGTACATATCTAACAAGTCCCCCTTTTCTTTCACTGGAATAAAATAGCAGAGACAAACTTTACTATACATTCATCAACATACCAACATATTGATACCATTCATAGCAAAAAGAATTCACCTTTGTTTTCCTTTACCTCGCAAGGAAAATTCTCCATTTCTCAGTCCTATTTCTGTTGTACACGTAAAAATAAACTTCGTCCTTCTTTACTTGACTCCTGTTCTGAAACCACTCATTATAACTGTTACACAATTCATTCTAAAATAAACTATAAATAAATAGATATATTTTTTTGGTTGTTGGATTTTTGAATTGTCCATCAGTCGTTTTTTGTTGTCAAGATAACATTTCACTTTTCATCCGTTGCTGCAGGAGACTGAGGGTCATTATCTTGGTCATCATTGAAGAGTGGATTCTTCACTGTCATTTCACCGGCCTGTGGGCAGCAAATACAAAAAAAATCATCTTTAATTACAAATTGTGGAAGAAATGTATAATGACGAGATGTTAAAACTTAAAAGGGACCTGCGGGTGGATGGGCAATGGGTAGGGGTGGGTATGGTCAGGTTCAGGAAGCACCTTTGTATATAGATGGGTGGGATGAACTATGTTGAATTCTGTCCAGTATGAAAATGTATATGAAGAATAAACAATTTCCAATGTTTAATATTTTGAGTGGCTATTGATACATACAGTTATTACTCATTAATTAGTATAAACTACATTTTAAAATTTACTAAGAAAAGAAACATTTCATTAAACATTTTGAATGACAAGAGTATTGAACTGACCGGAGCAAGTCCTGGGCATTCATACACTGTGTAGTCCCCTTCTTCATTCTCTTCTTCAGAATCATCGTCTGAAACATCTTGCTTCATTTCACCATTAGCTCGGCTGTTAACCAAAAAGAAAATCCAAAGACCACCATTAGCTGGCTTCACATGAACAGTTTCTAATCACACGAATGTCACAATTTCCTCCTTGGAAACCACATCTACAGCTGCTGAGTAAAGTACTAAGTGTAGACAAAGCATTATTAGATGGTTGTAGTGTTTTCCATCTCATGTTTGTTACACTGATGGGAAATGCAGGTAAAAAAGTCAAACAGCATGCTTTTATAGTGGCAACGAGTTTCATTATTCTGATACTGCAATAATCTGTTTAAAAAAAAATAATGATGTTACCAGGTACATGTACTTTCAAATTCTCAGGACAAATATATAGGTTCATTTTACGTAGTAAATACCTACTGCCAGAGTTCCTATAGCAATTAAGTCATAGCCCCTCATATTAAAAAAATATGGCTGCAAGTTTTGCAAACAAGTTTTTAAGAGTTTATTCCACAAAACTGCTCAGTGCTCATGTTAAGGAAAAAATAGTGTTCAGACTCCAAGGTAGCCTTGTACTGTAGCCCCTACATTCTACAGAATAACATAGCAGTTTGATCTTATATCCAATTGATAAGGTGAACTACCTATGAAACAAATTAGCACAGTGCCTTAATCTCATATTCGATGGATAAGATGAATCCTAGAAGTAACAAATCGCCAAAGTGACGGGGCTTTAATCTTACATCCAATAAATAAGATGACATTGGGAAGTAACAAATCCTTTGAGTTTGATTAGTGTATACTCCTTCTTTGCATACAAATTATGTACATGATATATCCTGTGCGATACTTATACAACTCCTTCTTTGCATACAAAGTACACACATGCTACAATCTATGAGTCAGACCTACACAAAGATTTAAAGAAGTGACTGTTTCCAATCTGCATTCATTGTTTAAAGGTAATTACATTGCCAAACTTGTGTGGATTGGGATTTCTTCCTGACTCAACTGGGTAATGAAACATTCATTGTATTATATATCCTGGAAATCGTCATATATCTATAGTCTCCTAGGTAGTACAGAGCGACTTGACCTTCAGACCTAACCTGTCAATCATTGGTGACCTCCTCTAAGGTCACACTAAATGGAATTAGCGTCAGTCTACTGGTCTAGTGTAAAGGATGTCGCCTTGAATTCATATTACACAAGGATGTCCTTGTCATATGTATATTTGTATATATCCTTGTTGTAAGCATAATAGAATTTGCCTCATATTTCTCTATTAATGTGTTGACTCTGTAATCCCGCCTTCATCTTAGCAGTGTATACATCAAAATATGACTTCTTAATACCACAGAATCCTAAATGAGTTATGTATTTATATTCATTCACATTCACATCTTTAGATTTCAACTTTTAATATCGTAGAAATGCTTGTTTTCCTTACATTGTAGATATTGGATTTGTCTTGTTTCTTAGGTTGTAGCTATCACGACACATTCATTCAGTAAACAAGGCCAACACATTGACATATTTACACTGTTTACAGTGAATAATTCTTCCCTTGTGACTCAGAACATCAATGTGCCACAGCATTGTTTTTTTCTCATGTATCTGTGAACATTGCCCTTTCTACGGATTCTCTTCAAATGTATATATGAAAGCACCCTTTTTCTGAACTGCCTTTGTCTCAAATCCTTGCAAATTTAATAATTTTGGTTTTTGGTAAATTTTATAAGAAATCAATCGAGACACTGCAAAATTTTTGCTCACCTTTCCATTGCTATCATTTGTTGTTTCTGGTGTTGATAATGATACATCTGGGCACTTTGTGCAAGTTTTCTGTCTCCATTCTGAAATAAAAAAAACGAAGTGTTTCATTAAAGCAAAAGTCCTGTCAGATTTCTGCCTTCAGGACACTTGCAGTTGTTTTGATTACTACTACCACCTTACACATGATTTGGGTGATAACTTACTGAAATTTGAAATCTTGTACAGAAGTCCTACTGCACTTGACATGTGTTCAGAAAACATCTGGTGATGACATCAAGTGTATCCTACTCACTATGTCTTGTCATTTTTAAATTTGTCATGATAAGAGATTAGGCTATATAGGCTGATGTCACCATTAGATGTTTTCCCATAAACCAATGCAGGTATTCCCAAAATTGCTGAATATACGTAAAGTTTAAATCCACTATTTTTTGTTCAAACACTCTTGACTTGGTTTGTGTGTATGCTCATTTACATATGTAATTACAGTTGGGCCAACCTTTTCTTTGATGCAAGAGAAACATAGAGATAAAGGAAAACACTTACTGCACTAGGTATAATTTGTATGTTTATGTTGGACCCACTTTTCCTTTAATACCATGCAGAGACATAAAGCTGAAAGAGGACACTTACTGTGATTGTTGATGATTTTGTACTAGGTCCTGTTACACCGTAGGCTGGGTAATCGGCTTCACCAGCTGACTTGGCACTCTGGTGGAGTCTGGAAAGTGTGGAAAAAATATATATACCATTCAGTTATACCCTCAAGACAACAACATATATAGATTGGTGTGATGTACTGTATTCTCAAAACAATAAAATCCACTATAATAATGCCTTTGCGCTTCAAGGCTGAAATATTTCATTATCAGATATAAATTTGATATATCAACTGAAAATTGAGCATAATGCTAGAATCCCTTAGGTGTACACATTTTGATCAGTCATGGAAACATGGAACGACAAACAGAAGACACACAACACACACACACACACATTTTCATATTTGACTGGAAAAACACAAAACCAGAATAAAGGTGTGAATACAAGCTTTATTGGATTCTAATCAAACTTGATAATTCACATTCATCATCATGCAATGCATCCACTGAGGGGACACAAACTTGCTATGCTAGGGAGTCTAACTATTTCTAGTCCTATCTACCTATACCCTTACTCCCTAGCTTGAATACAAATGTGTATATACTGTAGTCGGTCCACTGTTCACCATTCTCAAACTCGTAATGGCAGTCATATGACTACATTTGTCCATTTAAGTTACAATAGTAACATACAAAAGATGACAAATCTGTACAGAAAAAATTCTTCGTCTTCTAACATTTAACTAACATTTCTTCAACCATGTCTTCAGAATCAATTCCACATCATTTAAAAATATTTGGTCACAGATTTTCTCTTTAATAATCTTCAAAAGAACCACTCAATTTCTTCACCTTGAATTGCGTACTTGAATATCCTCAATCAGACTACAAGCAAGGTTCTTCAATCTCTATCAACAACACAGATATCACCTACAAGTTTTACAAGCTTTTTGACCTTGAAGGTATCTAGTGGTTGTCATGGTAACTCTATTTATGATTCCGACCAACACGTGTGTATATCCTGTTCAATCACCTTCTCTTAAAGTACCTTATCATAGTCATTTGCATCCTAGTAACAATCCCTGGCATTTTCATTACCTTCAAAAAAATGTCAATCAAGGTTGCCATGGCAACACATGTAGTACAATAGTCGATTCCAATCAAATGACTTTTAGCACCCTTTTTTAATCATATGTCGTCTTTCTTGAACATTCATGTGGGTGCAAAATAACACAACATAAAGGTCTGCAATTATGGATTCATTATTGTTTAGATGAGTTGTCCAAGCCTTCAACTACATGAATTAATTCTCAATGGCAATTATAAACACGATGGAGAGATATATCCACAGCTGTATATAACCTTAGTATTTGCTATTGTTAAAAAGGTAACAAGTAATCATCAAACACCTACAACTGTTACAAAGTTAATGACTTCAGTATTGGAAACATTCATACACCACTTGCCCCTGTAAAATCATACAGAAGGCCTTGTCTAAATTTTCTTGATATTTGAAAACTAATACTAAAACTAATCCTGTAATGTAAGATTACACAACTCAGTCAGTCTGTGTTTTTGCCAAGATTTTATCATCATTTAGTAGTTTACAATATCTGTACAATTATAAATGGAAATATCATTTTATCAAACTGTCCCAAGACTAATGTTCTCTCCTCTAATGCACTCAACTCACTTCCTCCCGGAGGAATGTGGTAATTACTAGATATGAGATATGTGGAAATAAACAGTAATAAAAGCTGACAGTGTTACTGAAATAGAATATTATGAATAATTAAGTAATGAAAAGTACTAGGTACTGATACTCAGTTATGCCTCCATAATATCATCTTAACACATATACTGCAAACCAAGATATCTTTGTGACTTTGCAATTTTGTCATTTCATAGTTATCAACTAGTTCTCCAAAAAAAAAGTTTTTATGAATTACTGAGCTGGTGCGTGTGGTATGTTCATGTTTTTATTTATTTTATTTTTTTCATTTATTAATGGTATTGCAATTATAAAATAATTTTTCACACAATTGCATGTACCATGTACAAAAACACATTGTAGAACTCATTTTTATGTTTTTGTTTTCCAGCAAAATGTAGTGAAATGTCAATATTATCACTACTCTGACCAATGTTGTTGTTTCTTACAGTTGTTTCATGCTCCCATACATAATATATTAGTTTCATAGAAAATTGTTCAATCGTGGTGGTTTTCACTCTAAAAACTCTTGCCTGCATAAAAAGCTGTATAAAGTGGACATTTATCTATGAGCATCTGGTGAACAGACATTGTGGATGGCCCTCCAGAAAGTTACATTTAACATGTACAAGAATACAATCTTAATTTACATGTATCTCCTGCTATAAATTATGCAATAGAAATGATACGATAAGCTTTGCATTTAAATATTTTTGTGAATTTTTTTCAGATAGTACATCTTTTAGAGATAAGACCAAAGAAATATCAGACATATGTTGCTATAACAACAACAATTTTAGATTTCAGAAACAACAATATCAAGAAGGCAATAACAGAGTCTTGTTTGCTCAGAATGTATTAAGTTATGCTTACATATACACCTGAGCCCCCATGACAGTAGATCATAAAACACCCTAAGTGTTTCAAGGATATTGCTAAATTACCTATTGATATTAATTTTATGAACACAAAGCACATTGTACAACATTACTTCATCGATCAAGAACCTTATAAAAAGTCTGACCAAATAAAATGTAGAGAAAAATCACTGAAATAATCATACATGTACTCTCTCTTCCATAACAACTAGATATTACCTACAGTCATATAAGTGTATCTTAAAATAAATTTATCCCTACAAACATAAATTCAATAAGCAGTAAGTATTTTGAAAAATCAAAAAGCACATCTCTTATATACACTGCTGCTAGCATTAAAAGCATTGATTAATCAGTTAATTATATTTGTCTCACAAATGATGAACAATTCTTATTGAATTGACTATAGACGGATCTGGAACATCATTAATATTGATAACAGAGAAAAATGAAAAATACCATTTCATCTAAAATCCTTACAATTTTTTTTTTTACAAATCTTAATCTATATTTTTCAAATGTGACTGAGAATCAAACGCTGATCGATCTCCTACGCAGTTTTTTAATTTTTTTTCTTCAGATTTGAATAATTAATCATGAAACCTCACTATACAATACAACACACTGAAAACTGCTCCAATGAAGTTCATTACTCTCATGTCGTAGACACAAGAAAGTCCTCTCAGTGGGCCTCATCTCATCTAACCCGTTGAATATAATACAGACATCAGCAACAGTAGGCAAATATTGTTGAATCATTATTCTTTGTGTGCACAGGTGAGGAAATGGCTCTTCTTCCTTATGATTGGTAACAGTATTGTTATTTCTTCTGACAGGCCTGACATTTACTGACTTAATATAAAAAATATAATGACTGATTTTTCATATTAAATTTTAATGTCACATGTCCCTTCAAATCATAATGCCATCCACTATGGCTGTCACATCAAATTGTTAAATGAGCTTCGGGAAATTTAATATACCAGAGTAAAATTTCAAAGGATATATGGAGAAGATGTATATCTACATGACTTATTCCCCTTGTTGTTTGAGAAAGCAGTTTTACCTGATCTACTGTTGATACAAATTGACTTGTTCTTTATTAAACAGTTAAATGTAACTAGAATAAAAAGGTAGAACACATGTACACAAGCACTGTTCATGAATACATTAAACCATGTTTCCTGGTAGCATGACCTAGTATTATATGATACATTGAAATCCACAGAGGTAGCTTGAGGCAATTTCTGTGATATTTCTGTCTTAGGCTTTACTGTTGTTGTTCTTCAAATAAACGACAGTCTTAATGACCACTAATTCTTTATATATAACCTGCAAGTTTTATTTGTTATGAAAAACAGCTTCAATTCTAGGCTTCAAAATTTAACACAGCTGGTAATGAATAAGAAATGAATAAAATATGTATTAGAGATTATTATGAACACTTGTTTTACTTTCGTAAGGGTTATAATTTTTATTTTCAGCAATCAAATGGGCCTGTTTATCTTTATGTTATGTCTCCACCTTTAAGAAGACAACCAGTATATTGCCTATTAAAACATGGGTATTTATAGGGATTACAAAAGTTTTACAAGATTTGCCTTTTTGTCAAACCTACTGTCATGAGGTATTACACTAATTTACTGCTCATTCTGACTATCTGGAGGACTAAGCTGTCATTACACATAGTTATTATTAAGCCTTGTTGATTTTTTCTACTGGTAATGTATATGTATTAGTTTACATATACAGTGGGTGTCACAATAAGTTACTTCCCAAGGTTGATTATTCTTATTGACAATTCCTACTGTTATTACTGGCAATCCAATCAAGTCAACAGAAAGCAATTTCACAACCAAACAGTACTATTAAAGAATAATTTTGTTCCCAGGTTCCCCTTTGAAGTCATTTCTGAATCTTGGATAATCAATTTGAGTAGCTGCAATTCATACCAAGGCAACGATCTGTGTTCTGTTGACTTTTTAAATTTATGATGCAAAAATTTAAGTATTCAAGCTACATGTAGTAAATTTTACTCTGAACATCATATAACTATCTATTTATAATTTGCTTTTATACTGACAAAATAAATTATATACAAAATAATTTATCATGGAATTTGAAGAAAATATTTTGAAAACATGTACAATGTAGAGAGGTTTAATTAACAAATGAACAAAAAATCATTCAGTATTTATAGTGATAACAAACACTTTTTCAGTCTTCACCATGTAGTATTATTTTACTTCACAAAATGACATCCACCTCAACCATGATGATGCTTGGTTGAAAACAGGCCTTTGAAGTTTTTGAACAAGATACTGTCTCAGTTGTTGACGCTTTCTCTCTACGTCTTTCCACAATTTGGTATTAACAACTATTACAAGAGTATGTCGTGTTCAAGGTGTTTGTGTTATTCCCTCAACATACAGAGGATCATATTCTGTAATTGTTTGTATATACATGTACATGTAGTACAGCAGCTTAGCTCTAACTACATGTAGGTGCCTGGATATAAGCATGTATGGTAACGTGACTGCTAGCACAACAGCCACACAGCTCAGAATGGAAATTAAGCTAGCACAGTTCATGCAGCTGATTTTTCAGTTTTTATGCACGTATCTAATAACATTTAAAACTGAGTTCCCATACCAAACTTGATATCCACGCATCAATATTTCAAATCCTCTTCCTGTTACATACAATTTTTTGGAAAAAACATATTTCCCTTTACAAGTGAGAACACTTGATACCTTAATTCTTATATAAATTATGCAAATTTATCGAAATTTCAATTCCATTTTAAACTCTCTACTTTCCAAATTAGGCAATATTGATAACTACTTGTAAATTCAGAGAAATCATAACGACAATAAGTTATAGAAAGTTGAGGGGGTAAATCCAGGGAACACATTTCATACAAAATGACCTGTATTTTTTAGACAGTCGAATCATTGACTCTCCCTGGACCCTAGTTTATTTTATAATTCACAGGAATCAAAAAGATAATTTGCAGAGTTGAACAGCCTTGCAAAGATAGACCTATGTGTTGATTGATTCTATTGCTTCTCCAACAAACTCAAAGGAGGTGAGAGGAAACTGAATGGAAACATCCTGGTTGATTCACAATGAGCTAATTTATGATATGCAAAGAGACAGGTCACTGACAGTACATGGTCAGTTATAAAGAAAGCATATACACGAGGGACAAGATAATAAAGATTAATTGGATAAACTACATCAAAGACGGTAGATGATATAATCGGAACACACAGAGATAATTTTTCTCTGAGGTGGAGCAGTGGGGGTCACTAATAGATGGATATATATAAAGTACAAAATGTACAAGATAAAATTGATTGACTGCATGCATATCGCATGTACAGTAGTTATGGGAGTGACTGCATGCATATAGAGTATTTATGGAAGTATTTACATTTTGTACCACACATGTACATGTGCAATATTTGAAGATACAATTTCAGGGATGGCAGCCATATTTTTCCACTAAAAACTATCAGTGTAGTCTAAAACATTAAAACATAAACAGAGGGATTAATATAATTTGATAATATATGTGTCCAAAATTGATGATTTAATACTTATATTTCATGTATAGGATTTACCATTCATGTACAATATCTGAAGAGAAAATTTCAAGGATGGTGGCTGTATTTTTCCAATAAATGTCATTGTTGCACTAAAAAATATTTAAAAATGAACAGAAATATCAATCTCACATGACAATTTGATTCTACCCTTGGAGAAACTGATAATGGACATTTTTTTTATTTTGATAGAGTTTCATCGACAGAGGTATACAGTTACATGATGGAGGCAACGTGCAGGGATTTTGCATTCGCATTCATATCAGTTACATTATTATGATCTATTTTTCTGTTATCAACTATTTAATATTGAAAAATGTGTAAAATGATAGTGTGTTTCCTTTTGCATTCAGGTAAAAGCTGAGTTTTACAATAAACATGAACACAACTTTTGTCTTCAAGATCCTCCTATGTATTATAGCAATCCGTTCATTCCTCCTCATAAAATTAGATAAATTCAAACGCAATTACTTCAAACGCTGAAATTCTACAAAATAAGTTAAAGTCTTTGCTAACTCTCAAACCATGATGACTAGTCTTGGAAAATTTTGAATTGAAATGAATGAAATAAGAAATAATTTAATCTAAACCCAGAATCCTCAGATCACTAGTATGAGAATCTGTTGAGACGTTATTGTAACAAGATTTGAATGAAAACTATATGACTTGTACCATTGTGTATTCCCTGTAAATAGCTGTTTCAATCATGTACTCGGAGACATATAAATACAATGGTATCACAGCGACTTTGTTAAGCCAAGTATGCAATGACCATAGGCATGCATTTTGAGTTGATAACGCATACTTTATTAATGATAGCGCCAACTTTCAGTTGGCCTGTTCTTTGTAGAAATATCACAACATGCACACGTATATGTCACAATACTAAAATTGAATACATATTTTGCTATGTTAGATCTAAGAAAGTTATTCATAATTAAATTTATGCTTATAAGGAAATGAAAAACCATAACAAAATTATGATATAACACAATCTGATTTAGCATTGCGAAGCAATAATTGCTAAATAATAAATGCAATAAGCTGCATGTAATATATACGTACATGTATTGGTAGCGTACAAAATTCATAGTAGAAGTAATAAGCTAGTTGTTTACAAAGAGCTAGTGCTTCTTTTGCTGAAGATGCCGTGGGGTATTTCCTGTGACCCTTTCGTTAAGATCAGTATAGGTCCTATTCTCACTTTGCTTTCACTCTAGTATTAACGAAAGCTTAACACACAGATGGGAAAATGTGTAATTGGGTATCACTACAGATGGAATCCCTTAAATGTATGATTAAGACTTGAAAAATATTTTGATCATCGTTGTTGTCGTCGTCGTCGTCGTCGTCGTCGTCGTCGTCGTCATTATCATCATCATTGTTGTGTTGTTGTCACCATCATCATCATCAGAATCATCTTCTTAATACTTCACATTGTGTTCAAAACAAAATCCTAATGTCATGCATTCTACAAGGTAATTGGCATCTAAGACGTCAAAGACAACAAATCCCTCATACCCTTGAAGCGGCAGGTAGTCTGTTGAACCAGTGTAAACAAATAAGAGAATTGAGTGCTGGTACTCAAATACCCTAGCTATTAAAGTGACATGTTAACCTTTTCTCACCTTAGTATACACAGTAGGACAGTGAAATCACCCACTTACAACACAGCAATGCAGTTTTAACAAATGTAATATTTGACAGTTTTTTGTTCAGTTTGATAACAACGACTGAGTTAATAATCAGCTTAAAAACAACAACATACTGTTCAAAAATATATTTTTTATGAAAAAAGAATTAAGCAAAGCAATTCCATTTGTAGCAGAACAATAACTTACCTTCTCTGTATTACATGTATTACAGAAATCAAGTGTACAAAATTGACTTTCTTTACAAATTGGATTATAACTGTACTTTTCAACATGCAGAATAAAATGACTTAATTTCTAAATATAAATTCAAACTTGCATTTTCACCTAAGATGAGGTTTGTGTTGCTACATCCATTTTAAATTTGGATATAATTGAAATATTATTGAGTCAACATGGACTATGATGATAAAATGTACAATATATGTACAAGAATCTTGCAAAAATAATAGATGAAATCAGCAGTCGTTTAGACTTCAAAAGCTATAAGCATGATGTATGAGTCTTTAGAGCTGGGAATCAGTAATAATTATCAACATGGAAAAAAATGTCTACTGGGACCACAGCCCATAAAGAATAATATTCATTAATTTGATAGCTATATACAGATTTTTCTTACTGCTGATTAATTTACTTCAGTTCAAGGAGAAGTGATAAATGTCCATACGCAGACTCATCCAAACCATCTACTGAGAAACAATGCCCATGAGAATGATTCCTTTCACCTATTTAGGTGGTTCAAATGAAATAAGCAGGTATCAAAGCCTCAGTACAACTTATCAATCACATTGCAAAGCTCCTTAAGTAAGTATTAAAAACCTCACATGCAACATGCTGTTCTTCATTTCTATTATCTGGCATTTTGAGATGAATGACAAATTAATGAACTTACAGTCTTTCCGAAGGATGAAGGAGTTTGTAAACCTCTGTGGAGCAATAGCGGAAGAAATCATTACACATATAACAGCAGCAGAAGAGATAACGGAGATCATAAGATGATGATGATGGCATTGTTGTTTGAATAATACTGTCAACACCGCATTGAATTGCAATAATCACTGTTACAGCAACAACATCATGTAGTCAAGACGATGGCAAATTGGCAAATTCGTATTAAAACATCAACTCGCACAATAACTATAGCTCTCAGGGAACAATACCAAAACAAGAAATCCTTGAACTCAGCATCAGTTCAGGAACATCATCTCTAAGAAATCAAGGATGTCAGCTGTCTTCAGTGCACACAATGTAAACACAGACTCTACATACGTCTCAGGCAGAAATGGTTACTTCCCCGAGTAATCATGGGAAATAATGCCACGATAATTAGCTTGTAGTGTGATATGGTTAAGAATTCATCTGCAACACAGAAGGCACTCGAGACCCTCTTGTACAGAGACTAGGGTAAGACGAGCACAGCGGTTGGAATGAACCAAAACAAGCAAAATGTCACATCATGCAACATTTATTAGCACTGCGGCTCTCCTAGTACTTAGCATAATGTATCCACAGATGACAATGTGACAAATGAAACTCTACAAAGTGTTAATACTTTCAATCATTATACATACAATTCACCCACACATCACCGATGTGATAAATATTAAACATTTGAAGTCAAGGTATTATTAATGTGTAATTAAAGCTTCCCAAGGCAATAGCAATTTCCTATCCAATGGTCATATGTTAATTTTCTGACTGCTTTCCAGAAATGATGTTCACTCAGCAATTTTGGACCCCTCTGTAGGGCACAGTAAATCTTCATTTCTGTGTTACTAAAATGTCATCAATTTCATTATTTTTAATGAACTTGATTATCTTGTCCTATAAAACTGATGATTGTCAAGAATTATCTTCTACAAAATGTCAATCTGCCCATAACTTTCATATTTTTATCATTATTTATCATGCCAATCTGACTAAATATATCACATTATTTATTTTCTATGCATTATCTCCATTTTGATTTTTTCCGTACAAAATCCAACTCGCTTTTTATTGAATCTCAGGCGACATGAAAAATGAATCAAAATTTTATATTACTTATCATAAATCTGACAGAAATAATGCATTTATAATAATTCAAGGTTATTACATAAGATTGCACTTTGAAATAATGAAATTATTAATTTTCATTAAAATGATTGCTTAGATGGTGAACAGCGGATTTTGATTAAATAGCTTAAATAATCATATAATAAATTCATAGCTCTTTTTTTAAGGTTGACTCTTGTCATATTTCATTTATTTTGAGAAATATTCATGAAATCAAATTTAGATCTTGGCCATTCTTAGCGAAAAAATGAAATTTGAAAGAATGTTAGATTGTCATTTGCTTCAATATTTTGTCAGTAATTTCACAACTATACATGTACAATCATATGAAATGTATATGATGTGGTGTAAGATCACAGCCTGAAATTATATCACTGTTATTTTGGATATTTCATGTCACTTTTTCTGAGGTACAGTTTCCTCTGGCTACATTTTTTTTAGCTGATGTTACATCATGATATACATGCATGCATGATATGACACATTTTGTTAGTTGTATTACATGGTGCAGTTTTAATTTGCATTCTTGTTTTTACCTATTCTCCCATAAATCAAATAAAATATATAACCTATATATTCCCAAAATAAACAAGTCTTCTTCATCACTATAACAACATGGAAGGTACATATGTTTTTATATAAAAGATACCATCAAAACAAGTATATATTTCAAGGTCCTTGTTTGTATAATATGCACATGCACTTTCCAAATTTTGAAATCCCCAGTCTTCAACCTTGTTCTGCCAAGCATATATGCATTCCACAAATAAAACGTCAACTCTTGTTTAATATTAAGTGTCGCATAGGGTTCCACACATGCAAAAATATTCTCATGGTGTCAAAGTCAAATTTTGTGCCCTTGTAAGTTTATATGCTTCCCAAACTTTTGCCATGTCCTGATGTTACGCCTTGTTCTGCAAAGCCTGTATTTGTTTGGTAAATAACATATACAATGTGTTGCATGCGAGTTTTAATGTATAGGTTTTGTTGACCTCGGTTAGATATTTCTCATAACTTTCTGAAGCTTGCCAATTTCTGACAAACATCCTTGTTCTGCAAAGCCCATAATAATGATTATTATTCTAGCCATAACTGTTCAAGGCCAGCAATCAAACCATAAATCTCATTAAGATGTACATGTATATATATAACAGTCTGTAGACTGAAGAGATTGATGCATAATTCATTTGGCAACATGTCTGTATGTCTATGCATACCAATATCAATTGAATGCCTTGGCAATCTCATCAAAGATGTTGAAATGCTAATAGAACCTGATATATTCCTGGGTAGAAATATTTGCACAGATATTGAGATCCCCCGGTTCTTAACTGTTGTCTTGTTCAATACATAGGGCATATCAGTTCAGGTCATGTGGGTTTTTTTTTGGAAAATGAAAAAGAAGCACTATATCGAAGCTAAAAGCTTCCTGATTTTGAAAATTGTTAAAAATATCTTTAATACGTGATAACTCAGTCTTCAAGATTACATTCCAGCATTCAGCTCAGATTTGCAACTTAGATTTTCCTCTAGAAAGTTGACTCCTGAATTTTGTAATTTTTTGAAAAATATGTGATACTGATATGAAAAATGCTTCCATATTAAATTCCAGCTCCCAACTAAGATTTCCTTCAGAAATTTGATTCCTAATTTTGAACATTTTGCAAAATATCTTAGATACAGATCGTAGACATGTATTGTGAAACTACTTTCATACAATGTAATGCGAATCACGTTCACCAGAACTGCAACAAAATTCTTTGTGAAAATCGAAATTCAGAGTGCACGCTAAATCACTGAGATGAGATATTTGCACAAATGACAGAAAACATCATTGATTATATGCAAATGACAGTTTTCATTAAAACACTACCATTAATTGTATTTGTTTAAAACAATGGTTATTGATTAGAGTAATTAATATATTTACTAATTAATATGTACAATCACATCATAATGATATTTATTGATTTCAGTAATGGAACATTTATATCATGCCAGTGTTATCCAGTGTTATAACACTCATTTTAACTCCATATAATCTCTTTTCTTTCCTATATATTTACAGTGGCACAAGCTGAATTTATAAGCTTTTTAGCCTCAACTGAAAATACTTTTAAAAAAATACATAAAAATACATAAAACCTTGATTAAACTATGCTAGTATAATGTTAGTGTCAATGCATGCCTTCTATGACATTACAATTGTCTTCCGGCATGGTTATAACTATTGATTGCATAGTATGGAGTTCCTGTACATTTTTGATACATATAATAAATTACGTCATTGGATTGTTACATCCTTATGCCAGGTTTGAGTTCCTTTAAATTGGAAGTGATGAGTAAGTATACATCAGTAAGTAGAATACTCGAAGTACCTTTTAATATGCTGTAAAAACTACCCCCAAACATACATGTGTATATACACTCAGCTTGTGCCCCTTTAAAGTGATTTTTCTTTCCCCTTTATGTTGTTGATGGTAAATGAATATAACAATGAAAGCATTTCTCTATATCGGCTGTGAGGTCTCCCTCTATGACTATATGAAAGGTAATCACGCAACCACAACTGCTAGTCTGTGATGTTTACTATAATTGTGTATATCAGCCCATGTGATCTATCGTTGTAATATCCTGGTGATTGATGAAAGACTTTCATCAAATCTCACATTACACTGTACATGTATGCCATACATAACAGTATTCACTTTTCGTATAGATTTTTACCCCCGTCACGATTATTTGACAAATATTTCTAATTTTGACGTTTTTATTTGAAAGTCTAATTTTCATTGCAGTGAATTTCCTTCTCAGAAGTCTGGTCTCTATGCAACACACTCTTGTGCATGCATCATTTCAGAAAAAAAATCCTGTAATTTTAATGACTTGCGATATTCACTCGTAAAAGGAAATGAAATCAATCAAGATTTTGTTATATGTTGTCATAATGTCACCTACGTGTGTAATATCAGATTCATCTGGCATATTAATACTTACAGCTTAAATTGTCTCGCCTTCTTATAGAAAAACTATTATTTCTAAATCTTGCATTCTAGAATTTCATCTATTTTGAACTAACTTGTTTTAATTGGGTTTGGTTTGTACTAATATATTTTGGAGATATGTTACGAAATACAGAATTTCAGACATATTTGTAAACTATGATCATTTCTTTATATCACTTGCATTACGCAAAACTGCCAAGACAACTGATTTGAACATTGTTCAGTTTACAAAAACGATTTTCTTTCCTGGACTGTCAGTTTGAAACACCATGAGATTTACGGAAAGTCTTCAGTTCATAGAACTTTTTATTTTAATTTTTTATCTTTTATTTTTTTAATATTTAAAAAAAAAGTTAAAAAAAAAATGAAAACAAATTTTTTATGTCTTTTACAGCCTTGAGTTTAATTGTTTCCTGACATACAAGATTCATGCTAGACCAAACTTGGTAAGTGTTCTCTGTGCCAATAGTCTCAACATTGCAGTCATAAATCTGAAACATGAAATTTCAAAATAGATATTTGGTCCATTTTTTCCAATATACAGGATTATGGTTATTGCTACTTCATATTAATATTATTTCACAGAAATGAAAGTACAAATCCTATCATTTAGATGGTGAACTTGATTTACACTAAAACAGGTTCAAGATTGATCCCAGATTCGAACATTATTGTTACTGTATCAGTTGACCTATAAGGATTCCATAGGATCATTTTTTTTTGTCCTGGATCAACTTTCTTGTAGCTCTCTCTGCCAGATGACAGGTTTTTGAAACCTACATTTTAATCATATTCAAACTGGGCCCCTTGTTGGTATTTCATTTTTCAGTGAAGTATTTATTCTCACATTACAGAATGGTGATGTCATATACCTTGGTGATAGTTTACTAATCTAAATTGTAAACTTCTCCTTCCTGAAACCCATTAGGTGAGATTATACATTAAAAGCTCTCCAAGTTTTATGGCAATTGTTTTGTTGTACACACAGCGTCTGAATATTGTATTATTTCTCTTAACACTCGGATGACTTGGCATTTATCCCAAAGTCATAAATTCAGCAATCACTAGAGGAAGTTTTCACTCAGTAACGAAGGGCAAACAGGGTTATTCATACAGTTCACATCCACTGCTACAACTAACAATAAATACATATTCTTTCATCATTATTGCTTCTTTTTCTGTTCCGACCCATCGTAAAAACTACTCAAATTTAATGAAATTTGATTCATACCATTTGAATCACAACTAAATTACAGAATAACTCTTCACATTGTTTTAAAAAATTGATAGAATTTTTAATACAGTTCATTTTTTTTTATCTGTCACCTGGCCTCTTGTATATTGTTCACTTCTTACAATAAATCACTTTCAATGTTTTCAAATCCATGACATCCTGATAAGATTGCGGTTGAAATTTGCTAAAATTATAATTGATAGTTTTCTATACATTTAATGTAATCTGAAACAAGAACTCAAACAAAGCGCTTTGTGACTAAAATCCTTGCCTTTCAGCTACTCATTATATAGAAGTTGAGTCCATACTAAATTAATAATTGTGTTGAATTCCAAGCAGAGGTTAATATTTTGTAAAGTTTCACTGGCTCAAGTCACTCGGAAATGTTCAGCTAAATTAGACTCCTATTTAGTATGCTGGTGTGTGTCTTGGTTATAAAATCTTCCATGACTGCTTTGCATTGAAAGATGATTGTGGATTCCGCTACTTAGGATTACAATCTGAAGTATTAGTCATTCCAATTACGACAGAGTGAGAGTAGGTCTTGTCCACAAATAAGAAATAAAGAATCGGCCTGGATTTTCTTTAGCTAAAACGTAAGACTTTAATTAGCTTTTCTATTCGATAGTAATCTTTATGGCACATATACATATAAGGGTTTCGTGGACCGGTTTCCAAGCCATTCAGACATAATGTGATCTGATAATCCGTCTACATCATGGATCTGTGATTCCGCTTCCCTCTTCATGATCTGCTTTTGCTGGTTTCAAGGTCAGCCTGTTAAATTTAACCACACCCTGAATAGCTGTCATCAGAATAGCCGTTTGTACAAATTTAAGAGTGAAGTGAAATCACTGAGACAGCCTGTGAGCTGAATGTATGGCACACAAACCCTAAAGGTTGTTGTCTTACACTGTATCACAAAGTAGACCAATGAGTGAAAATATACATATTTTTTATATCTTGATCGTTATCAAAATAGCTTTAAATGCCCTGATTAAAAACAGTACTGTGAAACCCTAATAGGTTTTGGTCTAGTTAGTTTAAAAACTTGAACAAAAACTGATATTTCATGTGATTTTAGAGTAGGCACAATCAAACCATCGATTAATATATAGTAATGTTTAATTTGCCAAGGAATACATTGACTTTCCTGGGAATGAACAACACCTGGATTGATCTTAGGGACTACTTCATTCTCTGGCAATCTCTCTCAAAATGTCATACTTACATTTGGCATTATATAAAGTCTCAGTGGGTCACCACTGGGGAAAGATAAAAGAAGAAGTAGATCTTATGTGAAATAACCTAATAATGGAGTTATACTTACTTCTGTACATGTACGTACATACAGTGGTGAAGACTAAAACATATCAAACTTTTCATTTACTTGTTTTTGTTGTTTTTGCCTATAAAATGTACATTTTAATCACACAATTCTAAATTAAACATTTCATCGATCATCTTTAAAAAGATTTACAATTGTCTTTTCCCTTTACCCTCGCTTCATTATTCTAATGTGCAAATATTATACATTTGCATATAATCACAGATTCTACTGCATGTGACGTAATTCATACACAATTTCAGAACTAGCAATTAAAACATGATAAACCGGGTTTCTTTTCTTACATCTTCAAAAGAAATCTTGTTTTTGTCTTAATCTAGCTAAAAATAATGTCCTGAAGTCATTTTACAAGTAATATCTGAAGTCAGTGAGAAGCACTCTAAGCTGTGATGACTTGAGCAAATACGAAAACAAGTCAATCATACGATACATTATACATGTTCAGCTGGCATAACCCAAAGCAGTTCGTGATTGACTTATTACGACGTAACCAAGACAAACCACAGCATCATGACAAAAAACATTAGAGTAGCAGACTACAAAATATCTGTTGAATTTGCAACTGACTGAACACACTGAATAATTCATATCCTCTTTCAAGAGAGATTTCTTTGATTTGTTTCTATTAATATTTCATCTTTTGGTCTCTAATTGCTATTCTAGTGATGAGATGAAATGAAGACCTGAAAGAGGCTGCAGGAATGTAGATGACAGTTTATTTTGATGTAAGCCACAAGACAAAACCTATATCTGAAAAACTACATAGATTGCTGATAGTAGTCTATATTCTGGAAAGTGCATGAAGGTTAGACAGCATAAAAGACAAACTGTCAGAAATACTTCGTGCCACTTATTGTTTTAAGTCATAAGTTTGACTGAGAGGGTAGGTTTTAATGGAACTTATCTAAGCCATCGTATATGTACATGTGTACTTAAAGCAGTAGCTGTTCTCTTGTACATTCTACACTCCCTGTAAACCAAGCTTACATCAACACCTGCCAATAGCTTGACAAGTTCCTGTCAAACAAGGAACAAGTATATGTTAGTACATTGTATATACATATGATTTTCATTATGATTTTGCTATCTACAAGCATTTTACTAGGAAAACACACTGTTTATTGCTATGTTTCTCATATCATGGGTCAGTCGGTCGCTTGAAAAAGTAAGTGTTTTTGTACATGTTGGTGATACCTTCACTTCATAATCATACTTTAACAGTCCAGATGACTTAGAAATGACAAATTAAAGTCAGAAGGAAACTATGAGCTAATCATTTTATCGAAGGTCCTACATTAATAAACGATAATTTCCACCCATATACATACTAAAGGTGATCATCAGTGAAATTTTAAATTTGTTCTAACCTTGCCATAGAGGGCGTTAATTTTTAAAAGTTATTTCTTATTTCTCTGGATGGAAGAATTATGAGAAGTTGTCCTTATGTATGTATTGAAGGCTAAAACTGAAGAGAAACACTGAAGGTTTCACAATTGTCCATCAAACACATACTGATAAAAAATTCATACATAACTGAAACTCTAAATTTTTGAACACTATTTCTAATTCAGTTACTGAATTAAATATATTGTGAAGTAGATGTACATGTACACTGTCAAACATGTACAGTCTACATGTCTGCCATGACATGTCCACAATTCTCTGAATTATCAAACAAAGCTATTAGAGAGGAATACCTGGTCTCTCTACCTTTACTGTCTGTTTTATATTAAAATTATGAAATAATTTCACAAATTAGTCTGGTGATCCATTTAGACATACAAAAGATTAGAATGATCCCCACACAAATTTCATAATTTCTGAGATTGTAGATTTCTAAATGTTAAATGTCTATATCATATTCATTTAATTATTAATTATGAATTTCTAAGATTGAAGATACCAAAATGTCAAAGTCTATCTAGTCAGTATCAAATTTCAATGAGTTCCTCGAACTTTAACTCATGCCTTTTAATGATGTGGTCACGAATATCATATGCACATGACTTCAAATAGTATTCCAGTGAATTGGGATGCTGCATCCATAATTATCAGCTGTGCCATGACATGACATACAGACCTCATTAAGGATTAAAATAGTACATCATCTATGGTACGTCAATAAACATGATTCACATTTAATGGTAAATGTAGTTATGTCATTCTTAGTTTTTTGTATTTTAAGATGGTGCTTTTGGGTTATTTTTATAATTTTGCTTTGTGGTGCAATACAAGTTCTTACCTTTTTTAATTATTATTATAATTAACAATTGAACAGAACCAATAAATGCAACTTTAAATCTATTATCTATTACATCTAAAATACTGAATCAAACTGTGACCTCTTATAGGTCATATTAGTGAATGACCTCTGACCTGGGGTCACATCAAGGAATGACCCCTGACCCACACCCTGTTCATCAGTGACTTCTGACATCAAGCATACACATGAAGTGTTATTCATATACCTGCAGTAAACTCTGAATATTTCACCCTCAGGTAAAGTACTCAATTTTTTATTCGTTTTTCATTAAAGTATATCTTGAAAGAGATGCCTACAAGCAAATACTCAGTGAAACGTGTTTTCATGTTGGCTAAATAGTTTGTTTTGTTACTTCTTATGACAACAACAATGGGAATTTAAAGTAAATAATATACTAATGTTGGTTTTTATACACGCTTTCCCAATTGTGCTCAAAGCAGTTTACAATTATTACCCCTGGCTAGGACCTATAGCGGCACAACAGCCCTTTTATACTTCAACTCCCTGGGGAGCATACATTCCATTGCAGCCTTTATAAGCACATAGGATTAAAGCATTCACATTCCAACCTCTATCCTTCCAGATCCTCAATTATACAGCTGGGTGGACTGAGGCACAATCATGGTTCAAATCTTGCCGAAGGACTTTAGCCACTTGGAAACAAATGGCAGTGATGGGGCTAAAACCTACAACCTGCAGATTACAAGCCGGCCACTCTAACCATTCGGCCATCATAACACCACAAACCTTACAGTAAATACTAGCTATAAAATTGCATTCTTCTCAAAAAATTAAGTACACAATGATGAGATATATCACTGTATTTTAACCTTTGACATCAGCTAATATTGCTGTAATATCAACACAATTGAAAGCCAATTAGTTTCAGAAAGCAAACCTCTTGAGTCAAATAACCCGAGCTGGAGGAATAAAAAGCTTGATTGTGGTGAAGAAATACTTGACTCAAGCTGGTTTTCTATTCAGGAGAGAGCATATTAGACCATTAGTTGTGTGTGATTACACTGCGATCCTGTTTAACTCGAGTCAATGTTATTTCCAGGATAATGGTCATGATTACAGCCATGGAATGTATAATGAGGTTGGTCTGTTGTGGGGGAAACAAAGGTGATTTTTTTTGTAAGATTCATCAATGTCATGGCAGTGGTGTTGGAAAAGGCCTGTCTGTCATTCTATGCAAAAATTAACACAAGTCTGTCTGTTTATTTGTGTGTGTGTGTGTGTGAGTGTGTAGAGAGAGAGAGAGAGAGAGAGAGAGAGAGAGAGAGAGAGAGAGAGAGAGAGAGAGAGAGAGAGAGAGAGAGAGAGAGAGAGAGAGAGAGAGAGAGAGAGAGAGAGAGAGAGAGAGAGAGGGGGGGGGGGGCAGGCGAATGGGGGATGGCATGATTAAAAGGACCTAACAACATTGAAATGCAAAGTTGGTTTAAGTCGGCTATGATTGCAGCATTATTTATCTTCATAAATGGTAATAACTTTGAAATATTGTTTCTACTTTCTGTCTTGATCCTTCAATAAATAACAGCAACCACAACAACGGTATTCTAAAGCAAGGATTCTAACTGGCTGTACAGAAGACAGGGTTGGTTGAATTTCTTCAAACAGTTACTGACATGGTTGGTGAGATAAAATCACATCTGAAATCACAGGTGCAAAATAGCCTTTTAGACCTGGGGAATGTTTGTCAGATAATATTCATCTGTATGACAGGCAATATCAACTGACTTCAATTACTGTGAGAAAGGTTTGCAGTATTTGATATTCTGTTATTGTCAGCTAGCCCAAATCACTCCTATTCCTCTGAAAATCTTCTTTTATAACTGTGTTTCTCACTTCATTCCAAAATCTATTTTCTTTGAAGATTGGTTTCATAAATCTTGGGGTCTGCTATGTACACACTGATACATGCACTGAATGTAGAATGACAGTTTTAGTAAAGTTTCTATCCGGTGAATGGATGAAGTTTGTACTAAATCACATCTCTTGCCCAATAGACACTTATGACATCCATGTTGTGTTTTTATGCACACATGTATATACCATTTTCATAAAAGTTTCTAAAACAGACTAAGTCTTTAATCCAAATGTAAAATATCACTTTTTTTTAAACGTAAAGAAAGTAATAAACTTATCTATCATATCCATATTATTTGGTACATGCTATCATACACTAACAATGGAACTTGCTACAACTCCTTCCTTATGGTAATGGTATGAACTGATTAGATTTTGGTAAATATCCTACAAATACTAATGAATAATTTGCATAATTAACAATTTGCAGTAGTTACAATATAGGAATGCAACCTTCAAATTCCATATCATTTGGTATATGCTCTCATACATGTACATTGACAATTAAACTTGCTACACTTCTCCCTTATGCTAAAGGCATGAATTGATTTAAGTTTTGGTAAACATTCCAATGAATATTAATGAGTCATTTGCATAATGAATGATTTTCAGTAATTAGACTATATCTTAGGAGTGCAAGTTTCACATTCCAAAAATTTGGTGCATGCTAACATACTTTGACTATATTATATATTGCTTCACTGGTCAATAAACGAAAGTAAATCAACGAAAGAAGAAAACCATAATTTGTGTTCACTGGAGCAAGTTGCTAGTCACTGAATTCATGTCTTTGCCAATGTTTTGTACTGATCAGAAAAAATCCCCTTCTAATGAGGTTACATCAGACTCGGTCAAGCTTTCAATTATCTGTGCTTCTGGGCCTACAATGTGTTCAGCTGAAAATGTCCATTAAAATGAGAAATGGAACACCAAACCGAAATGTAAATATGCAAATACACTGACTGATATACATTTTCATTAAAGAATTGATGCAAAGATTTTTTAAGTTGAATCAACATGCACTGAGTGAAATTAGATCCTAATTCAACTCTTACAATGTAGAAATTAGGTCAATGCATCAATACTAATGATTTGGATTAAACTCTACAGCGACTTTATGAAATTTGGTTGTCTACATCAATTGATCATGATTGGAGTGGTTGAATGGAACCAACAGAGAGACGGAATCCTTTTCTTGTATAATGAATATTTTATAAGACTACAGTACATGTATATATCAATATGGGAGATATTGAAATCTACCACTGAATAAACCAAAATGTTCAAAACAAATAGTATGCTGTCAAGAATGGTTACATAGCACAACTTGGGGAGCTGTGACTCATATTAAGTCTTTGGACATTTGCCCAAAGGAATCATTTTCCTGTATGGAGATTTTTCCACAGGAATCATTTTCTTCTATGGAACATATGTTTTCATCTGAGTACATATATTTTCTAATATGGAGGATACTAAAATCTAACTAATAGTTGTGGTGATGTCACCACTTAAACTTGCATGTATACCATACCACAAAATAATTTTCCTATCATTCTACCCTAGATCTTCAGATGTTTGCTTTCTAATTACTGGACATGTGCTCATTTGGCATAAAGTAGTCTCACACTGGATACCCAGCCTACACAAATGTTACGAAGCTAACAAATGTCAGGATACAATCAAAACTGTAAGAATGGCGGAGAGCATTTGGTGACCACAGTAAAATTGATTTATACTTGTACCTAATTTCATATATAAGACTGATTACCCAAACGCCCTAAAGGTCATTCTGAAAATAATTTCTTTACAAAAGACCATCAAACTACTTGATAACTTGATTTTTAATCAGTGTTTGTCATGTTCTTAATGTAAATGTGATAGCTTCTCCAAGGGCAAGGTGGATGTATGCAAATCTGAGACATCACGTAGGGACTGTCTGTTATACATTTAGTTGAATAAGATATGATGGAAGGAGATTCATTCCCATTAGGTTAAACTTCCATTCTCATCCATAAACAATATTCCATGAATTTGATTTGAGAATGTAAATCAGGTAATAATGAATTTTTACCAGGGTTAAAATCTGAACCAATGCTCACGAAGTTGAGGAGTCTCATCACACTTATGTCCCATTACTTAAAGGGGCACAAGCTGAGTTTATGTTTTTTTGGGGTGTAATTTATTTTTTTTCTGCATATTAAAAGCTACCCACAGTATTCTACTTATTGATGTATATACCTAATCATCACTTGCAATTGACTGAACTCAAACCTGGTATTAGGATATAACTTATAAAAGATATGATGATGTAATTTATGATACATATCAAAATATGTACAGGAACTCCCTACTATGCAACCAACAGTTCTAAGAATGCCAGAATACAAATGGTAAGGTCATAGTAGGCATGCATTGACATAAGCAATATTATAATAGTAGAATAGGTACATGTATAATCAAAGTTTTTTTTAGTAATGTCACATAAGTGAAAAGCTTATAAACTCAGCTTGTGCCACTTTTATCACTTGCACTACATATATTACTGATATTTCATATTTCAGAATTTTTTATCTATAATAATTAATATATATTATTCCTAATAATTGGCGAACAATATAATTTTACCTCTGCTAGCATAATTCATGAAACATCGGGAATGGTGATTTAGAACTTTTTGACTCATATTTCAAGCATTGCAGAACCAGTGACATTGACATGGGTTGTTGTGACATAGAAGGACCAGGGTATATATTAATCCATATTTTCTGTTCAATGACAATATCTTGGCTTGTGCATGGTATAATCTTTCCTATATAATGGTAGTGATCTGAATATGAAAGTAGACCAATCTCCAATTCTGTTCTTATACATTGCACACAATATTTTAAGTCGATAATGTAACAATGATCAGGGAAGCATGAAAATGAATTCACAGAAGAGTAGGTCTAAGAATACTTCTTGACTAACATGAACAAATTTCGCTGTTTTTCAGATAGCGTAAAAGAAATCAAGGTACCAAGAAAATGGAGTTCACAGACTGACTATTAAGGGCTAAAAATGTGTATGAACCAACATGGTCAAAATTTGCTTTCTGTGTTGCTCTGATACCCTAACAGTAGTCGAGGAGGCATAAAAAATAGAGTTCACACACTGACTGTTAAGGGCTAAAAATCTAATATGAAATGACATGGACAAAATTCTCTTACTGCATTGCTTTGATAACCTAACAGTAGTCGAGGAGGCATGACATGCAGTTTACAGACTGAAGTATTATAGACTGAAAATATCTCCAAATCAACATGGACAAAATTTGCTTTCTGTGTTACTCCGATAACTCTGTGACATTCCATTACATAGCACATAGTGATAAAAAAGTACACAGTTGCAATGGTTGCATAGCAGAGAGATAATCTCCAATATCTTTCTCTTTATGTATTGCCTTTTGATACAGCTCAGACAATAATATGTATTCTCAACTGACTTCTGTTTTGATAGTCTATCATCAATAATGCAATCCTATCTAAATCTGAATTATTACACAGAAACTACACAATATATATCTTTTATGTCTATACTGATGTCATCATCTTCTTCATCTATCGCTATGGTAACATTTTTTCTATCATGATAATTTAAGATTTAACTTGGAGATGCTGATTGAAATGATGAAAAATGGATTTCCTTTCTTGTTTTCATGTAATCTTCTGTTAAACTAACCGCTTGGTGATAAAATGATATGCTTTTTGCAGTTGTCTTATTTTCATATTCACAAATACCCCAGGTACACCTAATCCATTGTATGCCATACAACCATGGCCAGTGAAGTGTTGGATTTGTGCATTGGACAGATACAACCATGGTCAGTGAAGTGTTGGATATGTCCATTGCATGCCATACAGCCATGGTCTGTGAAGTGTTGGATTTGTGCGATGGAAACATATAACCATGGTCTGTGAAATGTTGGATTTGTGCAATGGAGAGATACAACCATGGTCAGTGAAGTGCTGGATTTGTGCAATGGAGAGATACAACCATGGTCAGTGAAATGTTGGATTTGTGCAATGGAGATATACAACTGTGGTCAGTGAAGTGTTGCACTTGTCTAATTGAGACATATAACTATGTTCAGTGAAGTGTTAGATTTGTGCAATGGCAATATACAACTATGGTCAGTAATTTCAAGTTAAAAATTGAATTTGTACAATTGTACAATCATGGTCAGTGAAGTGTTGTGCTTGTCCAATTGAGACATTATTGCATACCTTTTGAAAATGATGTGCAAATGAGAATATGCTTATTCCCCGTACAAGATGTGAAATCGAGTGATAATGTGTTTTGATTTTTGCGAAAGTAAACAACATAATGACATGTTTAGTACAAGTGTGGGTACTTAGGGATATTTGCACTTGTGTGTGTGCAGTTATCTGTTGTACTTTCACTCATAAGATTCACGATAGTATAGCAGCAGAGTACACCACAAGTATTTGTGCAAATTTATACCAAAGTAAGCCACACTGAAAAATCATGAGGTTATACATCACATCACAATGTTCACTTATATTTTGACTAAATGTACATACTACAGTATAACCACATTATTGGTCATCGTTTATCTAAAAAATACACACAATATGAGCCTAAAGAAACAAAACAGTTCCTTTTTGCCCTATTTCACTTTTTTACATGAACCACGACATTTCCTTTATAGACACAAAGTTACACAAAGTGGGTTTTGTCTAAACGCATTATTCATCATGTTAATTGAAGTGAATAAGCCATATCAGTTACCAACTATATATAAGGCAATATACATGACAAATGAATAATAGATAAATGCATTTATTTTTAGCATTTCCAGTTCACTGGACATCATTCAAAAATTACTGAAAATTATGTGAAAATTTGGAAAAAAAATTTCATCCGAGTTACCTAGTATTCATTTTACTCCCAGGAAATGAAAATCAATATATTTCAATAATTGAAATAACTAATTTCAGACAAAATGCTGAGTTAAAGATAAAAGATTAATTTTCTTTTAAAACCAGGCATTATACAGTTTTAATAATCTATTGTTTCACATTTTTCGTTTTCAATTTACTTCCTTCCATTATCTTCATCAGCGTCTCTTCAAAACTGAATCAATATGATATATTTTGTCACAAGGTAATTTGTACAGTGACCTCGAGTTCAAACTCATGAATATTCATGATCTAAATTTTCTAATTTTTAAAAAAATAATTTTTATTGAAATGCCCTTTTTAAAATCAATTTGTTTCATTGACAGCTATCAGGACCAAAAGGAACAAAATTTGCATATGAATGAAGTCATCGCAGAAATAGAACTGCATAAGTCAGGAGAGTGAGATAATATAATGGAGATTTATATTATGTGCACTGTTATATGTAAACTCAAAGTTCAATATTAAAGAAAACGCATTCTGTTACTTAATGGTGGTCTGACTCCACTGACTAAATATTTCAGATGATCAAACTGTTCTGTCTGTTATCAAGTCCTAATAAGACGAGATAGACCAGATGGCTGCATTATCCCCTAGCTGATATAAAATGGTTGAATTTTTTAAGTGCACTTGGGTCGGTCGATGTTTCAAGGTTGTCGTAGTGATAATATACCATGGCTTGAAGTCAAGTTGAGTTTCCATGACAAATGAAATATCCACACCACATACAAAAATCAGCATCAAGTTCAACATCATTTTCAGAAAAGTATCTACTATTCTGGTCCCATTTAAATTAGTGATTATGATGTTTGTTTACAGTCTAATGACTCAGAATAAAAGTAGAAAATGAAATGTCTAAATAATTCACCGAATACACTTAACACTTTTATTGCCCCAAGGAATTACAAAATGATGAGAATCAATATGGAAACCCCCACAGCAAGAATTGTAAGAAATAAAATTCCATTATCTTAATTGATGTGAACTTTCACTAACATCTTTTTTAGTTTGTTGTTGTATTTATCTGTAAACACTGACGATAGTGATTCTAACTCAGATGATATGATACACCCTTGCATAGGTCCTCCACCGTTACTAGCAACAAAGCGAAACCTTGCAGGAAATTGCATTTTGACCAATAAACCTAATTCATTTATGCAATGACATGCACACAGACTTTGGAAATAAAATAGGTGGTTGGTTCTGTTAGTTTCTCGGACACCATTGTCTACATTCCAGCGGCCTGATAGTCACAGGATTACCAAGATCTCATTTATCATGAAGTCTTTCAAAAATGTTTTTTTTCTCTACAAATATAATATTTCATCTTGAAAATGGAAAATGTATTAAAATTTCTACACATTTATATTCAAGGTTGCATACTCTAATTTTGAAAAGTACTTTTAGGATAAAAAGAAATAAAAATATAGTAGGCTATTCTGAAGTATTACTTACCCGTCGAACCAATCCGACGTGCCAGAGATAATATCTGATACACTATCCACTACACCACTGAAAGTCTCATGTGCCCGTTCACCAAATCGACGGACAGAATCAGCAATATTGCCAAGGCGATCCTCCGAATCTGCCATCACACCAAAACACCGAGTTTTGGGGGCTACATTCACACAAATAACTCAGTCAGTGAGTCCTCCACGTACCTCCATGTACATGTATGTAGCTACATTTATGGAATTGATAAACTACTATCGTACCAATCCTAGACATGACCCCTAGTGACATCACAGAGGAGGAAGATTTCATTCTAATAGGAGGGGGGTTTAACCATTCACCTCATCAACCGCCACGTCTTGATGAAATTAAACCATAATATGATTTTCTTTGCACTCAAGTAATTATGTAGAGTAAACCCATTCATCACCATGGCTACGATTTAATTTATTCCATCTTGCGGATCGATAAATTACTCAATGCAGGGGTCTTTGTATGTTTGTAGTACACTTCCCAAAGCATTAATTTCTTAGCTTCGCATTTTGCGTTATTATGTAGATCTTTGAGACTGATTTCATACCACACGGTTATTAAGCACTGAATAACTAGTGCATTGTGTACTTTGAAGTAGTTCTGAGTAATAAGACATGGAATATTAGTTTTATCTTTATGCGTCACATCATGTTGTACGTTTCACTATCAGCTGATGACATTCAGTCCTGCTGAAAATGAGATTTTATCTTTTTCTTTTCAGACCATTGAATCAGTTATAATTATCACATAGTTCTGAGAAAATATTGAGCATAATACTCGCTGAGGGATGTACAAACGCACTCAAAATTTGACATTTTTTTGTATTTTATGTAAGTTAACCATGACAACATACAGTTTGGGGAGGAATTATTACTCACAGCTTAATACTTACTGTCGCATTTACAAAAAAAAACAAATACATTTTTAAAATGTGATATTTTGATTTTTTTTTCATTTTATCTGAGTGAACCACTTTTGTAAAATGATTTCAGAGTTTTGAGAAGAGAGTTCAAATAATACACACTGTGGCATTTCAATGAAAACAAATACATTAATTTTTTGATATTTTGAGATATTTTTTTTTCTTCATTTTCTGTTATCAGAGCAAATTTTTGTAAAATGATGTATACCATTTACCTAATGTAGCTGCAGGAAGAAATTCAGAATAATACTGTGGAATTTAGAGTATAATTTTTTAAAATGTTATTTTGATTTTTTTCATTTAAATTTTGCTTTATCTGAGCAAACCATTTTTGTCATATTATATGTAGTTTTGGGAAGAAATTCAGCATAATACTGTGGAATTTACAATGTAATTTTTTAAAATGGTATTTTGATTTTTTTCATGTGTCTTTTATCTGAGCGAACCATTTTTGTAGTTTTGGGAAGAAATGCAGAATAATCAATCACAAGCCGTGACAAGTACAAAGCATTACATTTTTTTTATCTTGATTTTTTGTTCATTATGCATTTTATCTAAGCAAACCATTTTTGTCAGGTGATATCATGTACAACTGTCGTTTTGGGAATACAATACAATATTCACTGGAGCATGAACAGAGCATAATAAAGAGACGATATCTTGTGTCATCTTTGACCAAAATTGGCACAATATTATCAGTGGCATTGTGAGCGAATATGAAAAGTCCATTTTTGTGATAATAGTATTTGTAATGTGTATTTTTAAAATCAAAATTGTATACAATGCAGAATCACTTGGACAATTAATTATAAAACAGTCCTCATATTTTTTGCACAATAATCTCTGTGGTACTGATTTTTTTTTAAAAAAATGATAAAAGTTGTGACATTGTGGATCAAAATTTATGCAAAGAAATTTTAGAAGATCAATGCAAATTTGTTCATAAGACATTATTATTGGATTGAAGCTTGGCACAATTACCATTATAGTTGTTATTAAACAGAACTTAAAGAAATATTACATGTAATGATAAAATCTGTGACATTTTGGAACAAGACTTCACACGATTAGAAATCACTAGACTAAGAGCATTTATGAAACACATACATGTATTGCATTTACTTAATGTCATAGTGTTGAAATTAATTTCAGCACAATTGTCACTAGTTTGAAGACATAAATGAAATTTTTTTTATATGATTATAAGTTAACGTCAATCTAAGAAAGAAATGGAGCAGAAATAATAACTGTGTTGATTGCAAAATACACAAAACAATCATTTTTTTATGATAAAATGAAGCCAATCATAAGTAAACTCTCTATACTTTGTTTCGCCAAAGGCTAAATGCATTAACAACCGTCTATGAAGGTAATGGAATATGCCTTAAAACCTCTGAAATATTTTGTACATTGTGACATTGTGTTTTCCCATCAACGCAATCTCAAATCCTAGCTTTTCGTTTTCTTTTGTGATTCCATGGATAATGGATTCCAATTTTGATGCTTCAATAACAACATCCTTGCAGGTCATACTCTCGCAAGAAGCAAGCTTAGTAAATTTGTAATGTATATCTTTTTTTTTTTTTTTTTATGAAACAGCAGACAAACGAGAAACCTACATTACTATTAAAGTTAGAATAACGAGAAAATTTACCACCACAACCACAGTCTTAAAGTTAAACTATAGTTCAACTGGAGATGTCGATGACCTAAATAAGCACACCTATAAAAAATAATCTAGTAGTGTATTTATGTTGATTTGAATTTGAAGTCAGTTTGATATCATGTTATACTGTAGACAGGTTTACATATATGTTTCTCTGCGATCCTCACATCAGTGACATTTATGATTCCACGCAATAACCATGCCATCGAAACACTTAATATTCAATATACTAAAAGTAAACACACACACACACACATGCCATCGAAACACTTATTCAATATACAAAGTACACACACACACACACACACAGACGGATGGATGGACACCAGTCATTCCTATAGCCCCCATCTGGGCTGTCCATATTGAGGCTAGTACTACCACGAGAAATACTTCAGATGAAACATAAAGCTAGAAAAAAAGTCCAATCTGTATTCCGCCCCTTTATATCTGTAGATTTCACTATCCATCACTATATTCACCAACTACTGACTATGGTATTGATACATTAGTAATACTCAGGCCAAACAGGCAGGAGCACTACTGTCCTATGCTTCTTTCAGATTTCATTTAATGAAATGGTTTGCAAATAACAATCCAACCTCTGTCACCATTAAAAGCAAATTTACCAAGGATGGATGAGATAGGGAGATGCACGTCTCCTGCATGGATGATTAGGCATACTATCTTCTACTCCTCAGTTCAAGAACACTTACAATCTTCCGATATTACACAATTTTCTGTTTCTTGACTAAAAAGGTTTTGTCGCAGAAAAAGGCAGCAGTTTCCTTTTACAAGCAATTTACTACAGGTATAATGCATGTCTACATGTTGCGTATGTGTAGCTGTTTACATGACACTGTATTTATGGTTTAAAAGTGTTATATTGCATTACAGCAGTTCGCTGTTTCTTGTTATTTCATGTAGTACACATCGCTTAAGATAATGCAGAGTGACAGTCAGTGTGCCCTCTAATGATAGCCAAATTTTGTTGTTGCGAGTCAAAATGAGAAAAAACAAATTTATATAATTTCCAAATTTGCAATTTAAATTCGACCAAATTTATGTAATTTCCAAACTTGCAATTTAAATTCGACCAAATTTATGTAATTTCCAAACCTGTAATTTAAATTCAAACAAATTTATGTAATTTCACAAACTTGCTGTACTGTAGTACATCTTGCTGATAGATTTAACAAAACATTAAACAATTCGATGGTACAAATGATAAACTTAACATAAAGAGAACTTTGTTATCAAAATTCAAACTTTTGATAAAATTATAATAAAGTCTTTGATTATACCATATTACCCATAATGACATAAGACTTACCATAAAGAGTACATGTATCTTTATATCAAATTGCAAAATGTCATCCACATTTCATTCAAAAAGAAAATGGCCACTAAATTCGAATTCTGGCACTAGAAACATCAAAATGTTTATTTTCATAAAAACTCATCTGAACAATTAATTTATTAAGACAACGCATCAGAATTCAGTTTATTATTGATTTCTATACCAATAATCCCTGGGGTGTATTCACTCTGCAAATTACACCATGTAATAAATAAGTTTTCAACAAGCATGCTTAGAAGTATATGTCTTGGGGTCTTTGCCATCACTAATTCTGGTATTACGGTTAGCTTTACTTGATGATTTCCCAAGATAGTCGACTCGGCAGTCCATTTGGACGGCAAAGTAATTTGGTGGAAGGCATAATACCCTAAGCATATCCATTAAGATCAATTTCTTTAAAAAGATCTTAAAAACCAGAACTTGTATTAAAGTTTTTTCTTGCGGAATGGTAGTTGTTCTTTACAAGTAGTGGGGCTTTGAAATCCTATGGGTTCATTTTGCATGTTTTTCCGTGATTGAGATTCTACATGGACACCATGGTGGGATAATCTCAAGTAGGATTTAAAATACAGGGAGTTCCTTGATGTACTGGGTGATAAATGAAAACACTGTTCGAAGGTGACATTTAGACAGACGAGAAGGATTTCAAAATATCATCAGACAGATCTGTCATGTGGGAGAAGTTATCGAGACAGAGCGGGGATAAACCCTTCCCGCATTCCAACATCCATCACATCTTTATTCAACTACAGAACCGACACAATCTTCACATATCTTGAGTGTCAACGGAAGATTTTTTATCTTTACATTGTATTCAGACAGACTGTATTTCTTATCATTTTTTAAACCCATTAAACAGATCACACTTATCTTGCAAGGAAAAACGGATTTTGATATCATACAAAAATGTGTCCTACAATATTTCCTAAGATACAGCAATGATGAATGATTCTGAGATTCTCCATAAAGATAATCTATCTATACATACCAAAAATAACCTAAATATTTCCTTAACATATTTCCTATATACGATTGCAGAAGATTCTTCAAGAAAACAATCTATCTTTGCCTATCAAAGATTTACAACTTACATCATCTTATGGCTATGTTGTCATAGCAACACATGCAACATCATCCTTAACAACGTAGTTATCCTTCTTAGTACGTCATGATGTGATATATTTCAGTTTTGAGCGAATAGCAGTAACTGCAAGTGCATCCACAAGCGATCTAACAAGATTCCTGTCAATACCAGCTGTGGTTGAAATCTGCAAAGGAAATCCACTGCCAAAAGCATAGAAATGGGATTACGTAGTTGTACTAATGCACAATTGTTTTTTGAAAATTTCTTTAAAGATCTTGCCCCGAATATCAAAATGACTTTGTGTTCCTATACATACCGGTATGTTAATTCCTACAAGTGGTGCTTAGATACAAATACAAACAATTCAACAACAGGTGTTTCCCCAGAAGATTTGGCGAGTACCGTCTTGGCCACTTGATGAAGCAGTGAATACAGAAGCCACTCAGAGCATCATAAAAAACTATGAATTATGAACATCTACCAAACATCTTCACAGTAAAACAGTTAATTTCAGAAGATGTCAGCAAGCAGTATATTTCATTTGACAAAATTTGACAATCTCAGTATAACCATAGATGTTGTAGGGGTCCCCTCCACAATATCTGCTATAACCTATATTACCCCTAGTTCTTAACTGTAAAATACTGCATATAAAAAATGTTGCATGAGTAGGTAAAATGCAATTATAATATTTCAGACTCTCAAGTGGAACAAGTCAATCTGTATATACTAGATGTATAATGCTTTAATAAAGATATACGGAAAGCGCGGCAACTTGAAAGATGTCTAACTTTAGTCTCATCACCATTTGTCATAACAATTTATGGCTGACTTTAATAAATAGGTACAGTAATGTGGCACTTGTAGTTTACAACTTAAAGTCACATATTTAAAGGTTGTTACCCTGGAGAAGATACTACGATACTTACCTGTATGCATATACATATGTGCATATGTGCATACATTCATACATAGATACGGTACATATACATACAATGTACATACATACATACATACATACATACATACATACATACACACACACATACATACATACAATGATACATGCATACATACATACATACATACATACATACATATACATGCATACATACATACATATGTACGTACATACATACATACCGGGACACACATGTACATACATACACATATGTACATGCATACAAGACAGTGACAGACCCTCCTCTCTCTCTCACACATACATACATACATACATACAGACATACACATACACACATATACATATATACATACGTACATACATGCACATACTCTATCATCAGCATGAACCTTTAGGACTACAGCGTATATTACCTCCTAAATAATTCAGTCACTAAAATACTAAGAATAAATGATTTCAATAACTCTCAGTTTTTTTCATCTATTATTAAACATCTTCCTGTTATTTTCTTCCTGATTCTATTATTCTTTCATAATGTCTGGTGAGAATTGACTTCCTGTGTAGCCTACAGCCAAAGTAAAAGACTATAATAGAACACAAAGCCAAGGAAGTGGAGTGAAGAAAACATATACAGTCTATATATATCAACACTGTCAATTAGTTGCAGTAACAACAAACTTGTCAATCTCAAAAATGAGAATTTATTGATTTTTTCCATCATTTCAGCTATCATCGTAAACCTCAGATTTTATTATGACATGCAAATGATATGACATTGCACAGATAAGCTTTGATTTGATATAATTATATTATTAATGATAATTATGTGGTATTTTTTCTTCATTTCAGCTATATTACCACCACAACTGTTTACAATTTAATATAATTTTTAATCTTTATTTTATAAACTGGATAGTTCTTTAAGTATATAAACACTTGCCTTCCAAGAAGTCCAGTGAGGGCCATCCCTCATGGATTCAGTGTTAATACCCGAGGAAACCAGAATACCCAGGGAAAACTTGCGTTGTTCAGTGGAGTCAAAACTGAACGACACTCTTCTTACTTTAATACATCGTGGTAAATTTTAATAAAACCCTGAATGGGTTGAGGCAAGTGGTTTAACCACTCGGCCACCGACAGCCCCAGACCATATGTGGAATGTAAATGATAAAATAGGTAGTTTTCCCTTCATTTCAGATATCACCACAAACTTCTTAGATTCTAATGGCATGTCAATGGTTTAATATATGTAAGTATTATAATTCAAAATGATAATTTTTCAAAAAAAAAATCTAAAAGATGTTTCTTATGTATTTATAAAACTCAAAATATTTATTCCTGTAATCTATGTTTTGAATACAATGTTGTAATTTCAAATCAACCTTCTCTTCAAAATTTATCAAAATTTAATATCAATATCATATGATATCACCCCATTTGTAATTTCCTAACAATAGTTTGAGTGATTTTATTTTACTGTTAGAGAAATTTAGATATATCTGCATTTGCTTGGGTTGATAGAAATTTCTTTAAACAAATTCTGATAAAATTTAATTTGTATTCCAAATATTTTTTTCAGGTTTTTTTTCAGTTTGTCCAATTGTTTTTGTAGATGAAATATCTGCATTTGTTTGGTTTTGACATAAATTTCTTTAAACAAATTCTAATAAAATATTCCTTAATTTGCATTTCAAATATTTTTCTTCTTCAATTTTTTCTTTATTTTGTTCACTTTGTACTCTGATTTTTTTTGTTAAAAATTTAAATGAAATATTTACAGTTGTGACAAATTGCTACCAATTTCTTTAAAGAACATCAGACAAATTTATAAAAATCTGTATTGGCAAGACAGTCTGCATTCTACTTTTCAATCTGGCGTATCTGATTAATGTTCATGAATTATTAGTTTGAACTGTGGTTGCTAAGTTATAGATGAGAGTGTATATGCTATATCTGTGAGTTGTTATAACTTGACTGTGTTTCCACACTTAACTGACAAATCACTGATTGCAATCTCCGCAAATGATAAGCAATCTCTTGGGGAACTACACATGATGACTGTGCCAACACAATTTTGGCCAAATCTTATCGAAATTTTGAAATATTCTGATCAGCAGGAAATGGAATGATGACTTAGAAATCAAATCTATGGTACGAACACACACAAATTTCTAAAAATGTTTTCATTTCCTGCACAAATATTGATCAAAAGAATGGACTGTATACTGAATTGATGGAACCACTCTATTTACTAGGATTTCAAATGTACACAGTATGAAATTAAAGGATCGTTATGTTTTCTGATTGTTTGCATCAATCAGTAATGAATATTAAACTCAACTAACACAACTAGAACCAATCAAAATGGAAAACACATCACATATCTTCTGATTGTTTTCATTAAACATGAACAATTATAAATCAGCTGATGCAATTTGAACCAATCAAAATGAACGACACATACCACATTTCTTCTGATTGCTTGCACCAATCAGTAACAATTATAAGTCAGCTGATGCAACTAGAACCAATCAAAATGAACATTTACCATTTGATATTTTAGTGGAATTTTCAAATTTAATTTTGATGTCAATTTTAATATTCCTTCAATATTTCACATTCGGATATTCATTTTCCATAGATACTGTACATTGTACCAGGAATTATATTCCAAAAACATGAACGTGATTTTGAATTATTCTCAGCGCTACAGTAATCATTCATGCAAGAGCTGCCTTCTCAACTTCATCATAACGAAGAAGGATAACAACATCGCAGTACTTATTCAAGGTCTACAGTGTAATAAAAGTACCTGGCTAAATTGTATGGAAATAATTTCCTTTCCACTCTTCTATTATTCAGCATCTGCATCTAAAAGAAACTGCACAGTTAAGAGTCATTTCACCGGCGCCTGGATTTCACAAAACACGATAGATCCACTTAATAGAATCAGAGACGCTGGAGAGAGATAGAATTCAGTTGCTCAAAGAAATGGTGTTCTTCTTTTGTTTCATAATATCTAATTTCCTATTCTGAGGCTAACTGAAATATCTGTGTTTTTTCAACCCCCCCCCCACCATTTTTCCCCTACATATGACCACCAACAAACAGGAAATATTAAGTTTAATTATGCGATAACCACAAGGATCTTTCCTCCATAATAAAAATGAACTAAATGAAGTATTGCGTTTTTTGATAATTTGCCAGCATTTCAATTTAGGAACACCAACAGTATAAGTCATTAACTAAAGGTGAATGTCCACAGACGGGCATGATAAGTGACCATGGAATATCTATCTTTCTTGTGATGTCATTGCAGAGTCATTCACCATGACTGCAATAGACTAAGGCTAACATACACTTATAATATGCCATCAGGTTTTTATACCCTGTCAAAACAACTTACATTTGCGTCATTGGGTCTGTGGTGTTTTAAGTATTCATTCGAACAAAAAATATGCCATCAGGTTTTTATACCCTGTCAAAACAACTTGCATTTGCGTCATTGGGTCTGTGGTGCTTGAAGTATTCATTCGAACAAAAAAATATGCCATCAGGTTTTTATACCCTGTCATGACAACTCACATCTACAACATCACTTCTTTGGAGCTTGAAATAGGAGATCATAAATTTAACTTCATGTTGCACCAAGAAATAAATAGTTCACCAAAGCTTTTGCCAGATGTCAACCATGGTTTTGTCAGTGCATAGAGACTTAAAATTTATTCTGTAGAGCTTGAAAAACAACAACACCAAGTCCAGTAGGATAGATCGTAATTACTTTGTTGTTATATATAAACTTCGAAACCTAGATGACAGAGAACATTCAGACATATCGGTACACATGCTGTGACCTGTTGGGTTATCTTGCTCTCATTTCTTCAGAGATGATATGTAATTATATAATTCACAATTTCTGTCACTCTTCCATCTTTCCCAGAAATCTTTCTTCCTACTGTAACGTCCATACTTCCTTCAACTTTAAGATTTCCTTTTCTTGAAGACAGACTTAGTCATTCTGTATAAGATTTAGCCTCACTATCTGTCATTCTGCCTTTGACTGTTGTATTTTTTACATTTAATGGAGCAAATTATCTGTATTTTCCCCCTGTCTCATATTTCTTGACTTCCAGCCTTATCCTCGTCAATAGTTAATCATTGGCATTTAAATTCATTTTTAGTTTCCAGAAAAATGCAATTACTAGCTCTTGTCATTTCTGGTACATGTAAAGCTTAAAGCTGTACCAGCTGTAATTTGAGTATTATTGTTTTTTGTCAGACAACTGACATTATACCATGCATAAGCCAGGCTCAACAAAAAAATATGGAATATGTACTCTGGCTATTCTATGTCACGACAACGCGTGTCTATGTCACGACGGCACGTGTCTATGCCACTGGTCCTGCTGTGTTCGAAATATGACTCAAATCATTCACAATTGCCATTATTTTCCCCAATTTTGTTTTTATACTACTGGTGATGGTATAATTATATTATTCCTCGATGTTTTTCTTAATTCACCCTGAAAATACTTGTGACCTAAGGGTTGTCACTACTCGTCTAGCAACTCATAGTGACAAGGGCCCCTTACATCACTCATATTTTCCTTGGCTGAACGAAGAAAAACATTGAGGACTAATATCTAAAAATATTCACTGAAAGTTGTTAAAATACCAAAACAATGTAATCAGATGTTGTCATCTGAAGTCATTAATTAAACTTTTAGGGGTTTTCCCCATATTTTGTTGGTGTCTTGTAAATAATCTGTATTTAATCATTGTGAACATTATTTTTTTTTACAAATTTCTCTCTTGGTATTTGTTCCAGACAGAGATATTAATCTTTAGGGAATCATTAGGACTTATTTGTTTTGTGCTTCCGGCAATTCAAGCTTTCTTTTCTCCTTTGCAATGATTTCAATTTTATAGAAAACTCATCCAAGCATCAACTGTAAATTGACTTAGTTCCATTTTTACTCTCTTGGAGCAATCAAATTACATCACATGTTGTCTGCAAGCACTTAATAACAAATCATTCACTGCCTCTCTGAACCCCCCCCCCCCCTTCCACCTGACCACATATAGTACCTTCCTATCCTGACACCCCCTATGGAATAATGGAATATTCCAGAGAGAATTTAGTTACAGCTATAGCAATACAAGAAATATCACACCTAAATATCCCGACACCTCCTATGGGATAATGGAATCTTTCTGACAAGTTTGAATTTAGCTACAGCATTCTGAGAATTATCACACACAGATTATGAGTAATATATCCTATCCTATCACTTCCTACAGGATAATGGAATACCCCAGAGACCAGTTTGAATTACCTATAACATTCTAAGAAATATTAAACCTTAATATCCTGACACCTCCTATGAAATAATGGAATACTGCCAATAGAAGTTTAAATTTAGCTACAACATTCTAAGAAACATGTGGAATATGAAAAGAGTGAGTCTATATATTTACAGTGGTGATAGAGTTACAACTGCATCCATTAGTAAGGTTGACAAAGTATATACTTCTGCTGTATCACTATGTTCATCTCCACTGGATGATGGATTGTTCTTTAATTAGTCCAACATGTCTTCTGTTGGCATCAGTTTTGACATTTTGAAATGAACTGTGATGCCTATGCTAATTTACATATACCTAACTCTGACCTGATATGAATAGCTAATGCCTGTTATTTTGATTTCAAGTTGACATAATGGACGAGAAATGGGTATTTATTTTAGATTTGTAATACATGTTTTTCTACTAAAAAATTCAATGTGAAACAGCAAAGAACAAGTCTGTGTTTGTAAGTAAATATCACAAAAAAACCCTACAAGAAATGAATAAAAATTTGTTGTTGTACATACATACATACATACATACATACATACATACATACATACATACAATGATACATACATACATACATACATACATACATACATACATAGTATACATACATACATACATACATACATACGCATGCACGCACGCACGCACGCACGCACGCACACACACACACACACGCATACATACATACATACATACATACACACACATACATACATACATACATACATACATACACACACATACATACATGTACATACACACACATACATACATACATACATACATACATACATACATACATACATTGTGTACATACATACATGAAGTGATCTGTAGACAACCTAGGTAAATGCAAATTATCACCACATCATGTCCAGTCTGTGGATTCATCTGTCACTTTCCCACATATTGAAACATTACCGTGCATATATATTTTGATCACTTGTGATTTAAAGCTATTACTAGGCCACAGCAACAAAAACCATGGCCATAGCAACAAAATATATCTATAGCATAAAAATATGTCCATATAGCTATCCATCTTCAGTCAATAAACAATAAAAAAAACCCATCTCCATAGCAACTGTACAATTTTCTTGTATTCAGGTATTCATCTTCAGTATTTGGCCGACTTAGGCATCCAGGGGTGAAAAACTTGGATGAAATCACACATACACACATACTTTATAGGATCTGTAACCCAAGTAGTTTGGCTTTTGAAACCTATCAAATATCAATGATCCACAAAAAACTAAAAATGATTATCTCCCCAGTAAGACACCTGGGGATACCTCATCAACTACACCACCCACCAGCTACATTTTGTTCTTATATGGATAAAAAGCAGATTGAAGTTGTATAGCGACAGGCCAATAACTAAATTGGAAACATGCAAGTATGAACCGTGTCGATTTTCAATTGCAGGTAGGTTCTTTTAAAGTGTAGTCACTTTAAATCCATTCCTTAGGAAATGAGTCTGGCAGAGACTGAAATACCTGGCATCACAATAACTCTATACCGGTAGTAGAAGCAATTTCAAGGTAGTTTCTACAAAACTGAACCAACCTTTTAGTATATATGTTATTCTCAAATTATTAAAATCCTTGTTGTTGTTCCATAGTCTACACTTCCACATTTTCTAATTTCATATTTCTCCTCAGTAACTTTCAATCTATTTGTATGTAAATACAAGAATTACACAAATTGGAATTCAATACAATTTCTATAATTCATCATCTTTCCTGAGCCACCAAATCTTAAAAATACACCTTTTGAAAACAAAAGAAAAATTGATCTATGTATTCCATAAAATCAATATTACATATCAATTCAACTTGGTAGTCAAATTCAGAACTCAGTGATCATAGATTTTATCATTGTCAAATTTGAGGTCAGAGGTCAGAGTTGTGACATCATCACAACAATGATACGACAATTTGTGTTTAGCATAGTTATGATTGTTTTCCCCTTCTTTTCTCTCAACTTACCAACAAAGGAAAACTGTTATCAAATAATTATCTAACTGTTAAGTCACTTTTTTGAAAATCAATATTTTGGACTGAGGATTTCAAATGTTCATGAATATTGATTTTCTAGAGTCATAATTCATGACTGATAATTTTCACACTTTTATGACCAATTTTGACAAAATCAATCCGTAAATGTCTTGAAAATTTTATTTTTAAAAAAAGCAAAACATACAAGTAGGTATAAACAAGATACTGTAATTACATTTTGACCAACAACATTTTCATATACGACATTTTGACCAACAACATTTTCATCTACGACATTTTGACTAACAACATTTTCATATACGACATTTTGACTAACAATATTTCCATCTGACATTTTGACTAACAATATTTCCATCTATGACATTTTGACTTACAACATTTTCATATACAAAATTTTGACCAACAACATTTCCATCTATGACATTTTGACTAACAATATTTTCATCTACAACATTTTGACTTACAACATTTTCATATACAACATTTTCACTCGCAACATTTTCATCTACAAAATTTTGACCAACAACATTTCCATCTATGACATTTTGACTAACAATATTTTCATCTACAACATTTTGACTTACAACATTTTCATATACAACATTTTCACTCGCAACATTTTCATCTACAACATTTTGACTAACAACATTCTCATATATGACATTTTGACTAACAACATTTCCATATACAAAATTTTGACAAACAACATTTTCATCTATGACATTTTGACTAACAATATTTCCATCTACAATATTTTCACTAACAACATTTCCATCTATGACATTTTGACTAACAATATTTTCATCTACGATATTTTCACTAACAACATTTTCATATATGACATTTTGACGAACAACATTTCCATATACGACATTTTGACTAACAACATTTTCATATACAACATTTTGACCAACAACATTTTCATATACAACATTTTGACCAACAACATTTTCATATACAACATTTTGACTAACAACATTTCCATATACAAAATTTTCACTCACAACATTTTCATCTACAACATTTTGACTGACAACATTTCCATCTATGACATTTTGACTAACAACATTTCCATCTACTATATTTTGACAAACAACATTTTCATCTATGATATTTTGACTAACATCATTTTCATCAAGGACATTTTGATTTACGACATTTTGACACAGGATTGAAGAAGTGCCTCTAAATGAACATAAAAATCCGGAAATTAACGAAGCAATAGTAAGTAATTATATTGTGAAATGTCTTGGGGTCAGATAAAGGCAGGAAAAACAGTCAACAACCTCATTGTAAAGAACATCGTAAACATGACCTAATTTGATAATCTCATGAGATTGGTGTTCTACTTCAGTCTTCTACATCAATGTGACGTGCACATCTTTGACTTTTAGCTTTTTGCCTTTCAAATTTCACGTCATGATATATTCAACAAAACCTTGTGTATTTGAGTAAAGTTTCAGCATCATTCAAAATCTCACTGAAATCATACTCATCAAATTTCAAAGTCAAGATATTCTGAACAATTTTTTTTTGTATTTGACATTTGCGTAATTTTTTAGCATAATTCAATTTCTTACTGATATCATATTCATAAATTTCAAATCAAGATATTTTGAACAATTTTTTTTTGTTATTTTAGTAAATATTTGACATAATTCAGACTGACTTATGACAGACTGACTGACCGACTGACATGTTTATAAAATTTAATGTAAACAGTTACTCTCAACAAGATTTTTATTATTAGGCATAATTCAATTTCTCACCAAAATCATATACTTACTAATTATTCATAATTTGATATCAACAATTTTATCAAATATATATATTTACAACAATTTCATAAAAATTGTAGTCCCATATCTAATCAGATATATATTTCTTAATTCATTTAGGAATGATGCTGTTAAGGTAATTTTCATATGAACATTTAGAGAAATACTGAAAATGTTTCCGAACTAATTTTTTTGACTTTGTGGGTGGAAATTTTAATATGATAATATTAACTAACTCTGTAAAATAAATCTTCTGTTTTTGAAATAGTGCTTTTAAGGCAATTTTAATGTGAAAATTGAATTTCTTGCGATCTAGTTATAATGAAACTATTTCCCCAACTCTCTGTAAAACAAAACATGTTCTGACAACCATGTAACGGTTCTTGACCCTCATCAATTGTTGTCATGGTAACATAGATACCTGAAATACAATTATACCTGGATACAAACATGACATGCATTGTTGCCATGTAACGAACCAAGGCTTTCCCATTGGTGAGTCATAATTCTCTTGTTCCTGTTTTTATCATTTATACATCATGGTAAATCATACCTTGACCTTGTTTGAACTGTTAGTAAGTCACTTCTAGTTCTTGAAACACACCAACTCAATGCCATGGAGTGAATCACTGTCACTGGATAAGAATGAAATTGTGATCATCCAAAGGTTACCATGGCAACCAGCATTCCATGATGACCTTGTTGTTTTGGTGGGGGAGTTGAAACAGCGCCCTCTGGTGGTCAAGTTGAGATCCCACTTCTGCTCTCGCACGCTGATCACAAATCATTTAATATGTTTTTTACCTACCTTCCTTGAATCTCAGTTGCGATGTTGGTTGAACACAATTCATATTATTTTGATGTACATTTCAAGAATGATATTAAGCATGTTTCAAATGAGAGCATAAATTCTAAAATGTGAATTTTTACTTCTTAGAAGGGGGATAGATTTTGTGCATACGCTGAGGAAAATTTAAATTTTCAATATGATTCAGGCTTTTGAGAACACATCAAAAATACACTATATATTTTTTTTTAGTCCCTTGAGTTATAGAAATTATTTCGATGAATTATCAGTTTCGGGAGTTACTAACTTTGAGCTAGACCACAAAAGGTGAAAAGTAGAAGAAGAAAAAAATGTCGATGCATAGCTGCTGGATATCTGAATTCAACGTATGGGAAACCAAACAGCTGTTGTAAAACCCAGCGAATTCAGAGTAGGTAGATAAACATAGCTAGGGGGAACAAATATTTACAGAAAAAAACTATCACCGCACTCAATCTCTTTCACTGACAACACATCACAATCTCACTCTCTGACAACACATCATGATGTAGTTGTTCGACAAACACAAAAATGGGACACATGACTGGTCAAAATGTGTATGATAATCTAGAGGAATCTACAGATTATAATCTCATGTACAACCTCAAGTCATTATCAAAAGAAATTCAATATCGAGAATACTGATGATATAGAAATTTAATTGATGTAGATTTTTTGTAATTATTTGATCTCATTTACTCTGATGGCAAAGATACCTGTATGACACACTTCCTATATTTCATAATTTTTTTTTTTTCTAGTGCTGCCAGTTAAAAATTATGGTATCCATTTTTCAGATTTTTTAAGTGAACAAGTATATAGGGAAGTGTACAGTACACATGAAATATGAAAAATATATAAAATGTGATTGTCTTTACCATCAGATTTTAATTAGATTCCCCCCCCCCCAAAGTTTTAATTAATAACACTGTACACCAAATTCAAGCCATATAATAAGTAATATTTCATAACATATTTTTTAATTTGATATAATTCTGCAAATTTCTTTCTGTTACTGGTTTAGTATGTAAACAAATTTAACATAAAACTGGTTGCTTGTGTTATATGACAAGGAATGTTTTCCTTTGCAATATAGTGAATAATGACAGTGTCCATTCAAATAACTCATTTCTGTTTGTCATTTTTTTTGTGGATAGGAATAACCACACAGGTGAACTAGAATTTCTGATATTAAAACTAAACCGTTCTAAAACTTTGTGTATGTATTTTCATAGGTAATGGCTTCAATTTGGTGTTTACACTGTGTACAAAGTCACAGGTGATCAAAATAACCAGACATAACTGGAGATAACTAGGATAAACTTACTTGTACCAACAATAGCCAGCTATAACTAAACCAATGACTCCCAATGCACTGCAACATATAACTATTACTGCAACAAAAAATACAACAAATACAGCGATTAAAACTGATCAAAAACCTTTCAACCAAGACAAAGAGATTGTGATATTAAATGTGATGTCATTACCCGGTTTCCCATAAACTCTTGCAAGAAATTTCAAAAATGGTTGAACACATGTCAAGTGAAGTATGGCTTCTTTACAAGATTTCAAAGTCGAATAAGTCACCAAGGTGATATTTTATCACCCAAAATCACATGTAAGTTGATAACTGTAATCAATACAAGTGTTCTAAAGGCAGAAATGAGGCTGAGTGGATTTTCCACTTAATTCTTACCCAAAAATAACAAATTACTGATATCGGAATCATCTTTTTCTTCAATTTGTGTACTTGACTGTTTGTTATGGTGTGGTTTGCCTGAGTCTGAACTTGCACCTTGTGCATCAACTTGTGTATTAACCTCCTGGTTCTGTTGTTTTTCCTGTACCTCTATACTTATATCAGTTTTCTGAGTATCTGAAATAAAAGAAACATGATAGCATTTTTTTAATGAATTCTCTGTATATTTGATCTATTTGGCACACAAAACAGACAGACAAACAAACAGAGACAGACAGACAGACAGACAGACAGACAGGCAGACAAACAGCCACAGACAGATAGACATAGACAGACAAACAACCACACAGACAGACAGACAGACAGACGGACATCCCACTATGCTTATAGCACTATTGAACCTTATTCAGTTGTGCTAAAAAAAACAAAAAAAAAAACCCCAAAACATTTGAGCTTTTGTGATCTCATCTTGAACATAATGAGAAATTGGTTGGAATTGTGAGAGCCAAGCAACTTGGCTATTTGGAATAACAATTTCACCTACATGTGCATTATTTGATATTAGAATTTTAAAATCAGTATTTCACAATACATCCATCATTTTACAAGAGATTGAGGAATGTTTTTTTCAGTATACACACAATGCACAGATAAAATTGGGTTATGCTGGTATTCATAATGAATGAACAATTTAACATCCCTTTTAAATCTTTCTTTCACTACGAATAAATACCTGAAAGGAAAATCAATATAATGCTTTCACCGTTTGTGTCAGATCAATAATTAATGACATTCACCACTCTGTAGACAAATGGTTGACAATCTATAGGTAAAATATCCCCTAAGCAAACATACAATTTAACTGTATACAGTTCCTATTAATTCCTTCCGCCACTTGCATTGCCTTGAGCACGTGATTTCTAGAAGCTGCCTATAGAGGGCAGTCTTCCATATGTGCCTTTTCTCTTTGAGGTGTACCTGTATGTATCAGAACATCCATTTTTGCTTTGTTGCCTTTGTCAGTTTTCCATTATTTTTGCAAGACACAGTGACTACATTCATCAAATACAAAACAAGAATAAAAGTTCTCTTATAAATTTTGTTTTCCTAGTAAACAAAGTCACATATATCATATCATAGTATCATCTGGCTGTTACCAAACGGTATTTCCAAATTCTCCCTGAGAATGGAATATTATGTCAATTTTCCTCATTTTAGAATTGATTTTATTGTTTCAGAAAAACTGAAGTGTCTTTCCAGAAAGCCATTTTTGTGTTTTTCCATATGTATCAGTTTCCTAGGCAATCTATGTATAGTACAATTTGATGACAACACTTTGAGTGACAACATTTTCCTAATTCAATAATCTACTTGAAGAGTTAACAACATGTGCGTGTGTATTTGCGAACGTCCATTCATGTATCTGTATTCATATCTGAATAGGCCATTTCAGACTGCAAACAGGAAATTGAGATTACAGCGCCCTCGCTCAAATTGGGGTATCATCACCTCATAGCACTGTTTCTTGAGAGCTTTGTTCCTTGTATTCGGTAGAAGTGTAGATCAGGGATGTTTTTGTTCAGACATCGAGGAAAGCAGCAGTGCTCTATGATTAACTGAGTACCCTATACCATGTATACCCCCAAGGTACACACAGACAGGAAGTAGGGTGCCACCATGGCAAATTTTGGAAAGGCCAATTGAAATTGGAGAGTAAAGTACATGCACTGTATACGTATATATATGTGAACTTCCATTCATGAATTGTAACCATATACGAGTGTACTCATGTAGGTGACAACACTTTGAACAAAAAACATTTCCTCCAAAAATGTAATTAAACCATCAAATTGAAATTGGAGAGTGAGGGTCCAAAAAAGTGTGTGTTCATGTGTGGATTTACATTCAGGTATTACAACCACGTTACGATGTTGACAAGACTTTGAGCCAAATCATTTCCTAATTGAATGAACTTCAAACCTAGTGTCACATGGATACTGCTGCAGTGCTGAAATGCCTCACGACAATGAAAGGGTAATTCAAAGCCTTGTATATATAAGAAGGTCACAAACAAAAAGATAAAAGCACCAAATGTCAGACATTCACTTTTATTGAACATCTAACAATGTGATAAATAACTGCAGAACCTTCAAACGTAGCTATTTACAATACATGTATCTCTGATGTCATTTCCTGTCATTTTTCATTCTACAAAAAGTCATGTTGAAAACTGAAAATTCAAAAAAAAAAAATTAACTTTACATTAAATTACATTTTTTTGTTTTAACAAAAAGATTGCGATGTTGTGTAATTTGAATAATTTTGATCGCCTTTATTCACAAATTTTCCCAATTGAAATGAAATGAATCTTAATTTAGAAATGTTCGTACATGTAACTGAAATAGAGGATACAGTTACCTATGACTTTTACATTGAATGGATGGAAATTAAAAATAATTTAGTGGCTACGTAATAATGACACATTTTAATCCAACACACATTAATGTTACCATGACAGGCAGGAAATCAATTATCTAGGGACCACAATGTAAATGTCACAGGTTCCAATTTGAATCAAATCTCTTCAACTTTATTGATAATTAGTAGGAACTTCTTCTTTTTTTTAATACATGTCTAATCTTCTTTAATAGTCGATAGAAATAATGAGATGAATTGTAAAGGTCAGACGACATCTGAAACACATTTCTAATGCACTTTAGCCACTTTATTTGTGTTAATACCTGTTATTAATCTATCTGTGGTGCAATTTTTCTTACTTTCGTAGGAATGGGATTATACTGTATGTATTTCAATCACTGATTGAACCAAAGAAGCAATTTATAAAGAGTTAGCCCTTAGGATGCAGTATGTGTTTTGAAGTGCATTCACTGCCATGGTATCGTACATGCACAAGTGTATCCACTATCACAGCATACATGAACAGTAACTTAGAATGTATACATTATCATGGGGTCAGGGGCAAAGCCAATCTCATTAAAATGAAATCGGATGTAGTGTACATGTCATGATTTATTTTTTGGCTGTTACGTTTACTGTTGTTTGTTCTTTTGTGAGCACTCATTACATACATCTGTTTCATTCTTGTCAAAAATAAAATAAAAAACGTATGTTGTAATGATGGGGAGGGGTTGCATATATACCGGTGCATGAAAAATGTACAATGTACATGTATACATAAAGAATTCATCTGTCAATCATAGATTCTCATATGGTACCTGAAAGCCGAAATCTGGTACAATTTCTACAATATATAATTCAGACAGCCAAAATCCTTGTCACACATCACTATTTGATATAGGATTCACAAAAGATGACTTCGAACAATTATTTTTTTGTGATCTGTTCACAATCTGTCAAACCTCACAAAATCTCAAATAGGCTATTAAAACAATTCATTACATTCATGATACCCTATACCTGCTTACTGATGTACAAAATGAGATACTGATGATGACGAAAGTTTATGGTTGTCATGGTTACAATTTTACAATCAATGATCATAAATTTTTTCATTTCGGCATTGGAACAGTTTACTACTTATTGATGTCCTTCTACTTTTATACATGTTATAAGCAGAATGAATGAATATCCTGACACTGAACCCATGCCATGAAAGTTGCCATATGGATGAGAAATGGGTATTTATTTTGAATTTTTAATGGACAAATACAACTTTAGTATGTTTTACTACTTAGATGGTAGCAGAGTAATACCGGTAAAAGTTGAAATTATGATTCATTAGGAACACAGAGTTTCAGGGTCTGACTGAAAATGAAATTGATTTATTGCCCGATACTAAAGGTATGTGTATTGCTACACAAATACACGACATTTTGGTGACGCCATTATAACTCTTTTAGCCACGCTATAGAAATGTTACAATTCAAGTTATTACAATTCATTAATACATTGTTGAGGTAATATTTCTGTACAGCAAGTTCTCAATATGCACACGACTTGAACAGATTCAGAATGGATCCAGTAAAATGTCATCTCCATCTCAACAGTCGATTAAAGTCTGATAAACAAAACGTTGAGTCACTTTTATTTCCCGTCTACGTTTCAATCCAATCAAATATTCCCTTTGTGTTCAACAAAACAGATCACAATAACAGATAACAAGGTAACCAAGTCAACAGTTACGACAAACAAAGGCGGCGACTGAATTACTCCAGTCATCAGATCTGAATCAGATTGTACTTTCTCATTATTCAATCCATATTAATATTGTTGCAGTCAAATAAACCCATTGTCGAGCTCATGAAAGACAACTTGAATCACCTAAACTTATTCTTTCAATATTGTCCTCAAATACAAAAGATAAGTAAGTTGACATTTAAATACCCCTCATATTCACATATATTTAGCTCAAATAATGTCCAGATTTCAAATTTTGTCAGCAAAGGATGAATGGTTAGAACAGGACACAATTAAATTGCCTAAAAATTATTCTCTGTGAATTGTCTAAAATTATTCTCTCTGAATTGCCAAATATTTTCTCCCTAATTGCCAAATGTTTTTATCAACTGTCAACATATGTATCTGTTAAAATGATATCAAAATCAACTATCACAGTCGCTGCTACCAATTTTTAAAAATTTGAATTCGTAGTCCAAATAGCAAGGTTTGAACATTTCATTAGAAAATGACAGTCATTTGCCCACGGTCCTTTTTCACTGAGAGGGCAATCAAAACATCCAACAGACCCAATTAATTTCTATAAGCATAATGTAAACAAACAATATGAGCTTTTATAAATTTCAATTTCAATCCTATAAATGAACTTGAGTGACATATCATTGATTTATTAATTCTAATATCTATTACTCTACTACACAGTAAGGCGATTTTTATCAATCATTTGAATTCAGCATTATCTGAGCCTCCCTTTGTATCAGTGTGTATTCTGTGTAGATGAACTGATCTCAATCTATCTAACAAACTCAGTACAGTGGTCCGAGCCTCCCTATGTGCATGTATCAGTGTGTATTCTGTATAGATGAACTGATCTCAATCTATCTAACAAACTCACTACAGTGATCTAAGCCTCCCTATGTATCAGTGTGTATTCTGTGTAAGATGAACTGATCTCAATCTATCTAACAAACTCACTACAGTGGTCTGAGCCTCCCTATGTATCAGTGTGTATTTTCTCTAATTTGATGGATCCCTGTTTATTCAACAAATTACTATTTTAACATATCAATTTGTTACGTACATTGTAGATTTCTTTTTTTAATCAGAAAGGTATTAAAAGAAACATTATGATATTTGATCCAATGAAATACAACAACAAAGTACTGAAAATAATTCTTCACCTTTCAAATAAAGTGGAAACCCCATAATTATGTTTTCACGTTTTAAAACCACAATATCATATTTATAGCTTGGTTTGGATCATATTCCATAATTTGTTACTGTAAAAGTAATTTCAAAAACTAATTTCAGAGGGACATAAACAAAATACACAGTGGGTCATCATTTCCTGAATATCCTGATATTTATATTTTATGATATGCAAATGCAGAGTTCTAATTTTTAAAAGTACCACTTTAAAATGTGAGATTACTGATACACTTGGAAAGTGAATCCTGAGAAATTTGTTTAGAAAGTTTTTACATAGTTATTTATCTCTAAAAACTCCTTGTAATTATTAGTAAAAAAACATCACTTTTAATGCTTGTGATTGGTAACTTCATATCACATGTTCATCATGTGATATAAATTTATCCAATCAAAATGCATCACTTGTACTGCTTGTGATTAGCTTCCTCATATCACATGATCATCATGGACTGCAAGTCACCAAACAGAAGTACTTGTGACTGGTAATTTCAAGTCACATGACTATCATGTGTTATTAAGTCATCCAATCAAGAGAATCATATTTTTCAAATGTTGATAATTCTCACCTCCTTGTTCAGTACCTTCTGATATATGTGCCCTTGCAACAAATCTGTCTATTTCTTCATCTGCAACAACTTTTCCTGCAAGAATCAACAAGAAGAGACAAAGATGTTCAGAATCCAGAAACATTCAACAGTTATAATCAAATTGGTCATCAGGACCAAAAGTCTTACCATGTAGTTCTTTAACTTCTAGATATATTTATATCACACACAAGGAACTCAATTGACAAATTTTTTATGTTTAAATTCATATTTGTCAGGATTTTTAGTAAATATATTGAAATTCGACAAAAAAATATACACATCATGTAACATATGTATTCTTTGTTGACTTTGCACAACATGTGGAAGAGTGAAAATGATAACGTTTTCTGAAAGCCCACAAATTTCCATATACCAATATAGTTGCAAGAATATGTCCTCAATGTATAATGTCTTATGATATATCTCAAAATCTATTTACTATCATTGCTGTAGTTCTAAAATAAGGGCAAAATCCTACATGATGCCCATACAAATTATACGTCTAGTATTTATTATGTAATGAAATGACAATTTTAAATTTTAAGTTTAACACACAATTTTCTCACACAGATTTTTAAAACGCCATGATCCGTGTTAGAGATTTAAAATGTAGGCAAAAAACTTTAATAGTCCAGTTCCTGATGACTGTGTTCTGATTTACAAAAATGTACACTATGGTAAAGTGTAGGAAGCGTTAGTGTATTAATCGGAACGTGGTTGAACTAGACAAGGCAAAACCGTCCCTGATGTCTTTATATATACAATACCACATTTTGTACATATATGTGGAGTATTATATAATGAATTCTGAAACTTTTGGATTGCATTTTTTTATGACAAATTTCCAAAAACATCACGATCAATCAGCACTGGAATTTATAAGCACATGGAATACATGTGGATTATGTACTGATGGATTCTGAAACTTCTAAAGTTTCATATATCGTACATATTTTACTCCCCCAAGACAGGATTATCTTTGCAAAAAGACGTCATCATAACAATTGAGGCATTCATATGACTGATGATACTGAACGGATTTCCGTTTTTTTGTTGTCTTTTTTTTTAAATGTTACATAAACCTTACAACTGATATTGTCTTTAAACAAAACCAACATTCAATACACCATGATCCATAATCCTTGTGCAACAGGTTGTACGGCAAAACTCCAGTGCACACGACAGTAAAAAGATAACAATACACACTCTTTTTCATTTTTACAGAAAGTATGTCAGAAATACACGGGCAGCATCAGAAATCTCTGCATACAATGTACGTCATACTAGTACACCACTCAAATCAATACAACAACAAAAAATTGCCACCATATGTCTCTGGTTAGAATCATTCAAATTTCAATGTTATTATTTTCATTTACAGATATTTAAAAACCTAAAAAAAAAAAAAAAAATTTTTTTTCCAGGTATTACAGAAAATGAAAGGAAAATGTAACAGAGATTGAAATTATTTTTCATGATTAAAACCAAAAATGTTTTCTTACAGCCAATTTGCCATTTGTGTAGGCACAGGCACTCAGTTTACCCGCTTTTTATAAAAAGCCGACATTGAAAATTTCGACATTCCTGAACTCAAGTTTTTCCTGTTGATCTGTTTTGTTTCAATCTTTGCAGTATAGCAGTCTAACATTTTTGAAATAACCATGCAGGCATTATAAACGATACCTCCATAACATCTACATCTATATCAGCTTTCAATTTCTCATTTCAACATGCCCAATGTATTACACAGTGACTCTACACATACAATATACTTCTATTCCCAGGTGTCTCCGGGAGTTTTCAAGTAATTTTCCAGGAGTTTGCCAGGTCAACTAAATGTCCTATCCTATGAGTATATTGTAGTACATCTCATCAAAGACTGATATTTGAGTTTTCATGAAAAGGAAAGTTATCTCATCAATCATTATAAGGACTTTCGATTTGCTATAACCGACATCTTATTGGAAGTTCACTTTCTATAAGATTTACGTAAAGAATAACATTTTTCAAGAATGTTCAAAAATTGGCAAAAGGGGTTAAATTTCTGTGGCTTTCAAGGAGTATTAAATGAAAAATCCATTTATATACAAAGACCACATGTAGTCCCCCATTTTATACCAGCACCTGAAAATGCATACCCAAAAGGGGTACTGGCACATCCTTATACCAGCATTTGCATTGAGTAGCCCCACACCCTTCCCACTCCACCGGGTTGTGGGAACACTTTTCTTTATGATCTTTGTGTAATGCATTTTTTTATCTACTCCTTGAAAGTCTCAATGATAGCCTTGGTCTAAAATGCTATAGTTCCTTCCATCACAAAATTACAACCTGACCTTAAACAGGAATATTTTTTAAAATTCAAAATAATCTAAAATGGGTCTGCATTTTAGTACCATGGTGGCAGTAAACACCCCTACCAAACCTGTGGGAATGCCCCCTCCCCCCCCCATCCCACCCCTTGAATAAAATAAAAATAGACTGATAAGTTGATTACCAACACTGAATATTTTAACATAATATATCAGTCCAGCAAATCAGTAGTTATTTTATATTTAACATTATTAATATGTTGTAGAATGCAACAGCTGTTGTGGATATGGGTTGTGACACCATGTTTATAACAACAAAGCACTGTCGGCTGCAGATTTCAATATACATGTAGACAAATTTGATGGAATTACAAGCAAAACGGGACACCACTCGGATCACAGAAACTGCACATACGATAACTACTATTCTAAAGTTGTTCATCAGTGAGAAAAAAAAGAAAGAAACTGTGAGTGTTTTTGGTCTGGTATCGCGCATAAAATCTGCCAAAAAAATGACCAAACAACCAAAACAAATATGTTACAAAAGACTTAATATAAATAATAATGTTTGATAAGTACTGGAATAGTTAGCAAACAGATTCACAGAATTATTACAGATTTAATTTTAAACAAGGGGTATAGCTATTCCAACCTCATACTTTGTTGCATAGCAACACTAGAATGAAAAGAAGATTAAGTTTTACATCATCAGGAACCATGGCAACGGAACCATGTGATGTACCATATTGTGCATCTATTATTTAGGAATACCTCAACTACTACATGCAGGATACTTATATCAAAGTAATTACATGTAAGTTGGGGATTGCTCTTGGATCAATGGATGTGTCTTTCTTTTCCAAATTTTCCCATTTTACTGAATGAAATTCATTAAAATAAAAATCTTAATGACGAGTAATAATCAAAGTTATAATAATAATAATAATATATATAAATATGATGATGATGATGATGATGACAACAACAACAACAACAACAATGATGACGATGACGATGATGATGATGATGATGATGATGATGATGATGATGATGACGATGGTGGTAATGATCATGATGATGGTGGTGGTGGTGATGTTGATGATAATAATGATTTAAAACTTCATCCAGAAATTCCAGTCAAACAGATGATGATGATGATGACAACAATGGTGGTGGTGATGATGATGATGATGATGATGATGATGATGATGGTGGTGGTGGTGGTGGTAATGATCATGATGATGATGGTGGTGGTGGTGGTGGTGGTGATGTTGATGATGATGTAAAAAATGATTTAAAACTTCATTCAGAAATTCCAGTCAAACAAATGTACTTTAGAGCAATGACATTGAAAAGAATGAAAATAACAATCTTCTACACATCCAGCTAACAGATGTGTCATTAACAAACGCAACCTTAGAAATACATGTACACCCATCATTACCTACAATCCTGAAAATAAAAATAGTGAATCTGATGGGATTTCATCTAGCCATGGGTAATTAGATAAACATGCAGTCAGTAATTACTGAAATAAAATAGTCTCAGGTGATACGTGGAGACAGAATAAACAAGTTGATTTGTTTCCTTAGGGCAAAACATTTTCAGAATTTCGTTTTCATTCAATGTCAAATTTCATTCTTCATGATTATACATTTCAATTTACAGTTATCTTTCTTTTCTTTGTCTTGATTTCACTTATAAAAGTCACAGCTTGTTAATTTTCATCATTTTATACTTGGATAAAAATAAAATTTCACCTATAAGCAAAATGTCAATTACTCTTAGTTGGTCAAAGTTTGTGGCTGTGTTTACTGCTTATTGACTGTTTGCCCTTTGCTAGTTCCGACTCCAGTGCATCTAAATAAAAATGTATGAGTGGATTTACATAGTTTTATTGATAAATTCACCTGATGTCCTAGCCCACACAACCACCTTAACTGAAACCACTGCAGAATACGTTGTAGATGCTACTATATCCATACACTCACATGTATCAAATGTAGCGTTAAGTACATGTAAGTTTGCTAAAATCAGGAGTCTCTCTCAGACTGAGCTAGTTTAATATTAGAGTTGAGCTGAAACTAACAGTTCAACATATCTTAGCATTTGGAAGGGATTAATACCTGCACCAACCCTACGTTAACACCAGGCTTGCTTAGTGCTGTATAACACCAGGCTGGAACTAACACCTCACTAGGAAGTGTTGGCAACTTAAAGTGTAAACGCCTGCACTAGTCCTATGTTAATACTGGGCTACATGCAGCTTACAGTGCAAACACCGGGCTGGCACTAACATCTCATCACCATGTCTTGACGACAGGGAGGGACTAAATGCCTGCATCAGACCTACATGTACATGTACATGTATGTACATTGTGCAGACACCTGTGCTAGCGCAGTATTATTATTAGCCATTATAGGCTAACACCTGGCAAGCAAACCATACCGGTACTGTAACAGCGATTCCTAAAGCTGTATGTCTACACTGTGTATGTGAGTGGACTTGTGTTACCTTTGTATACAATGAACAGACCGTCGTACGAAAAAAGATGTTATCTTTGTCAACACGTATATCCTAAGGGTAGGATTTGTACAGACTTGTTATCCCTGATAAGATTTAGAATTTGAATTAATAGTCAGGTGTCTATGGGAAACAACATCTTGTATGATATCAAGATTATACCTCATAAAGGGACAGTATAGACTTTTGTATCTTTTTCATGAATGAAAAGGAAAGAATTTAATGTCTACCACAGTGATACAGAGTCTAAATTGTCAAAAGTGAGCATTTGTAAAATCCAATATGGCTGCCGACTAAATGTCTTACATTGTAACTCTATGGGAAACTTACAGAATGTCGAAATCATGACAATGAACGCTAAACTTCTTTTTTATTATTTAAAAATGACCAGGAACAAGATCTTATGTGGTAAAGTGTGGGGAGATTTTAAAGAACTTTGACTTTCACAGAAATTGGTCCTTGAGATACATTCTACCTTAATAGGTTGCAGCTTGTTCTAGAATATCCGAATACTTCCTATATTCAAAATAACACACAAAAAGATTAAATAAATATACCTACGATATGTCCATAAAATTTAATCATTTTTTTACAATGATCTATGAAATTTTTTCACAAGTAGATTTTGTAACTGATATGTGTTCAATATTTATTTACTTATTGCCTAGACTCAAAATATTGATGAAGTTTCATGTTCTAAATTTGTTCTTAACATCTTTCTGTAATATTTCCTATGACTATGTTATATATATTAAAAATAACCACTTGTGTACACATTTTTATTAATAATGACATATTACATTCCTACATGTCAAAAAGGCATTATTTTGTGACATGCATGTTATAAAATACATGTTTTTGGAATACATATATTTTGTTTGAACTTGTGAAGTGACAATGATTTGTTACTTTCAATATGTTCTTGTTGAATATTTCAAACGGTAAAATTGATGACAGTGACAATATTTTCAGTAGTATTGGTTTAACATCTACCTTTTAACTTGTGCATCAAGTCAAAATTTAACTAATTTTTGATATCTGAAAATTCACCGAGTGACAAACTAGAATCCCAACCCATGACTATGATGATACTGATATTTACCAAAAATGCTCATTTTTATCACATTGAAGTAAAACATTTGCAGTTTTATGAGTTGTCCTCGAGGTTATCCATGTACGAATGAATGTGCATGCATGGACTGTGGGTTCATAATTTCAAATATGAATTTTTTCCACACAAAGTCAACAAATTTTTAAAAACAATTCCCAATTTTTCACTGATGGCTAATCTTACCATCAGGAGCATATTACAATATGATCTATACACTATTACTCTAAGAATAATTTTATATAAATTCAAAATATGTCTACATATAATATAGAACAACACAGGTTACTGTAGCATGTGTATATGCGCTTATGTCTGTATTGTATTTCCAATTTCTGATAGTGTTTTTTTCAGTTCTCCCACCTTTGGGAGTGTTCTATTGCTGCCACAAATAGCCTAATCAGCTAATACATGTAGTTGTACGATAATGATGTTTTGGTTGTACATATTTCATTAAAATACAGTAAAAGGTTCAATAAACATTTTCTCTGAGGTAATAATTAGAGTCATTTTCTAGAAATGTTGTGATCACTTTCTCCAAGTTATACAGCACATGTACATGCACATTTTACCAAAGTGATTGTTGATACTTACTTGTCACGCGATGGCATTTTTTCAACACTTAACCACTGATAATTTCATAGATTTCATTTTTTTAAAGAATAAATTGAATTTTTCTAGACTTTTAACTGTACAGTCTGATGACTAAAAATATAACTGCAAGTGAATAGCCTGTATTACAGTCAGTTTGTGTGTACGTATAGGTACATGTGTTTCAGTATATATACACATGTATGTACATGCAAATTATATGCACATGTACATGTAATGTGTATATATATATGTGCGTGTGTGTGTGTGTGATCACGTGTGTGTGATTATTACAACATTTCCTCCCCCTAAATCCTAAAACACTGTAATTCTTACACTAGACTCTCATCACAGCATAAGATTTGTTGAAAACAGTTACACACATGTATAAGAACTGAAACACATTATAAAAGAACATTCACAAACTTGTACAACTCTACACAGTATATTACATTTAATATACACAGGTACATGTATTGGAAATGAAGCAGTAAATATCATATGTATGATTTTCGATTTAAAGTTAACTTGTTCAATTCATGATAGTACTCAGGTCTAGAATTTGCAATGTTCATACATGTACATGTACATGTACATGTAAGCACTTAGCACATACAAATAATGTACAGTACAAAATGCTGAAAACTTTGTGAAATACTGGTACTGCGAGATCAAACCTTTATTTAGTGTGTCTTATTTATTTCATAGTCAGTATACATGTTGCATAATGTTGTTGGAACATTGCAATGTACACATTAATTATGCTGTTTTCACCTTTGGTAATCGGCAACCACTAACTTAAATTACACAAATTTAATTAAATCTGGTTCCTATCGGCATAATTAATTCACAGTTGAATATACGCAAATGTAAACAAGCCAGTATCACTTATTATATAAATCAGGATAAAAAAAAATAAAGTGATAAAATATGGTAAATCTATATATTTATAAAAATGGAGGCCATAAACTACAACACAGCTTTCATACCTGGATCGGCAGCTTCGACAGCCCGCACATACAGAGGACCCTGCTGGGTCAGAGGTATAAGAAAGGCGGTGAGAAGAAGCGACGTTAAGAAAGCGTTGTAAGAATCCATGCTGCAGCTTTACAATATCATTGTGAACTTATCACTCATAAATTCCGGAGAAGCAATCCCGGGATAATGCTGGTCCGGCAAAAAATATGTTGCAACGATTGATTGGATTGGAATATCGACATACACCAATACGTACTACAATTGTGGTGCTTTGGCAACAGCTGTAACGATTCACATGGTGAAATCTATTTAATTCTAGGGGTGGTCAGGATATATCACAGAGGGACACTGTATATCGACGTTCAACTGAAGATACATAATGTGCTAGAAACTTCATAATTATTCAAAGAAATACAGTATCCATTTAATGAAAGAGTTTTCAGAGATTCTCTATCAGAAAAAATTGATTCAGCGACTGATAATTTCTTTGTGACTGAAAAAAACATTTAGATCAGTCCTACCCCTTGCAAAAATAGTTGAGTCTGCTGATACCAAATATAGCAATGTGATGAGCTGAGTGGTATTACATCCAGGTTGATAAACTTTGCCATTTACCTGTAAACTTAAATTGGTGTATGTGTTTTTATGGCAGATTTCAGTCAAACAGTGTCAACATATTTTTACAGCAGTTTTTTTACACGTCCCTGCAATGACGCCATTAATAATTGATAACCATGTTTAAGTCTTTCCGTTTATTGATTCTGTTCCATAGATTTCTTTGGCAAAGGAAGTGTTTCCACAAATAGATATACAGGTACACGTAAGGTTACTGTTATCGCGATAATCTGCCTTTAGATTTCAAATATGGCTCCAATAACCTTTCGAAATCTGCCTTCTAATTAACAAAACAAGGACAACTTTACGGAAACAGTCCAAATCTTAGTTTCTTAATCTTTCAAGCCATGCTTATTGATTTCATGCAAAACATTATATCACTTTTTAAGATCTTATTAACTCATTTATAATTATATTCATAAAGTGTGAGAACTTTCACAACAAACATATTTCTTCTACTCCTGCTAAAAATTCCCATTCACAAAAACAAAAATTTTATTTTTGGAACTGAATCCCAAATTTTCGTTGACGTCTCATCAGCATCCTCCTTCTCCCTTTAGTTATTATCACAATATTTCAACAGGAAGTCTAAAAACATCTTTTTTTGATTCTACAAAGTGTGTGCTTTTAAATGTTACATTTGTATCTTATTTAATTCTCATTACTGTGCCCTGAAATAGAATTTTCCCATAAACGAATCTCGTTTGTTTGTACATTTTATAAGATATAAATTACTTAGTCATATATAATAATTATATATAATGAGTTTTTCATTTTTTAAGAGCATGTAAATGGGATTTTCTCCCATTGCTCTTCCATTACATAAATAAATAAATAAATAAATAAATAAATGAAATAAATAAATAAATAATAAATAAATAAATAAATGAATGAATGAATGAATGAATAAATGAATGAATGAATGAATGAATGAAATAAACATATTTATGTAGCTCTATGGTTCAATAAATTTCATCAAATTACTTTTTAGGTCTGAACCCAAAAACCAGCTCCTGAGTACAATTACAATTTCAACCCATGGATAAAACTGACCTCTAATTAACATGTATAATGTCTAATTATTGGTATATTAAACAATTTTCAGTGAATACATTATTAATTCCCTGATCAACAAAATAATACTCCTGTTACAACTACAGTAGCTTTAACTTGAAATTAACAAGTTATACAAATCATTTGAAAAAAAATGTACCTTTTCGTGGAATTTCATTCATGACACAGACATCAACTTAAAGAGACATGAGGACCAATCTGATAATGTCTGAGTACCCGCTTGGTAAAATGAAAATGATGTTCTGAACTACTTGGTAAAATGCTAACTAGTTGTGACCTGACATCATTAGTGTTTATTACCGTTACATCCTATATGTCACAAGTACTGCCAGGAGAGGCTACGCTCTACGTAACCTTCAACCAGTGACAACTGAAGTGGTAGCTTATGAAGTTGAAGTACTCTTGTGATAAAAAAAAAACTCTAATGAATTTTGAAAAATATAGTCACAGCAAACATGATCCAAAGCACTGAAAATGGGAAAACATTATTGCTATTCTATGGCAAAATTTGTGTTTTGAAAATTGTTCCTGATATTAATTAAAGTGAAAATTTGGCAAGGGCTGAAATTGGGTACTGGAGAGCCGTATGGTTCCATACTTAGGTGTGAAATCATAAAAACATGTAGTGTGCGTCCATTCAAATATTTAATTATCGCCATAAGCATTCCTTACACTGCATGTGTAATTTCATAGAAAAATTGACCTCAATAAACCATTGACGAACCTGTTACTATGGCGATGGAATAAAGGACCATACAGACGTTGCCATCATATTTTCCAATTGTGAAGAGATTTTTCTTTTTTGTGAAATAAAGTAGGTTTACTTAGAAAAGACATCCTTTTTCAGTGAAAATGTCTGCATGATGTGATTTACTCCAACCTAACCTTTATACTTGAATAATGGTATAATCACAGTGAACAAATAAGTGACATACTTCTTTTTAAAATTGATTTTTTTTTCATCCAACTATTTAAACTTCTATGCAATTCAAGTCACATGGTTTTGATATATGTATACACGTGCATGTACGACTTGTTTCTATACTTAGGTGTGCAGCCTGTAAAATACATCATATTGTTCAGTTCAGTTAGGCTTCTCTGGCTGATATGATGGCACAACACGTTTTCATATCTGTCAGACTCTTTGGCATTGTGACAGTTACAATGGTATACCTTATATTGTTTAATGTTGTTGTTTTTCAAACAACTACTGTTGTTATGGCTCCCAAATGTAAGCAAAAAAGTTCACTGACTCCACGCACATGTATTTAGAATAAAATACTTTAAGCAAATATAGTGAAACTAATGATGTGAAAAGATTCAAAATGACTAATTGTCATTTTTTTTCAAAATGATATATCTTCACCTATTGATAAATCTGCCAAAGTGCTGGTACCAGATTGTGTTTGGTAAGCGCCACAATGGTATAGCGCCCTCAACGACCACATAAAAAACTTGTCTGTGACAGTAGGATAAATGAGCATATGACTTGGCTAGAGAACCATATGTATATGTATATGTCAGGGTTTGGATTAACTTCCATGCTTGATAATCAGATTTAGCCCAATGAACTTTTTCAGCTACAGTTTTTATTGATTTCCATTGGTCTAATTCACAGACTACCACATCTCAAAATTGGTAGTCTTATATGAAGTATGTCTAAACAATGTACAGGTACATGGACTACCGCTAATTTGGAGCCATGCATGTACACTTGTATATATATATCTATTGAGGTCACTTTGAGATGAAATTGTAAAAGATTAATTATGATACTTTGAATGGCACATTGAAAGTTCCTCCGCCATCTGTTGAGATTGATTGTTGTCATAATCCGACACTGGAAGTGATTTCTACCATTATTCACAATCAGACATGAATGATTGTCAAACTGAAATGATGTTAAAGATAAAATAATGGATTTCTGCTGTCACTGCCAAGTAAGAAATCAAACATTTTTTGAAAGCACTTACAGATTAATCATAAGTTTACATACACATACCATGACCTGCTTCTACCTATAGACCATTTATTGATAGATTTTTATCATAATAATTTTTCACTGATTATATATAATATAAGTTTGACAAATTATATAACACAGATCATATTTTCACATGAAATATTAGACTGGTCTTTCAGCTACTCTATTTTCATGAAGCTGAAAAAATATGTACAAACTGAATAGTAAAAGTAAAAATGCTTAGTAGAATCTAAATAAACAAGACTGCCATCACAAATCATCATAAAATCAGACATCTTCACGTCATTGTCCCAGACACACTTTTCATTGCATTTGCAAAAAAAATATGTCTGGGCTGATGTGAACGCCATTATTTGAAATTTGTGAAAATAAATTGCAGTAGTATTGCACATTACGTTAATACAATTCCCTGCATAAACAAACAAAAATGTATGAACTAAACTTGTCCTGAAAATTACAAGGAAATATTATTTCACTGATTAAAATATTCCTACATATCTGATATAATTGGATTTCCCTACTGAAATATTTGGATGTCTGAGGTGGTTATTGCACCATGGGGTTATTATTATTATTATAATTATATGAAATGTACATTTAATATACGATTTTATTTCTTTTTGTGACACCTACACTATTACATTAAACCTTATCATCCAGTAATTAACTTAGACAATTAATATACCACTGTACTACTAAATGCAATTTAATGAGTTTTATCTTTTTCAATTTTTCCTAATACTTTTTTTTTACTCAAATCAGATTTTTAAAACTGAAGTGTAGATTACTTTTCGCTATTACAAACATTGAAATGAACATACGTAAATATGAAATGAACGTAATGAATTGAAACATGCCTAATAAATATAAAATATACATAAAAAACGTTAAACTTTATGTCCCTATCATTACTATGAAGACTAGTTTTGTTGTTTCTGTACAGTGTTATTAGAGTCTTGTGACCATAAACAGAGATTGAAATATCAAGTAGGTCATATCATGGGAATGAATTAGTCAATGTTTCTTGGCGTTCCATAATAGCACCACTGAGGAGGACATAACACTTAATTATGTTTTCTTTTTATAGCAAGTTTATCTCTGGGGGAAAATAGCAGATCACGCCTCAGGATCACATAGTTCATGCATCTAAATGCTCCTGAACCAAAAATTGTATAATTACATGGAAGAATAACATAATTATATGCATGCTATTTTTTTGTTCTTACTTTTTAGGTTTTTTTTTTTATATCTTACTTGTGTCCACTTTAAACTACAGAAATACAATTTGGAATAAAATATAATTTCCTATGCACTGATTGGTCAAAAACCATCATGTGATGCAAATGTTTTTGTTACTCCACTTTGTGACCTTCAACCTTTTGCGGGGAGGGGAGGGATTTTTAGAGTACAGATTCTTCTTTTTGTAGGCAAAACACTTTTTAATGTGACCAGTTTACATGGAAACTTCATAAAGCTAATACAGGAATGCACAAAACCAATCTTCTACATTTGAGGCTGAATTAAAAACAAATTTCGTGTGTTTTTAGCAATATCTGACAAATCCAATTTTCTTCATTAACTATTAAGAATGGCTGGCTGAATTTAATTTACCCGGCCGTAAGCAATGACAAAACGACAGCGTATTCACAAAAGGACAATGTACTCTTCATGCTTTGAGAGTAATCCATCACAACAAGGTTCATAGGTTTTGTCGCGATATTCACTTTTCAATGATTACATTATCACAACAGTCCAGGTTTGATAAATTAAAACCATTGGAGCCGTAAGTTTTGTCAAATGTCTAAGTCTTACAAGTGTTGTTGTTGTTCTTGCAATTTTTTATGTGTTGTTAAAATTTTGGCCAAACCTTAGATCATCATTTTTTTCAAAATGGCAACTTTATATACAGCAATACTATTAACATACACTGATGGAAATTCAACTCTTGTGGTAGACTTACGAGTACTAAACGTTTGTGGTCGAAAGCTCTCGGCTTACCTGTATCAAATTATGCTGTGTGTATTGGTTACAATGTTAGTACTTATCTATCGTGAATATATACATGTACATGTATTTCAACTACTTCAGCTCCAAAACCCCATTCCTGGTTTGTAGCCAACTGTTGTCTTGGTGATGTTAACATTGGCAGCTTCAATATTGAGTTGTTCTAGTTGATAACACTGAGGTGTTAATGCCTGCCAGGTGTTAAAGTCCCACTTTGGGATTAGGATCGGAATTCAGGTAATAGAAACAGTTGTCTGGCAAAGCATTAGAAAAAGTTGGTCCAGAATGTACATGACTGTGTAATTCTATGTAATCCTTATGACTGATAAGATAATGCTAATACATGCAACTGGGATCGAAACTCTAGTCTTTAAGTTCACGTCTACTCAGGAGATGTACAGAATGCAAATACTGTATATACACATATTACATGAATGTGCCCTCTAAAGGCAATGACCAATGTCTTGAAGGAATGGGAATTGATTTTATCACATCAAGGTTTTATATTCATTGCGTGATCACACATGTCATTGAGATCAGTCTTGCCTACAGTTTACTCATAGATTTAAGAAAATTTGACACGTTTTAGAGTTCCATGTATCCCAATTAAATTCTACAATTTTATTTACGCAAAGAGTAAAGAATAATATGTCCTTCAAAACTTTCTCATGTACAATAATGAAATATAATATATATATATATATATATATATATATATATATATATATATATATATATATATATATATATATATATATATATATATATACATATATATGGTATATATATATACATACATACATACATACATATTACATGTATATATACATTATATACATATTTATGCATATATTATACAATATTTATCAATTTATCTATTTTTCATATATTTCCTTTTTCATTTATTTATAAGTTTCCGTTTTCATTTATTTACTTATTTATCAATATCCCTTTTTACTTATTTATTCATTTTTTTTATTCATTCACATGTTTATTTATTTATATAGTTTCACATGTTTATTTATTTATTCTAACAACTAGAAAAGAAAAACAAACAGACTGCAACGTGAACCATCACTATAAGCTGTTAACCTTCACACACACAAAAAATCTGAACCATTTCATTTGTATAGTTGATTTGAAAGTAGGTATCATTGCTCAACACAAAGATTATGCTGATGTAGGAGCAGTTATCCAGGAGGCAGTTGCTATAGCAACCAAATCACATATTGGCTTCATCAATGGGATCAACTTATGAATGGATGACGCACATACTGGTCATTAACAGAGCATGTTCTAATACACAAAATGATGACTATCAAGCCCTTTCCGCTGCAAAATTTTCTTTTTTCCAACAGCAATTTTTTTCAATTGGCATTGCTGGATTTCTGCTTACACTAAAATTTGGCTATTATATCCCAAATGATTACCAATGCGAGTAATTTTGTGAAATAAGCGCGGATTTTCAGAGAGTCTGTCTGCGGAAGGTTAAAAACACTGTCAATATCAATCACAGAGGGATCCATACATTTGATGTTGACTCACCGACAGCTGATCAAATGAAATTTGGAATTCTAAGGCTAAATGCACTCATCTACAATTTTTATAGCGAGCTCAAACGTACTCTTATGAATTGCTGAAAAGCCTTCACTGAATGTCAAGTATTTTCAGAAAAGATTCCCATATTTAATATTTCCCATCTAACTAGACTGCTGATACCCTGTCTATTGTGTGTTACTGTATGAAATACTGATGTCTACCGTTTTTTTTCAATACTGTGAGCACATACATTGCATCTGTTTCTCAGTGAAAAATTATCATTCATTTCAGAAAAACACATGGTTTAAAGTTTCCTTCTGACTTTAATCATCATTTCTAAGTCATTCAGACTGTGGGAAATGAAAGTATTATCAATATGTACAATGTACTCTTATTTTTTATTTTTAGGGTATACCGATCAAGCAGTTTTTAAGGTGGTACGATTAGAGAAATAGAAATAGGTACAAGCACCCTTTATCATGTATAAATATCTCTATATGGAGATAGAGAGTTTCCCTGTACAAACTACATGTATACCTATATACAAACTACAAATCTACTGATACAGTTTCACCAGGCTGTTGGCTGAATGAGCTGCTGTCAGACTTACAAATTACATTAACACGCATGAAAAGTCAAGGTGAACATGCCAACGTTCTGTATTTTTAAAGGAAACATGACAGGAGTCAATTAAAAGTGGAATGCCATTCATGAAATTAATCATATTTCTGTAAACCTTTAAAGTTCTGTAGAGTCAGTTTAAGATTTTACATCACGTACATTTTGTGTGATTGCCGAGTTGAAACTTGTTCTTCATTCATTGTTCTATGTACAGGGTAGGCACATGTACTTTCCATGGACATGCATATTCATCATGCGGCGAGTCAAAAATGCTTCTTTTTCGAGGTGTAGTATTCCTCTTTTTATTGATGACTTTCTATCTTGAAGCCCCAGTAGCAATCACGATCCATTTTTTCTTATATCTTTTTTCTTATTTTGGACTTATTTTAAATACATGCCATGTGTTGTTGTACTTGCGTTATTTCTCTCTTCCACTAAATGACATAATTCTAACCATTCCAAATGACTCATCCCTTCGTTTCCTCTATGAATACATCCTCTGTTGTTACATGTATGATGTAGAATTGCATCCCAAGTCTTGGCTGAAATTGAATAACCACTTCATAAATTCTGTACAGATTTCATATCATTTACCAATCCTTTTAGTATATTACAAACACTCCATGTGGAATTACATGTATCTGGAGCTCTGAAAACAGATCTTCAAATTAACCCCTGACCTCTAACCACTGACCTTAAATACCATCTCTGCTTTCAAATTCTAACCCTATTCAAAACTACTAAGTCTATCCGTCTATACAATATACCTTTCTGTTGGCCAGTTTTTCATGTACAAATTTGCTTTCTTCATACCAAAACAAAAGTAATACAGAAAAAGATCTTAAGATCTGGACAGTGCCCTTTTTATTTATTTTCTTAATATAATGAGATAAACTTGACTTGAATATTAAATCTACATTGTTTATTCCATCAGGCTGGTTTGATTGATCAGACAATTCTAAATATGTTTTCAAACAGAAAAAAAAATATCTATCAAGTTATGGAATCACCTACATGTACATGCACTCTGTGGAATATTAATCATACTGAGTAATCAACAACTATTTGACAAATTCCATAACCATATGTTCGTCAAAATTGAAACGGTTGCTAGGAGACAAATTTTATGATATTATGAGTGAACACTGGTAATAGAATATCAAGGAGCATATGTTATCAGTTTTAAAAAACACATCAATCATATTTAATATAAAACTGGTTGACAAATTCCATAGCCATATGTAAGTGAAATGGTTGCTAGGCGACAAATACGCACACATCATCACTATCGCTATGCGATAAGTCTCTTTTTGGGAGCACAATATATATTTATTACTGTGCTCTTAGGAGTCATAGGTGATCTAATTACAGGCGTAGAGTAACTCACCTGCAGGGCATACCTATATACATGCACATACTAACAACATTCCTATCACATTTTCAATCTAAAATCACCTTCCCTTATTTGCGTTTACATTGACACTAGTACACTTGGCCTCAATTCCTCCATCTGAGTTCAAAATATACATTAAGGTTGAAAGAACCTTGGTAGCCAATTTGCATAAAAATAAAAGTTATTCAAATCTTTGAAAACTTTGCCATATGAAAATTTGTTCCAGGTCCTTTTGAAATAATTAGACATTTTAGGAAACTTTTTATTTTTCAAATATTTGACGATCATTTTGGATTCCAACATGGATTATTTTCAAGATTATTTTGACCGCTTTCACAAAATAATACCACTATTTTTTTCTTGTTTTCAATCAAGAATGAGTTAAAGGTACATTTTTTTATCAGGGACAGTTTAAGACTTTTTTCCAAGACACATTTATATACTACAATAAAAGCGATTTCATCATGATTATTTTATTCAAAGCCTATCACATAAAATTGCTTCATTTCATAATATCATTTCATTGCGGTTTATTTTTATGTCAGCGTTTTCATTACAACTTGGGAAGACCGCTAACAATGTAGGGAGAAATCTGGTAATTTTAAAACTGTTCATAAATTTCAATAATGTATGCCAATTATGGTATAAAATGCTGGCAAAATACAAGGGATACAGATTTTGACTATTTACTGGCCTTAATAACATAATATCCTTTATAAAGAAAGATTACGATCAATATTAAATATATTTGATATTACATATAATGCTGCAATTTATTTGCAAATATTGCAGTGTGAGATATGATTATATAGATTCTCCCATTAGACAGAGATAATGGTATTTTTAGCAGAAAATATCTCAAATATCAAATTTTCAATTCCACTAGTCCCGATAGTCTAGAGATTTGGCTAAGAGATGATATGATCATTCTTAATTACTTTATGCTAATTTAACATTTAGTAATATACATTTTCATTAAGTTATACATTTCCATTAATGTCTGCCATACTCACCATAAGCTGATATAGCAAAATCTCTTATCACTAAACTGTTTAGTCATCAACTGTCATATTATACATTTCAAACTAATCTTTATCATCCATGGATGGGTTAATGATAAAATAAAAGGGTTATGAAAAACATACAGACCATACTCAATTTCTAAGTTCATAATCCTCATGAATAATGCATAAGAGAAGTAGATAGAATAACATTTTCAATCATGGTGAAATTCAGACATCAAAAATGGAAATCTCCTTATTGGAGGAAAGGAAACAACTCACACCAACTATATTACTGACAAACAGCTGAAATAAATTAGCATACTCAAAACCGGAATTGAACTTTTATCATTCAATGATGGTCAGATTTTGAACTGAATCAGCTCCAATTTTCGACTGATTTCATTTGGTCTAATAGATTATTACAGTATATAAATCTGGAAGTCGAGATACAAAATTGAGTAGTCTATGTTGCTATGTGCTAAATTCCCACCCTGATATTTGACATATACTTTGTACATAATGCTCTTATTGAAAAACTCTCTCATAAACAGATCACCATAAGCTTATAATAACCATTACTTTTTAACCCCAGGATTGATATATTTACCTAGCTTCTTAAAAACTAATCTAGAAACAGAGTCGACATCCGCAAAAAACTCAAAATCTATTCATTTTGACAGTAAAACAAGAGAAGATTTATTTCCAGGTGGACGGCCTGTTTAACAGGATTTAAGTACTGTGTACATATATACTTGCCAACGTGGCATGCGAGTCACTGTACATAACACCACTAACAAATCCAAAACAGATGATAACGTGTACATAGTGGTGTTATACCAACTCATCCAACTCATCCACTTTGTGACTATCACACATGTTCATGTCACTGAAGCAGAGAAACGTGACTTCCTGCGAGTTTCCTCCTACAGAAATTTCCAAATGTTGTTAAAAATTTATCATAAAAATAGTATCTTAGTGCGGCATGCGATATGATCATTATGGAGTGGTATGCAATATTTATTCATCTCAGTCTCAGCCTGTTGCCATCAAATACCATATTCATAGCTGTACAATATACAAATTGTACCAGTAAAATACACATACATGTATCATAATACAATGTTTTTAATTCAACAGTCTATCCCTGTACCATACCAATCCATAAGAAATCAATGAATGTACTATACATGTATGTACATGTATAATAATCGTAGGATAATTTATTGTATTTAATATGGCAGTGACTTCACATCATGTGTCATTAATTCTTGTTTTCATATATACATTCATATGATATAAAATATATACACTGTAAACCGATATATTTTCCATATAATATACATGTATATTGATACAACTGTACATACATGTACAATAAACCTACTATTTTGCCACTAGGAAATTTAGCTTTTTTGCAGTTTTCAGCAACTTATAGATGTAGTTCTCAAAGACAAATTTTTACTAATTACCTGACTGGCACATTGTGTTCACATACAAGAAGGCATTTTAGTCAATACATGTACTTATTTTCGCTAATGTATCATTCAACATTAATTCTCAAATACATCATACAGTACGTTTACATTATTACATGGCTAAATATTTAAACATTAATAGTATTGTAGTTGGATTCTCAATTTTCAGATGATTATGTATTGAATAATTTAAAGTGTGAAACTTTGAGTTACAACAACTAGGTCTTGGTTTTCTTCTCATAAATTATACACTGCTCTGTCATCGCAGCATTGAACACTATTTTTCTAGGTGAAGATATATCTACTACAGACACGCAATACTTATTTTACTGATTATTGTTGAAAATATTCATAATGAAACTTTGTAAGGGATGATTGCACAATATTGTACAAGCTCAACAAATGTACGCCAACAATCGATGCAATGTAAAAACAAGATGATAAACACATTATAATACTAACTGGAAGTCCAGCATTGTATAAAGCATGTATATCGCATTAGAAGTAAATTTTAATCAACTTATCAACATCTCAGTAGTAAATACAGAACCTGTTATCATTGACAGCGTGAAAGTTTTTGAAATTTGGTTAGGAGTGCCAAAATGAAGTTCAGCAATCACATTGATTCCAGACCCCCCTCCCCTTTAAATGAACAGAGTTTGTTTATTGAGCTTGTGTGCCATCATATGATTGTCCCTAACATGTCTCCCTTTCATCATACTAGATAAATAAAACCAACTATTCATATATCTACAATGTAGCTCAGAGACTTTGCTATCTGGCTTGACAATGCCATCTGCTAGATAGAACTATAGAGCCAGTGCCTGTATATTGAGCCAGGTAATCAAGTCTTTAAAGAGTTCAGACTAGCAAGGGATGTTTAGTATTCTATTTGAACAGATCTTCACATTTAGAAAAACTTTCTTCTGAGCCCGCCATACACTTGAAAACAGGCAAGAGTACCAGAAGACAAGCTATTATTTCTTATTATATCTTTTGAACTTAAGAGGCATTTGATATTAACATTTATTCCGCACATTTTTAAAGGTCACTCCTTTCAAGGAAAAGATGGTATCAACTGTTGACAGATGAAATATGTCATTAAACAAAAGGTTACATATATATCTTATATAACATGATTTTTATCTTCTATAAGCTATTAGGGTGTCTTTTGATTGTTAATACTGCCTACAGATATCAAAGGATCTTAGTGAAATCTTCCCAATATGAGTAATTTATACTCCGATTATACTGCCTAAAGCAGTAATTCTGTAGACAAATGAATGCATAAGTCAGTTTGCAAAAAAAGTTACCATCAGCAACAGTGTTTTTGTTACAGGCGGTATTATAAATGTAAAGTAGGTTTTACTATAATCTATCCGACTTCTCCATATTGTCATTAAAGGTCAGGGTTTCAATCCCATGTCCTTGCATAGCGTTATCTTATCAATGAAGCCATAAGGATTGCATTGGACATTTTCAATTTTTATTCAGGACTAATAGTTTCTGTCAGACTATCGTTTTTTTTTCCTACCTAAATTTTTATCTCGATCTGAACTATCAAATGAATAACAAAATTCGCTGCAAGTTCTACCTGATTTTCCTCCTCTGTTACCAAAGTTCCAAAACCTAAACAAAATTCCTGATGAAATATTGTATTTTTAAATTCCTTTTAAATTATTAGTTTCAACATTTTCAATCAGCATGAGAAACCATCTTTTGTATGAAACTATATAGTTTACTTATCTGCAGTAAATTGAAAATAGCACTTACAACTTGTGAGAGTTACCAGTATACAATACACAGAAATTACTTGACATTTTTTTCCAAGAAATTGAAGAATATATAGACGAAAGAACCATGAGAAAGTCTGCAGCTGGCATCTTTATGAATAGCACTTCCTTGGCATATACGCAGGTGACAATATTTACAGTAAGCCCTACTATACTATCACTTTCAACTTAACAAAGCTAAACTAACAGCTCTGCGAAGCTGCTAGCTTTGTCTTGTAAAACTCAACAATTCCGTGTGAAAACTTAAGTGCTGGCATATTTTGCAAACGCAAAGCCTTATAAGTGCCTGACATTTAATGCCCTGTGAAACTCTACTGTTATTTGTTTTGTTTTGTACATCGATCTACAATGTACACGAACTCTACTAGGTAAATTCGATGTACATCATGTACAGTATATAAATGGACACATACACTGTATTATGTATACCAACATGTAACATGCAAATTGTCAAGCTATATTCTTAGCTATGATTTCAGCAATGTTGGAAGTTCAAGTTATATGCAACCAGACTAATATCAAATTTGTGTATACATGTATGTGCATTGTAAATTCCTACATGTACATGTACACATGTCCATGTACAATGTAACCCTGGATCTTTGTTTATTTAAGAAAGTACACAGAACAGGAATTTACAAAGACAGAAAAATATCTAATCATATAAACATGTTATCCATCATATTTTCTGACGAATATAGGGTTGGAACACGTCTACTCTGTATGAGTAGGCACATACGTACACACACACACATACATACATGTACATCTGTTTCTTCATTTTATACTATAACATCTTCAGAATGGAACACAGGAAGGAAGAGCAATCTCACACAAATTAAGGATATGACATCAGTGAATTTAATCTGACTTCAATCAATTTTTAAAAAAAGCAAAATTAATATCTTCATATTACATGTAGCAGTGCGTTTTCCAAATGAATCCCAGTATGCGCGAGTATAACCACTTGGATAAAGATAGAGACAGAAACAGATCATTCCTTACGTTTATTTGTGCCGTGTCCAGAAAATTTAAAATGTATGTTACGTCTCTCAAGTATTGACTAGCGTATGCAAATATGGGTTGATGAGTTTTCTATGTTTTCAAGTCCTCAAGGTGAATGGAAAGGAAGGCATTTGCCTAGGGTTGACCCTGTATCACATTTACCTTTATTACTTGCAAGTGCAGATTCTTGTAGCTGATGCATTGGATATTTCCTGTTTGGTAAATTCAGGAAATTATTTGAAGGACACTTGCAAATTGAAAAACGCGAAATAGTTACATTTAACAGGTATATGTTTAATGTATTCCATTCGGGAACCTTGGTAACCAAGTGGAGGAAAGCTAGTCAAACTTTCACAGATTTGCCTTGTACCGTAATGTTAGTGAGAAACCCTCTGGTATATTAAACCATGGTAAAATACATGTATGTCACGCTGAGAAGTCAACCTTAACAAAAATACAAGTGGTAGAATGACTGGTGAACTTAGGTAAAGATTTTACCTGCTTATACCTGCTTTACTACCCATTATAAAATACTGGGTACTGTGAAATGTTACTGAAAAGTTTTGACAAACAATAACATTACATTATGTGTGTTGAAAATGTTGAAATTGTCATGCTCGAAGCATGCATGTACGTGTACATTGTATTTATTTTCTATGATATGTGATAAGATATGTGTACTTAAGTTTTATACAAAAGTTTGCTAAAGTTTACAAAATTTCCTTTAATCTACATTATTTATTCAAAGGGACTGCTATAATCAAGGAAAACACAACAGATCTATCCCGCAAAATCCTCATCCTTGGAAAGGCTTTCACAGATCCCTTTGTGATCTTTGTAAGTATAGCTACCTATAAACTAGATAACAGCACAAAGCCTCTGTCACTTCGAACAAAAACAATAAGATGCAGCATACATGTACATTCCTAGGGCACTTGTACCCATAGTAACGCCATTATTCACAATCTTACAGAAATTGACAAGCATAACCTATGCGTACATTTACACAAATGAAACTGGAGAGTTCTCAACACATATTGCCTTGGGGTATAACCCAACGCCAGAAGTGTAGGTGTCTATATGATCTTCTTTAGACTTAATGCATTATCCATTTCTTAAACATGCCTGAATCGTATCTATTAAAATCCTCAGACGTAGTTGTCAAGGCAACCCCTTTCATTCGTTGTCCAATTTCATCCTTGTTATCTATTTTTCGTTAAGGAACACTGTGAAATGAATATCACCATGTGATAATATACAAATATGTACATTCTGTACATGTCACATGTAATACTAAACATACACCTTCATACAGGTGTATATTGTATAGGTAGGCGTATTTCTTTTCTGATAAGAATTTTACACATTTTGTTCTCTATGTGTTTCCTAACATTGTAGAATGTTGATAAAAGAAGATTGGGGTGTATTAAAGTAGATTCCAGTGTAGGTGGTAATTAATACAGTGTATCTTGTAAAACTTACCACCTACATGGGATCATAATATAATGTACTTTAATACACCCCCATGTTTTTATCATCAAAAGTCTGTCTCCTACATCTACAAGTACATTAAACTCACCTCATCACACAATACTGCCTACTGTTGAGAACTCTCTCTGGATGATTTTTACCTATTTTTATTGTCCTAGCATTCTATGTATTTCAAACGTTACACATTCCCCGCTGCAAATTGCAAAAAACTCTTCCAAATTTTAGACACTTCAAGTCAGTAGTGATGCAGGCCAGAAACACTGATAAACCAATTGCACTAACTCGCAATAAGACTGAAATGTATTTCAAAAGTTACACATTCCCCGCTGCAAATTGCAAAAAACTCTTCCAAATTTTAGACACTTCAAGTCAGTAGTGATGCAGGCCAGAAACATTGATAAACCAATTGCACTAACTAGCAATAAGACTGAAATGCATTTAAGAAAATGGTCACCTTTAGAAGATGTTTTTATCTAATTTTCCTGTGGATAATTTAATTACGGGTTGAGTAGAGTTTCACTATTCCTACTCCTTTGCCTTTTTCTTGCTTGATCTTTCGTGTATCATCATATGTATCCCTTTTTTTTTTGCTTTTGTAAATAATTAAAATTGTTCAAATAAAAAACAAAAATGAAAGAAACCTTACACAATCATTTACAGGTATCTAGGTCTCCATGTTAAGACAGTGACGATAGCATCAATCTAGTTGTACGTGTATATGCCTATGTCTGATGAGCCACACTTTCTATTACCAACAGACTGAAGATGTACATTAACACCTCATTCTCACCATTACAAAATGACCCGAGGATAAATACAAATTTTTCATTTGTGAATTAGTTGCCCATTACAGATATCCATACACAAAATGGATGCCAACGGTACAACTGACATGCATTCTATAAATGATAGTACATGTATGGTGGCTACATCTGTGGTGCATATTTTTAAATTTTTATTGTATTACATAATCAAACTACCATAAGCTCTGATTTCTTCAAATTAATATCATTTTAATTACGTTAGACTTACAAATTTGGTTTTGTGTATGTTCCCTGATACAAGGTATGTAAGACGCAACATAGAAGGTAAATACGAGCAGAACTGAGAGTCGTTTTTCAAAGTGTATACTAAATACGAGCGTGTTTGCGATTGTTGTCGAGACTCTCGTCTTGCCATATACACAGGAAATACAACTGTATATGAGAGTGTGGTTGAGACTCTTTTCTTTCATATAAACAGTAAATACAATTGAAAATACGATACTAAATGTTAGCCGGTGAGGAGTGCATGTATACAAAAAAAACTTTCAGACTAAAAACTAGTTAATGTCCTAAAAACTTGAAAATAGCTGACACTTCAGGATTAAACCCTTCAAAGAGCTTAGTCTGCACAGTTCTGAAAATGTGTGGGAGGAATATTATGGATTTTCACTTTGGAAGTCTATAGTCTTATGTTTGCTACATCTATGTATATTGTATTTCAAAGAATCCCCAACATTACAAATAGTGTATACCGTACATGTTTCATCAATGCTATATCATTTAGGGTACAAAAGCAATCAACCCCCCACCCCCACTACCGTAACCCCACCTCCACTACATGTACTTCCATTCCACATCTTAAACTAAAATAGATGACTTTGCACGCTAGAGACAATCACATACATTGTATATATTTGCTCAGACTTTCATATTTCTACAGGTGTTTTGAATTTATGATGAGCCATCTGTCAATATTTTGTAGCCATAAATTCTTTAGATCATTCCACTCTTCAAAACAGAAATTACATTAATATGCAAGCCATACCATGTTATCTATTTTTTCATAATCATATGCATTATACAGAATTGTATAATAGTTAATTATAAGTGTACAGAAATCATAAAAAAATTCATATTTGGAGAACAAAAAATGTTTAACATTCAAATGTTCTTAGGTTCTTCTTTTATTTTTAATATATAAAAAATTATATATTTTTTCATGTCAAATTTTCATTATCACCATTCAATTGTACAACAGATGTTTTGTAAAAGTATTCCACCGGTAAGTAAACATAACATTTTCATAGTTTCCAAAATATATGTATAGCATGAAGTCACATGGGCACTAGCTTCTTCTGTCAACCCTCAATTTCCCCAAGTAATCCAAATGGTGGCCCAGGGCACGTGTTCAGAAAGTATGGCATTTAGTACATATACTAGCCACTGATTTGAAACTTGTCAAAAACTGTTGGCATTATACAGTAGAGAGATTGCGATTAAGAATTCATGCCCCTAGCCAAAGAGAAGTAATTTAGGACAGAGTTTGACCGCAGGCGATTGAATCTTTCCAATTTGACGAATTAACATCTGATGTAGAAAACCTTTATGAATTTAAAGTTCACTGTCCATCAAATGAAGTTACTACGTATCTAAGATGATAGGTGTGATGATAATGTAATGAAAATTTTATCAAAAGTTCAGTACAGAATGTCTCTTGGCTTAGAATTTACGAGATGGTTTTGCTAGGAGTGGTACATGTCCGTACAAAATGTAGGTAAAATTTACTTCCCCAGTGTACATGTAGGTTGTTTACTGCAGCCCCCCCCCCCCCCCAATCAATTTATAACTAAATAACATGATTTTGCAAGTACATGTAACTTAGATATTGGAATCTATGCCAAATGTGACATGTACTGTAACCCCCCCCCCCCACTATTTAAGATAAGAAAGATAAAATGTTCCATACATAACAAAATCAAAATAACCAAAATTTCCTATACAATCTTTAAAATGGAAACTAAAACAGTGTAAACAGCTTTAATGTTAAATCCTAACCTTCGACAGTTTTTCATTTTGTAGTGATTTCAATTAGGCATACAATACTGATATATAGCGTATACAAATCAACATGTACTGCATTCAAGGTATATCCATCCATGTAGTGCACAGTTGTTTATTTGTAGCTTATAGTGCTTTCTTACAGGGTAGTGTTTTACCAGTGTTGCCTACTAAAATTATATTACAATATACAACATGTACCAATGGAAATGTTTAGTGATTTCTGTTTTCCAAATCTTAGAAAAAGAAACAGCAGCTACATATGTATGTATAATGTTCACATTACAGATCCGAAACACATATTTCACAAAATGATAAACACATACTTATGATTCTGTCAACTTAACAGCTGTGGTTTTGCCTTTCAATCTTTCTGTTTTATTACTATTTGGTAATTTCATTTTCTTTGACTGTATGTTTGGTACTAAGATTATTATAAAAAATAACAAGACACTGCTTTCACATGTTAAGGCATTCACTATAGTATACATGTAGATGCTGACAGTATGGAAGTTGACGCTAAATACCTGTATACCAAAGATACATTTCTTTTAAGTTTTAGATGCATTCAGGTGTTGACACAGGCAATCAGACATGGTCGCTAAACTGACATTCAGAACCATTAGGTTGCTTTGTTGCCTAGCTCTGCAAATTTCCATCCATTAGCACATCCACAAAAAGAGCTGATTATGATCCGACTTAAGTCTCCCTAGTCTGACAAGCTGAATACACATATGCAGAGTCGTTAGACACAACCTGACTACAAATCAATGACACAAAAATGATGTTAACTATCTTAACTTTGTATCTCAGTTATGTACATACTGGTACATACATACATGTACATACACATGTACATACGTACGTACGTACGTACGTACGTACATACATACATACATACATACATACATAAAAATACATACATGCATACATACACATGCACATGAAAATACATATTATTACATACATACACATACATACATACATACATACATAAATGTACATACATACATACATACATACATACATACATACATGACATAATTATACAATGTATGTACATGTACTCTGTACATACATATATACATACGTACATATGTGCATACATAAATACATTGTACATGCATATACATATATACACGTTTATGTACACAAGCACACATATACATAAATCCATATTCATTTCAGTGTCTAAATTACAAAGCAGATTCATATCTCATGAAAGTATACTAACTATCATGATAACATTTGCAGTTGATCATGTATGTAAGTGCCTTTAAGTTTTGAAATGAGACAAGGCTGTCCATCACTACAGACCTTAGAATCTTGCGAGAGCCAACTCTTTTTGGATTAGCAAACAAAAAGGAAGTGACATTTACAAAGTAAATTGCAAAGGGCATTCAAATTTATACTTCTGGGCTAAGTTAAATATTTCAATACACATTGATGCGAGTAGATGTCTGTGTACATGTGACATGACATCTTCTATTCAGGAAGGAATCTTCTTACAATAAAAACTGCCTTTACAAATAATTTTAAAAGCTTCAAATTGACATTTTTCTATTTTTATTTTTGGTACTTTAAACATACCTTAATCAAGCGTTTCCACTTTTCAAATGTCAATCCATTATACACACACCTGGATCCTGAAACTTGCATTCACAAAACAACACTTTCAGAAATGTCATCAGTCGCACCACAGTACATGTATATTTGCATTAAAAAAGTTGTTGTTTTTCTGTTATTTATTCACATAAATTGGGCAGACATCATATTACTCAGGGTTCATGCCTTATTATTTTAAGTTGAGCCTTATTTCCAGAAGAAGACATACAAGTATCACTCTGTTGTGTGTGAAAGACTTCATGGGATTTCTGATAGAAAGGCATGTACATGCACATGTAATGTACAGCTATGATCAGGAAACCATGCATTTCAAACCAAAATATTCTGAGAGGGCTGCATGAGCCCCTCTCCTTCAGTGAGTCAACAGTACTGTCAAACGAAATTCAGTAGTGAATAAACAACATGACTTAAAAATACCTACATGTACTGATTTAAATTGACAATATAAGATAACACTGAAGAAGGGTGCAGCCCCCCCCCCCCCCCCCCCCACCTTCCTCTTAAAAATGCATGGTTTTGTAACAATATTATACTATCAACAGAATCTCAGTTATACGTTAATGTACAGGATTGTACACGCATTCATATTTGTTGTATTGTTATGCGAAGCGTAGCTGTAATGCAGCATATATAAACTGACGAACCTGTCACATGGTTTAGTTACTAGACACTGCCACTTTACCGACTCATGAATTGCAATCAGCGTAGCAATTACTTAGCAATCCCAGTAACAACAATCAGGATGGAGGCTTACTGGTGATTTCAATTTATATCAAATCATCTATAAAATAGGATCAGCTAACACAATCAATGCCATACAGTACTTTTACTTGTATCAAATATCATAGCTTATTACTTTCACTTGCTTTAAAACTACATGTAGAAGGAAATGGACCAGAACAGCATACATTTTCAGATCAGTTTAAATATTTTAGGTGTAACAGAAAACTGATCTCTTTTTAAAACAACAACAACAACAACGACGACGACAACAACAACAACAACAACAACAACAACAACAACAACAACAACAACAACAACACATTTTGAAGGATATTATATCAAATTACATATATGAAGAACCTGACATGAACAGCACCATAACATGTATTATGTACATATGTAATTTATCAAATACCTGTAAAGCAATACTTTGACATGTTTACCATGTAGGTGTGAAGCTCATCTTTATAGATCTACGACATTCATTTATCTTTTTCGCCTCATAACAGAGTGGTAAAAACAAGAATTTATTATCCAAATCAGGTCATTTATTCCCATTAGAGTATTAAGTAAATGGATGTGCTTTTAGAAGAAGTAGAAACTGCTTGAAGCAGTGACAAACACGACATGATCATTAGTGTTGAGGGTGTTACCATTATTTTTCCATGTAGTAAATATGATCTAAATGAATGTACAATGTACATATATTTTTATTTTAATCCGACTGTGAAATTACATGACTGTACAATGTACACTAAATCACACAGCATAATCTTAATCATACTTTTGTTATGTATACATCTACATGATTGTATGTATAATATATGCACAATGTAGACATACACATACATGTAGTAGTACATTCAATTTCGTAAACTCAATGTGGAGAGACATTACTATGAACTGTTGCAACACTTCAAATTTTTTCTATATGATATACCGGTATCTATATTTTGTAAGCACCCCAAATACACCACATTCAATTTAAGATCTATAAAACATATTTTTCAGACTAATGGTTCATGTAATGAAAATGATTGATCAGAGAAATGCCATATTTAGTTGCATATGACGCCCTTGAAATATCTCATTAAATTTCAACAGTACATTAATACATCAGACTTGTGCTGAAGGTCAATATGATTATGAATATCATCATGTCTACCATTAAAAAAATGCATATATTGTACATGTGCTAATGCCATGATGGCAGTTTCTTTTCAGAAAATTGTCAAGATTATAAGAACCTTTCAATTTGTTCTTGCATGTTTAAACTCTCTTCGAACAGTAATGACCTGTATTGGACATGACATACAGTTATTGGGTCAAGATGTCATATGGTGGATCCAATTACAGGCACAGACAGTTTGATGATGTTGTAGAGATCAGTGTAGTAGTAGACAGGCTGGCTGGCGATAAAACTTTTCTGAAAAGATCCATGCTGTGTTACAATTCTTATTTCACACATACATGTATATATGTGCACTATCTAACATCAGAATTTCCATCCATACATTTTCATACATACCACATTTTCTACATGTCTGTATATTATGGAAGTGCGTCAGACACAAATATTCTTTTACAATAGCTATAACATAAGAAAATTACCAAGCTTTGTTCATTAAAATAACAATATATTCATCAGACAGTTAAAAATATTACATTATTTGCATGCTTCTTTATTAATTGTGGTCCTGTCCAGCTGGTTTGTATGTCTTTCCATTTGATGACTTTTATGCAAATATAACCCAATTTGCTCATGATTGTATTGTGGATACGTGACTGTGAAACTTTGACTTTTATTACACAGCAACAGCAACTCTTACAGCAAATTAAATACCTGGATGTATGCCAAGAGATGATCCTGGCAGACACTGAGACGAATTTCTTTCCCAGGTAAACAGCTCCATGTAACATGTGAAAAAGTCAACATGGGGGTAGATACATTTGTAATTTAGCTTTTATACCTCAATTGACAACTGCCATTCAATTATTCGTGTGAATTTATCATAAACATCTTAAATGTTTTACCATGCACTCTCACAAAAAATATTTGCTTGAATGGAAACTGTATACTGAATGTTCTCTCCTCACTTACATTTCCTTGCTTGAGTGTGGTATTTACAATCATAAGGGTATAACGGGAAGCTAAATTCTGATTTTAAAAGCCTATAAATTGTCCACTAACCACACATAGGATATTGACAATTAAGTTTCAGGATATAGATTGCAGTTAATGCCAGTTCTGGCAATCCTCTTAGTCTACAAGTAATTCATCTTTATACTATGTACAGTTTGGAAGTAATGTCCTAGCGATGAAATTGCCCTAATCCTCGCAGTGTTATTTTCACCTACACAAGATTCCTAGCTACATGTACATCCATGTAATCTAAAATTCCAAGTGGAAAAAGGGTATATATAATACATCCTTGCAATTTCAACAGAATGCTTCAAGGGGAAGATACGAGCATGGGGACTGTGACTGTGTGTCTATTCATTCTGAGCAATCCTTGTGCATTTATTCTGCCATTAATCATGGCTTGTAGAGCATTCTTCCCCTGACTACTTTTCCATCTTCACTGTTACTGTGTTAGCACATTCAATTTAAACAATGACCACATAATGCATTTTTCTTATCCCTAGAGCCTAGTTCCAGTCTCTGTATCTCCAAATTGCAATGCAAGATAGGAATGTTTAACTTGTTTCTTTGGAAAACCAACTATGAACTCTTTATTCACTACTACATTTTCCATTGTTGGAATCCTGTCACTTTTTTTATCTTTAAACCAATGAATAATTAAATTTATTACACACACAAGTACATGTACATGTCACACATCATCAAAGTATGGACTTACGTTGTTTTTAATAGTTCATCATGAATAAATAACAGTTTGGGCGGGGGGGGGGGGGGGGGGGGGGTTAATTTTCTATATCGCCACCAACATAGTGTACATATTTTCATTTTGGGTGTTTTCGGATTGGCATGGATATATGTACATGTACATGTAGATGTGTGCTTTCTGAATGATAGATTCTTAGAGAGCTACTGTACAATGTATATCAACACTATGAAAATTGTGTTAACATTTAAACCATACAGTACATGTACGCCTAGCATCCTTTTACTGATATGCTACTCTGGTGTTCACGAGATGTTAATATTGGGTGGCTGGTTTAGTGCCAGCCTGGAGTTAGTACTGAGCAATCCCAATGCTATCCCTACATTTCTTGTATCTCTTTTTCTTGACCTGAATACTACATTATGTATGATATCATAGCCCTGGTAGGGTTTACTGTTGGTACATGTACAAAATGTATACATGTATCATATAATGATAATAGAACATGGCCAAACACTTCAAAAAGAAGAATTACATGTATGTACCTGTAAATTTGCATGTGTACTTGATATAATGTTTATTGAGGTCAACCAAATCATGAGAGACATATGAAATTCTGGTCTTGTTTAATTGCACTTTAGTTTTTTGGTCATCCATGACTGACTAAAAATAACCAAGATGACCTTCTCCTGTTTGTATTACATTATTCATGTACTTTTCTAATATATATTGCATTGTTATCTAGTAAATATACTGCTGAATAAACAATTATGAGATCTGACCACTTATAAAACCAGGTGGTTTTCATACATGCGAGGCATAACATTACATTTTGTATTTGTACGTCTGAGATACAAACTTAAGGTATAACACTTCAAAGGCCGTGTTTTCATAAAGCTTACTGACCTTGAAAATGTTTTAAATGTACACAAGATATGATAAGGATGAAGTAATGGTTAGAAAAGCACTCTAAAAGATAATGTCTGCATAAACAGACTTTGTATGTAAAATTTCATCTAGGTTTGATGTGTGTTATTGTTTATTACACATGCATGTACGTCACATGTCTGTCCGTGATCTACATAAGCAGCAAGCATGATTCTTGTGAGCAATGGCATGACCATTGATGCAAGGATACTCTTATTTGAAAACATATACATGTACATAATGTTAAATGTAACATAAAAGAGATAACAAAATGATTCATAATCTTGAAGCAATCCCACATACATCCATATTAGAACATGATGTATATGACGTATGATGAACAAATGTCTTTGAACAATGCAAATACCCAGTTGTTGTGTAAACCTGTGATTAATTTCATTCCTGTTGTATGTAATGACAGCGTACATGCATTTTGTACATCAGTTTCCATCAAGTAATAAACATTTACCATCTAAATTATTAAACAAACCTTTTGGAGGATCATTTGTCTTGATTATACAAGTATATTTCTATATGAATCACTTAATAGTTTACTCCTACGTATTGAGATTAATTTAGTGAAATTGTGTCAAATGGATTTTATGATGTGTAAATGTTAAATGTACATATATCATCTGTTTTTCATATCCTGCCCACCTGCTTGATAATAACAAACCATTTGAGAAACCAATCCACACTCACAATTATCATAGCAAGTACATGTATGATGTTATTGTTACATGATGTTGAAATTCCTCAACAGAATATCATTTTTACACCGAACCTCTTGAAAGGATCACAAACAAAATAGACTGTAAGACTGTTCAGCTTTTAATTCCACTGGGTAAGTGGAGTATGTGCAAATACTGGATATCAGGAAGTAGTATTACTGTACAAAGACTTTGCATTAAGGTTTGATATTGAAAAGAAGCTGAGAAGTAAATATGATGTTTTAGAAAGTGTTGAAAAACTGATGACATTGATGTAACTTCTTTTTTCTTCGGTACCTGTACATAACTTAAACATAATTCTTGATAATAAAAGATACAAAAAATCATCATTATAGCAATCAATTGATTTCCAATTTTTCAGTAACTCCACTTCATTTTCTAATCTTTCACATAATAACAAAAATAACAAAAGAAAGTTGCATTTATTAATAGAAAATTTGCATCTGCAGACTATTAAATCTTAGCTAGACAAGTTTCAGATTTGGTAGAATTATATGTACTTCAAGCCAATCCATGAATACATCACAGTATAAAACACACTTGAAAAGAAATCCATTTACAAAATTAAATCCCTCTTGCTGTTTCCAATTGATGAATACATTTTGTTACTTTAATCTTCCTAATGTAAATACTATATGAAATTACACAAATATATGTATTTAGATCCCATTCTCAATATTTTGCTTCATTCAGGCACAGAAAATATGAGTGACTGAAGGGCCTTGTCACTATGAGCTGAAGATGAGGAGCGAAAACAGGTATTAAATTCAAAAGAGTATTTTCCAGCATACATGTACATGTACGCACGAGTAATGAAAAAGAGTGAAAATACTGATTTTGACAATGAACTGACTCAGTACTATACAGAATGAATGCCGAAAATGTACATTATGATGTAGAACTACAAGGGAATAATTTAGTATAAACCCATATTTTTTGTTTTACAATATTCAAGTTGGGCTTGGAAATGGTATAAATATATAAATGTATTGAAAACAATTCTGAATCAACACTGTCCTCCAAAAATAATTATCTTAAATATTTTTCTCAATATCATGACATGTTGTGACTGAGAATATGCTGTACTTGTTCATGAATTCTTTGAAATGACATCAAAATGTATGTTCTGTCTACATACATGTACACATGTTTATATACATGTATTAGTGTCTCTGTCTTTGAAAATTACCTTTTATCAAGTTGAAAAGATTATTATTATAATATAAAAGTACAATAATACACACAGTGTAACAGGTTCTTGGTGTTTTAATAACTCATAATATATGTACAGGTAAGTAAGAACATACTGTACTCATAAATCTATGACAATTCTTTATTTCACTTACCACGCATCCTACATGTTACTATCACATTACAAATTTGCTGTGTTTTACTTTTTGTCTGTATTCGCTTACACAAATTGCGTGAAAATGAGAAGAAAGTTAGCAAATCCTTTCACAGCTTACAGTTACACTACACTTGTATTCTAAAGTGCTTTTCAGGATGACTTAGATGACATTTTAGACTCTTCTTGCAATCTTCCCTGTCATTATTGACAGCTCTGTAAAGATCAGAGGGCAACTTGATTGACAAAGTAAAGACATTTTAATAAATGGGATTAAAGCTTCTTTTCACATTGATCTCACAGTGGGAAAGAACACATCTGATTGCTACAAAGGCTTTGTAATCTTGAGTCAAACATTTTCATGTTTTCTATGCTGTACACAACAGTTATTTCAATTACATAATGAATTTATAGTAAATATTCTATCTTCTTGACAACATAATCTGAAGGATATATTAGGTGTAGAATTTGGTTCAAGCGTTTCTCTCAATGGATCAAATCACTGTCATTGAAATTTTCAATATACAAAATGTACAGATGTCCAAGAGTAAAATGAAAAAGTATATTTTGTTCAACCTACATGTACATTGTATATAGTATTCATATATGTATTTACAATTACATGACTGACTGATTTCGATTTAACATTTAACATTTTAGGTTTAAACAAACAGCTGTTTACAAAGTGGTTCTCAAAATATTTGTCCTACATTTGTACAGTCATGTTCATAATGACACAGGGTCATCATACTGTTTACTAAAAAATCTAGCTGGGAGAAAAACAAGGAGAAAGCAGATATTATCTCCCAACCATGCCTTCCTCATTCCCTTGTGGGTTCATTTACAGGTTGCTGAGATTACCTGGCCTTGTGTTGATGACTCAAGTACACATCTCCATTCTCCCACGAGACCAACTACCTTCATGGATGAAATTCATCAGTTTTGAAGACTTTCCATAAGTGTTTTCATACATTTACATGTAGTTTCATGAAAAACTTCAAAAATTGAATGATTAATATGTAAATACATTTATATGCAAATTGCTGTTTCAGTATTCAAATTTTGATTCATAGTACTGGGGTATGCTAATAAGAAGAGCTGTCAAATATTGGCAGGTGCAATAATACTTTACAGTAAGCAATCTCTTTTTTCGATTTTGTGGTTCAATAATGCAAAGCGCAAAGGCCCCTACAGATTAATATACATAAGCCAGCAGAATCTGCGTAACATTTAGAATCGATTATCATGACATTTTCCAAATGAAGATAGCCTGGAGTATTTAAAACTACTGTGTAGTAGATTCAGATAAATATAGAAATATCACAGAAGGTTTAAATGTTTTTTATCAAAAAAGGTAACAAAATGAAACTTAACATATTGGGTAATCTGAGAACCGATGTTACTTGCAACATGTTTAAAATCAAGATGGAACCCACAGATATTATTAGTCTGACGGACAGGTACATATACAAAAAAAACGTACATGTATGCTCTGACTATGCTGAATGTGAAATATTGTAATAACTACACTTTCAAGTTTTATAAAAGATAAAACATAGAATGCACCTGTAACCTTTTCTTATCAATTCTTGAAGCCCAAAAAGAGATCTTGGAATGAACACGAATGTTTTTAATATATTAATGGAAAAATAAGTAACTGTTAAATCAAATGTCACGACAAGGCTTCACTTATACATGTACAACTCCCACAAGACTCACATGGTGCGAAATGATTTGAAATTTTACTCCCCACGCATCACACATGCATCCCCAATCCTTGGAGATGCTTTAAAGCTTTCCATGGAAAAACAGAAACAAGAACTGTTGCCCTTCTTTCTTTTAATAACAACCAGGTCAAGTACTTTTGCAACAGCTGAGTACATGTATATCCAAGGAGTAAAATCTGTGATACATTTCTTGAGTTGGTTTGTTTAGTAAATGATAATCCAGATGCTAGACACAGTATAGGTTTATTTCCACCCCCTTCAAAGGTCTGCTATTTGCATTATCGTTCATATCACTTTCCTTGTGTGATCTCTCACTCGGTGAAATTCTATCCATTGAAACCATCTAGAGGTCTACAGTTTCCAAAACATCAAATAAAGATACATCATCTTTAGAAAAGAGTAGGATACATTTACATAGACACACACGGTTATAATTTGTAACAGTCACTATACATGGAAAGAATTCTTCAGAACATAACACACATTCTTTCTACACTACAAAATGGTTCACATGATGAATGCAATGCGAAAGATGAACTGAACTCATTCCGACAAAAATGTATCAAAATATATTTTCGGGCCGTTCTATGTTATAACAGTGTACACTTATGTCATTGATTCCTCCATGCTTGAAATGAATGAGATGTTGAAAAGTGCCTTAATTATTCATAAAGCTTAAACAGGAATGATTAATATATAAATCCGTAATATTTTTCTTAATTCAGCTGGAAAATACTCAACAATGACCACTACATGTACTCATTTTCTACTTGTAATGACAAAGCCCCTTAACTTGTATTTTCCTTGGCTGAATAAAAAAAATAAGGGGCAATAATAAATACAGTGATATACATGTACTACCAAACATACAATTGTATATATTGTATACATGTAGTGTATACCTCTGAAATTACACTGTATTTTATTTTTCAAAGTTTTTTAGCCGTATCCCTATAGAATCAAAGACAAAATCAAAATAGAATGTACATACAATCTATTCATGTATGAGTGAAGTAAGAGATGATAATAGAACAAAGTGCTTATTGTCTACCTCATAAATATTCCTTTCCAAACTTTTTACTTTATTTTAATGCTGGCTTGTGTTAATGCTAATGTGGTGTTAAAACTACGTAAAGCATGATATCAGCTTGTAGCCAGCCAGGAGCTAGCACAGCAGGATGCAAATCTTGAGCTGCACTGTAAGGTCTGTATACAAATGTACTAGTGGGGACACAAGAAGATGAGATACAGAGTTACGTGCAAAAATGCATGTGATCTATTCTTCATACCAGACGGTTATGATGAATAGGCCCCTATGTGTGTATGTCATATTGATTAATCATCAAGAATAAAGTTCTTACTGTGACACAAACATACATTTATAAGTCTGAAAATATATATAGCTTTCAATTTCCTGAATCTTATCTGAGTTAAAAACCCTGACAGCTGTTTAATGTTAACATACAGATATCACTTTTTTTGTTACCTGAGCGAACTATTAATGTTAGTCCTGACACAAGGAATCACACTAATGTGACCTCCAAAGCATTACAATAAATTGACTACATGTTTTTCGTTTTATCAGCCATGACTTTTCCCTGACCTGACTGACTTATAACACCATTTACAAAATGTACGAGGTGAAGAGGATGTACACGTACTTGCAACTATACCTTGGAATCAATTCACAGGATGTATAGGCAATGACACATCCTTGTAGACAATTACAAATGTACTAATTGTTTTTTTTTTCTCTGTAATCATGTGTGACTCCCTAGCCCTTCATAATTTTAAAGATGTTACAGTCCTATGTGAATGTAGATTGTACAATTGTGCACATACATGTACATTATGAATATCCTCTACATGTAATAGTTTAACTGTACATGTAGTTGTATTGACTGATCAACTGGGGTTGCTGGTGGCCGAGTGGTTAAACCACTTGTAACCACTACAGTCGAAGTTCGAGCCCTAGTCTGGGTTTGATTAAATTTGCCACGTTGTAAGTACATGTAGAAGTGTGTCATTCAGTTTGACTCTACCAAACAACATACTGTAGATTTCCCCAGGTATATGTACATGTATACTCATTACAATACTGAGCCCATGATGGGTGTCCCTCATTGGACTTTTTGGGAGGCAAGCACTGATATGTGAAGAGAACTACCTGTATACAGTAAAGAAAGCTAAAATCACACCTTTGTATAAACTCAGAACAAATTCTAGATACATTTCTAGCTTCAGGAGTAGCCTAGGACATGTAAAATATAACTTTGGGATGGTAAATTAGAAATAAATAGCACATTTGGATGTACAAATGTACATGTAGATGTGTACTAGAGACCTTGAGGCTTGATCATGCAAAGATTATTCAGCATTAATGTCTCTATCCAAACTGGCAGAATAGTATGTCTGTAAAATTGATGGCAGGTTGGTATCCTGGGTCTCTGTTCAGAATGGGTCTCCTCTATTTCATAATTACTCTCAGACAATATAATACATATTTGTATTCATAATGTTAATTTCAATAGCCAACTCTAATACCATCTACATTTGTAGTAGCAGACATAAGATATTTCATAAATACACATTTAGATCTTGACATTTTCACATACGGAAGTTTCCCAACAAACATCTTACGATCGCATAGAATACATTTTGTATGCATCCTGTTGGAATATGATTCAATTGTACTTGAGATAACTGAATACATTTAGATGATTGCCCTTCTGTTTATCTTATCTTAGATGATCACAAAGAACTGCAAATTTCAAGAGCTTTGTTTATGTATGATCAGACTCTTTAGTTACCTTGTTATATCTGTCATCTTTATGGGGTGTCTAACTTGGGAAATCTACGAATATTCTTTTGCATAAGAAACGACATCTAAAGTTCATGTTTTGCTGACATGTAGCTGACTAGGGACATGCTGACTTCCGCTCAATCATAAATTTTGTGCAGATTGCAATACATTGTGGGCACAGGCCCCCTTCATCAATGTCATAGATTTCAAAAGAAGTAGGAACAAAACTACATGTATATTACATGTATCTACAACATAAATATTACATTTTGCATCTATGTACAAAGTGTATTAGAATACGCTTACGCAAATTAAATTTCATTTTTATGCAAATGACAGGCTAATTTCTACTTCTATACATATAATTTATTGGCACCCTCTTAATATAAATTTGTGACAAAGCATGTTATAACATCTTTGGAGCTAACAAAATCTATTTGACAGTAAATTAGTTGCTAAAATACAATTATCATTGAGACAATCAACAAAGATATATATTGATATTGACATTTATATACAAAAATAATGCCAATAATAATCTTTGGATCAAGTTTGTATATAATTTTTACATTAAATTTTATGAATTGTCTAAGTTAAAATATCATTGTTTTGTTTTATTATGTTACTCTTTTATTACATTATTTTTGTAACAATGAGAAATTTTATTTTTATTTTAATGAATAGACAAATAAAACATTTCAATGATTTTCTGACACAAGTCTGTATTAGAATGTGTGAATACATTAGTCCATTTAAAAAAAACGTCAAATTTTGCCATCATTATGATTCATATTTCTGTGTGTGAAGACATTAATATTCTTAGCATTTTTTGAGGTCAAATTGCATTCTTTAAATAGAGAGGCAGGTGCATGACAATATTACTGCAAACATTCCATTAAGCAGTCTTTATAACCTTGCTCTCCTTCTCACCTACATTACAATGCATAACACTGTTGCACCAACAATCACATTCAATTTAATTCCATCTGACTGATTCGGTTAATTAAAGCACTTTTCTCTTGGATTTATCTTTTCCTGCTTTATACACTGAGAATAGATATGAGTGTGTTCAATGGCAACTTTGAAAATAAATTATAATATTGTGACTATACTGTATTAACTGAAATAATAATTCATTTTGCTATGATTTTTACAATCCTTCTCATGGGCAAATAGACATACACAAAAATGTACAAAATGGTTTGTTTTCTCCCCAGACACTAAATAAACATAAAAAAACACAAAAAAGTTCATGTTGCCTATCCCGCCTATAGTATAATGCCAGAATCAGAAGGCAAGTATTTCTAACATGTTTGTGCATAGTAATATTATGAAATTTGTAAGTAAAGAATACACTTTACCTTCTAAATATTAAGACAAAGTGAAAATACTTTAATTACTGCAACATTATCCAATTATGTCACTTTTTATGTGATTTTAAATAGTACATTTTGGGGGAAAAACTTTGTATGGATTGATTTTCAATTTGTATTGTAATGACTTTTTTTTACTTTTTCTTGCAATTTTTTGTGTATGATGAGTAATTAATTCAAAATAAACTATTATTGTTATCATTAATAAACCTTAAAAGAGAACTGAATGCCTACATGTACCAGAGGAAATGATATCAAAACATGTTCACATCATGACATATTTTGCATATGCAGACAGTGTATAAATTTAGACTCGACTATTTATCCACTAATTATTTATATTCACTTTGTTATATAAATCAGACTCTGAAACATCAAAGCTGTACACCAATATGTTATCATGTTAGCCTCCATTTTCAGCTTGAATGCAATGGTTTAAACCTTTTGGTGAAACTGTATATAGTTACCTAAATCTACACTTGATTTCTATAATTTAGACTTTACTGGATTTTACTGGATGTCAAATAAATATAACTTTACAAGGGAGTCATCTTCTATGCTCGGTAGTCAAATAGCCAGGGGAATTGTTTCAGCTACAATTTTCCAATGATTTTCATTGGTCTAACAGACTACCATCTGATAAGTTTGGTAGTTGAGATACAATGTTTAGTAGTCTACATGTATGTGTCCAGGACTACCGCTAATTTGGTAGTCTTGATACAATGTTTAGTAGTCTACATGTATATGTCCTGGACTACCAGTACTTTGGTAGTCTACTGGTAGATACATACGTACATAGCCTACATTGTGCCCTGGACTACCGCTGATATGGTAGTCTAGATACATGTACATGTATGATGTTAAGTAGCCTACATGTACATGTATGTGCCCTGTACTACCACTAATTTCTAGCAATGAACATATCCATGTAGAATACGATGCCATAGTAATACATTGTACATGTATATGGTGAAATAGACATACATGTACATGTATGGCATGTGCTATGTACATTTAATTGTACTAGGGTCACTATTACAATTTCTACTTCATAACAAATTTAAATGATTATGTACATAAACCATATCAGCAGGGATATCTGCTGTCATTTAATTCCATACTTTGTTATATACCATCTCCTATCATAAAATGTAGTTTTTCAATACCCTATTATCCATAATTTATGCTGGATTTATGGTATCCATCTTGGTACAGAAAATTCCACTGCATGTACATGTACATTTGTGTGTGTACTATAACACTAAAAAATGAAATGGATATTGGCCATACATATTTATAAGGAACATCAACTTTGATGGTTTTTATTCATATTTGTATCGTTTTATATTTCATCAACTACATGTACTTTCCCCACTTTTCGTTATTCATAATTTATACAGAATTAATTAAGTTCATGTTGGAATAGGAATTCTGATATACATGTCCAATATTAAAAGGAAAAATTAATGTCTGAGTACCTTCTGAGAAGCTCTACCAATGAGTAAAGACAAACAGCTTTTTTTTTAAATCTGAAAATGGATTTTGATATTTATGAAGAATGGGGATTGTTCATATTGTTACTGAAAATTCCAGCACACACTAAGACATGAAATGGATATGTGCAATATCTGTAAGAGAAACAGATTATTTTTCATCAATAAATTTTCTACCTGTACAAATGGTTTCATGATTGAAGTTTAATGAGGACTAACTCCAGTGAGATCAATGTCAATTCATATGTCATGAAGATACAATGTACCTACAGCAATGCAATACCGGTATATTATAATTGCCAGGTGCTCAATTTCAAGGTCGCTTTTTCCTAAAATACACATTCATACATTTGAATTAAAAATTAATTGTATATGTGCATTCTATTTGTGTATTATTATTATTGTGTCTAGTATGCTTTTGTACATTTGTAAATATACATGACTTACCCTTTATTAGAGTTTCTGGCTTTGCACCAAATCAAAACATCCCTGTTTAAAAGAATTCAAAGTTTCCGAAAGGAAGCATTACTCTTATATATAAACTCTGCTTGAAATAGTCTGTATGTAGATACAATTCTCCAATAGTTTTGTTTGCTTAGCCAAAGAAATTATGAGTAACCTAAGGGGCCTTGTCAATACGGGTTGCATGATGAGTAGAGACAAAACCTTTTATATCACAAGTATTTTCTGGCTGAATTGGGGAATGATATCATTATACATATACATGCATAATTTATGCAAAATAGGGAGATTTGGAAAACTTTGATTCATATTTTGAGCACCACAGAATGAATGTCGCAGGAGATAATTTGTTGTGATGACACGATGTACAACAACCAGCTAGAGGTATATCACCCATGATATTTTTTGTTCAGAAGTATTCAACGTGGCTTACAATGTATGTGTGGCACAAACATGTACATTTGTATGTATACTCTCAGTGACTACATAATGTATATATGAATTCTGATACAATCAGTAACCAATTCTCATTCACAAAAAAAAAGAGCAAAATCCCTTTGGAACCTACAAATGTATACTAATCTATAGGAGCCATGTAGGAGAAAATCACCATCCATTCACAAGTACAATGTATATATAATCACTGAAGCAATGCAAACGCCGTGAGATCTGTTTTGATAGTACATAGTCTACGTCACTGGATAACCTTCCTGGCATTTACCTTCTCTAAGTGATCAATTCCACCACACTTTACTACGGAAATGATGACATTGTAATGACAGTAGATTTGGCTTCATTTTTTTACCCTGCCAGGAAATTTACTTGATGTGTCCATTAACCTCACAGACACTGTATTTATACTGTAGATTTCTCCATACATACTAATATTTACGAGGTACATGTATACAGTCATGTATTGCAGACAAATTTTCAAATCCATTCACATTATCGACACTGAATCTTGACACTCAAATATCTAGTGTTATCGATATCATAAAATTTTAATAATTTTCATTCAAAAAATCTGTCAAACTCTCTTAAGCACCATACCACATATTACACTAATGTATACCTCATTCAAGCCTAGTTAAACACATTTGGGCAAACAATATGGAACTAACACCTGGTCATTTGATACTACAACAATATCCGTGTGTGAACCAAAACTTGCAAAATCACCATTATTTTTCCATATTTTCATAAATTATGCTTGCAGAGAAATAACTATATTACTCCCCAAAATTGTTCTTCATTCAGCCCGAAAATACTTGTGACCTAGGGAGTCTGTCACTAATAGTCTTTTGACACATGGTAACAGGACTCCTTAGGTCATTCATATTTTCCTTGGCTGAATGAAGAAAAATATTGGGAATGATAATTAAATGTACAATGTACCCCGTAGTTTGCAACACCATGTAATATAATCCTTTTTTCGATGCGTACATTATAATTTAGAATTCCATTTATTTCACGTACATGTACATGTTTGCCTTTCTTCTCTTTTTACTCAACTTCATGTGAAAAATACTTTCTAAAAGACCACTTTTTTACATCTCTTCTAGTCTGGATACCAACTGTGGTTTCTAACCACATTGAGTGAAGGCATAAATCATAACGATACTGTTCTACATCTCTCCCTACATTACTAAAATGAAAACATTCCGGACAAATATTTTTAGCATATCTGAAATCCCAAGAGTGTTTCCTAAATGTCATTCCATATTAATATTCCATTGACATATTTTCCATGGATTTTTTTTTTCTAAATATAGTCTGGACAACTTAACATAAATTAATAACTTGTCTGATAATTACTACTTGGCATTAAATGACTTAATATATATGGTTATTACATTAATATTTCATTTAATAGTAGTATGCTGATTATTGATAATTCTCTTTGATACTTGTAGTAATTTAAAGTATATTAATGCAATATCATATAATAACAGTTATTTATCAAAATTTGTCAGATACTGCAATTGACAGTTTTATTTAATTAAAGGGTAGAGTTCAGATCCAACATCATTTTTTCATATATGTAAATGTTAAAACATTATACATGCTGAATCAAGTCACTATCTACATATATATTGGGTACAGTAGATACTGCAGTAGACAGTTTTACTTTTAGTTAATTAAAGGGACAGACTCAAGACCATAATATTTTTCTACAAAAATATACATTTTTTTTTCTTCATATTATTAAGTAAATGTTGAATTATTCTACATGCTAGTCACTGATATATCAGTAGATACTGCAGTAGACACTTTTAGATAATTAATGGGACAGACTCCAGTTCATATTTTTCTATTGTTTTTTTTCCTTTCATATCTAAATGTTAAATAATTCTACATCCTTAACAATTATATCAATAATGACAAGGAGCTCTGTAATTTTGTACTGACTATAAAATAACAGAGACTTAATTGTATCTGCATGTACATTGTATGCAAAACATAATGTGTTTGCTTCAAAATTCAAAGTTTGAATCTACATACAGGTACACGTAAATGTACAGTAGCAATGTGTATATGTGTACACATGAAATTTGTTTGTTTGTTTGTTTGCTTGTATGTTGTCCTTTAACTGGAGGAAAATGATATTTTCCTACATCCTTTAACTGGAGGAAAATGATGTCTTCCTTGTGTAGGAAACCATGATTGAGTGCTACATTAAACCCATGATGTATTTCTAGTGTTCGGCATTAGCAACTGTGGAGATCAGACTTAGATGTACGATAATGAAAGTAAATTCCAGTTGTTTTTAGTTTGGAATATAAACAGCTGTATACAATGTACATTAACTTCTTTCACAACACATACAGTAAAGCACACAAGTGAAATGTTCACATAATATAAAATTTGTCACAAAGCAGTCACCACTGTACAGTAAATTCAATCTTAATTCAATTTCCTCTTCTGGACATAACTTCAAAATAAAAATGTAAATTGTTCACTTTACATTTACCTTTCAATGACACAGATACAAATTGTGTTCTGTTTATATATTCTTATCTGCGATATGTCCTAAAAAACACTTGGTTAATTGGAGATCTCTGGAGAATCCTGCTACCTGATTAAATCAAGTATCCTCCCGCATGCATGGCAGGAATTGCAAATGAGACATTTACCTGCTCCCTCTCTCTCTACTCAACCATTCATGTAAATTCATGCATATAACATGTAACACACACTGCTACTAAAGTAGTCAAAATGCCATTTAATAAAACCACTTAATATGTATTTGTATGCGGTAAATCAATATGTGTGTGTGTAGAAATAACAAAGTCTTGTGTATTTTTTATCATTTTCATTCTCCACTATGTCGACCCCCCCCCCCCCACCACCAACCCATCCATAGCCAACTGACCCAGTTCAGCCATAACGAAAATATCAATAATGTTGACTGCCAGCATTTTTGACCACTTCTATTTATATGATAATTTTGCTGTATAAGTACTATTTGTGGATATTTTTGGCCAAGTGTCTCACTTCAATGCGTCTCAAATAAGACCATGATGCCTGTTACGTCATATCCTCAATGCCTACAATGATAAAATACCCCATATTTGTTGTTTTTGTGTTTACCCTCATACCTCTGGCATGCACCAACTGATTTCAACCAAACCTGGCACATCAATCAAAGATGGTAACATGGTAATAGTTCTTTCTCACTGTGTACATAACTGATGAAAAACCAACCCAGCTATACATTTACATACTATCATACATGTACATAAATGTGTTATGATTCAACACAAGCCTGTACTATATAATCACTGAAATGTATACATAAAATATTGTTGTGAAAGTTAACCTTTGACCTTTACTTCTCTTGTATGCAGTTTGACAAGTCAAGTCTGGAGGGACCTACAAGTACATGTTATGTAGTTGATTGCTGTAACACTTTCTATACAACATACACGTATACATGTACACATGTACATGTAGTTGTACATGACAAAATATTATGTAGATGAGCACATTGACATGCTTGTGTTCCTATATGTACATTTATACATTTTGCAGCACACCTTGACACCAATGTACATATACATATACTGTAAGCGTTACTGCCATATTTTTCATCTTCTGTTCAGCCTCAGAGATTAAAGACAACAAAATTCTACTGTAACATTTGTATTAGTACGGAAAAGTATAAGTACACATGTAATGTGAGTGTATATGTACATGTATATACAAATATGATTCTATGTTTGGGTCACAAGTTCATAAACTTACATACAACTTGTCTCAGACTTACAAGAACATACACAAACAAAAACTTGGCTGGCCATTTTACCAGAGTCTCCAACAAATGAGAAACACTTCATCAATTAAGTATATTTGAATGCATATTTGAAATAAAAAGAATAAAACTTTTGAATTAATCTGATGACATGCCATACATTTATAATGCTTGGTCATGATCAATTAATGTAGAAAAATATATTTACTAAACATTTTGAAGTTGATTTGTAACATTCATTTCTGTACAGATGAAATTTAAAATGAAAACACAAGAGTGAAACATACATGTACAGGACTGGAGATCACACGTTTAGTTCAATTTCTAACTACATTTTTATAGGGAGTTCACACTACATTATATACACTTCACTTTGGCCACTTTAGAATGACTGGTCAAGTGTAAAGAGTTGGTCCAGTCAGTATACGTGTACATGTATGTAGGTTAGTCAGGTGCAAGCAGGTGGTTTGAAGTCAAGACTACATGTGCATGTAGGTTTGAAGTTGGGAGAAATTTATGAGACAGTGTGAATGTATTTGGGCCAACTGTGGTTCCACACATTTGATGATGCATGCAAGTCTCAGCTACTCCAATCTGACATCATACATGTACATGTATGTAGGCTTATGACAGGTTTATTGTAGCACTTTTTACTTTCCAATCTGAATGCCACCAAAATACATGTACAACCTTTTCAATCATTTCTTGTCACCATAAACTGAGAAAGTTGAATGTACATGTAGCACCATATAGTACCATATACATGTATATGTCTATATACGCAAGTATATGAAGCCTGAATTATTTGTGTGTGTGACCGATTGACCTAACCTAGTACAATTACCCTCAGTACCAAGGCAATGAAAATAAACAATACATCAACAATGTCTATTCTGTCCTGCCAATACCAACAGTAACTGTAACACAACACCACTTCACTGAGATACAAATGTACTGATAGACCTGCATGGTTGAGTCATCAATTATACTATGCATCACTGCATGTATCATTGTGTATGCCAGCTCAGGTCACAATACAACATATCCGTGTGTGCTATCATGACTTTCTGTAAGAATATGTACATGTAGGTCTCTACATGTACATACACATGTACAGTCTGAGGCTGGAAATATTTTCATGTAGTCTGGGTTAACTAAGCAAGTTCTACATTTGCAGGGCTTCACAAGTCACTGCATGGCTTCACAAATGCACATATCAGCAGCAGAATTCTGTCAGACACCATGTACAGTCATGTATCATACACAAATGGGCTAATTCAGCGATTTTTGTTACATAAGTTAACAATTAACATACAAATGTATATACATGTATACAAAATGTACAATATACATGTTTGAATCATTTGGGAGTAATATTCTGCTAGGCACCATGTATCAACTACATGTACATGTATACCTAGTACATGAGCTCATGATCATCAAGCTACATTGTACTGGGTATTTACTGTTATTTGTTTGAATCATTTAGGGAACAGTAAAAGTATAATATGGGGTTGATGTGAAGTTATCACAAGGTTGTCACTGATTGGAAAACATACATATACTTTATCACTTATTAACAATACAGCCAACAGATGGGCTTGCTTCCTTTGTTTTTTTAACCAATCAGAATGAACCTTATAGAGTGCTTCACATTATCTGATGATATGTACAATCATGATGTACATGTGTACCAATGTCTCAGTCAGTTTGGGGTGGTAAATACAAAATGTACAATGTAGACACATACATGTATTATGCATTTCACACGGTTTCATAATGAAACCACATCCTCTTGAATCTTATGATTGCAAATTAAGTGAACTTTATCAGAATCATCTTGGGGACGATCGGTCGCAAACTCGATAAGCGAACTTTGTTTGCTTAGGGGAGGGGGTCTGGCGATGCGTTAATGGAATTGCTGAATTTCATTTTCACACTTCTAAACAAATTTCGACAGAAAACTTTCATTCCTTCAATGATAACAGCTTTTGTATTTACTACTGAGATGTTGATAAGTTAACAAAAATTTAATTCTAATGTGAGATATGGTCCTGGGTTGCTGGTAATATTTTAATGTGTTTACAATCATGTTTTTACATTACTTCGATCGTAGTGGCGTGACCGCTACAGTTTTCATCATAGTTTACATCATATATTAACGTTTGATATCACACTTGTTAACATTTGTTTAGGGGAGGGGGAGGGGTTTTTGACCAAAACGAATGATGTTCGTTTGTTGAACTTGTGCGACATTGTGTGACCTTCCCTTGTACATTACCCACATGAGTTGTTTATATGTATAAATCAATCTGGCAAATGGCTACCAATATATTTATTTGGGGTGGTAAGTACAAAATAACATGTATATAACTACACTGTGTATTTTATATAGGCTTCTCTACCATAATTGCAGCCTAAGACATTAATCATCATATACAAATTAGATCACCTGCATCAGATATATATATCTTCTGTATTGCAGTGTTACCATGGTTAATAAACCTATGGCAAAACATTACCTTCCACGTCCACACTACTTTGAAGTGTTCGGGTCATGGAGGTCAAATGAGCGATGACTTTCTTTGGCATGTATATCATAAAAGACATATGAGCTGTCTTACATGTAGTGCCAACATGTTTGGGGAATACACCCATGTTTTTGTTACAAGTAGTTGGCTGGTAACATCATTAAATGCATGGATGATTTAATTTCACCATATGTATTTTCCAAACAAAGTTTTAGCCTTACAACAAAAACAGTGTAAATTAGGTCAGGTTTATGACAAACGTTGCATCTTCTCAATTACTGTTACCATGGTTCTGAAACTTTATGAAAAACATCAACGTCCACGTCAACACTAGTATGAAGTATCCAGGTCATGGGGATCAAACGAGATGCTTTTTATGGACAACATGAAATATTGCTTTAAGTTTTTAACTGTCCAGACGCCATGAACATAAATACTCTTCTAGGAACTGATACATAATATGCTGTACATTAATTTTGTATGTGTAATTTTCACTAGTCGATAGTCTCAATAGCTCTAACTCGCTGATAGCAAGAAGATCCTACGTTTTATATATGTAAAATGTCTAGAGGGCATGGAAATAGATATTCTTTTTCCAAACAGACCTTGGACATATGAACATAAACCTCATGCCATTCCAAGTAACTTTACACTACTTAACCAGTCTCCGTAAAGTCATCAGTTTTCATGTATTCAGCATGTTTTGAATTAATGACAGCTGTCCTGTATTTTTAAGCATTATGAGGTCAAGATTGACTATGATTGAAGCAATATAGATCACCAGAGACTTTCTCACACACCAATGAGGAAAACAGAGAGAAAGCCACTCCCTAATTTCTCTGACAGTAATTTTATGACTGCCGTACATATACACTAAAGTTTACAGACCCCAGATTTGCAGTTAAATGTACACAACTTCTAAGTAATTGGGTCCCAGAGACCCCAAAAACTAAAACTGACATAAAACCCGCTATAATTGAACAATACTATCAATATGTAAATTGTTCTCAATTTGTTTGCATTATGTAGACATAAGCAAACAAAATTAAAATTGGTGTAGAAGTGTTCCTAAGTCAAAACTGTTTACTTTACTTAACATTTTGGACCATCCTTGACTGAATTTGAGTGGGTTTGGCAGCATTCCTAGTCAGGATAAGCTTATAAACAAAAATATTCAAAATTAATCATACTAAAAAAATAATTTAAAAAAAATTAATCATACTAAAATGAAAGACGCTCTTTTCATCTTAACATGTGAACCCCTTATCTGAGATGCAAGTAATGAATATCGACTACCAAACAATCTCTTCTGTGAGTTTTTCTGTCAGCTTGCCTCATCCCTGATAATCACAAAAAGATAACAGATGCATCAAAATAATCTAAGCAAAAAAAAACCTGTTTATATTACATTTACAGTTCATTTTTATTACTAGATTAATGAAACCAATGGACTATAACTTGATGATAATTTCAATTTGAGTCCATCTAAATATATATATATATATATATATATATATATATATATATATATATATATATATATATATATATGTGTGTGTGTGTGTGTATACATATATACATGTATTATATATATATATATATATATATATATATATATATATATATATATATATATATATATATATATATATATATATATATATATATATATATATATATATATATATATATATATATATACATCATTTGTGTATAATACACACACAAACACACACACACACACACATATATATAATATAATATATATTATAATGTAGATACAAATGTACCATGACTCAAATTATAATGTATGAATTAGTTTATAACAAATGGTATAACATGTAAACGTTTCATGACTAACTGCCGGAATGTGTCATTCTACCAGTAGAATTGAAATCAAGCGGATACAGAAATTTGTCACACTGAAATATGCTGGTAAACAGTGAAGCCAGTCACAATGATATTGCTCATCTCAAAACATCCTTTGTTTTCACTTTCGCTTTGCTATTGTCTATTTTATGTATCAATATCAAATGAAATAATATAATGAAAACTCCTTTAATATTTTTTTTTTTTAATATTTTTTTAAATTTAAGAAAAACAAGGATATCAGTTTTATTATTGTCATGTCTAGGTGCTTTTTCCTTCATTTAAAAAAATTAATTTACAGCTACTTATGGGAATAATTTCACAATCATAATTATGAAATTATATAATATGCTAATTTTTGTCATGAGGACAGCTAACTACATGTAGTACTCATCAGCTTTATTCACAGACTCAATGTAAAACAGTAAAAGCCCATCATAAGGGGATGTCTTGTGCATATTTGTATGCATTACACAGTTATGAGTACAAACACTGACATCTACTGATAACAAATAAAACGTTTTCATTGCTTCCTATTTACTGAATCTAAATTTTAATATTACAATAAAGATTGAAAGCCTGCGATAAGGAATGTCTTGAGTATATTTCTATGCATCACATACTTTGCAGTATAAAACACAACTCTGTCAAGATGCTTTATGTAAATTATCGCTTTAAAAAACATTCCTATTTAATAATTTATTTAACCTAAATTTTAATATTAGGCCTAAAAAATAATCACTGCTGACCCTAAACTTTTTTTTTATGTATTCGAGAAAAAAATAATAAAATTGCAAAAATTGTGAAGTCTCACGAGAAATAGTAGATATCAGACACTGACATCAACTTAAAAAGACAAAATAAAACTGTTTTTCTAATCTGTAATGGCTGTACCTCTGATAGGAAGAAACAGAGACCATTAGGAAAACATTGGAAAATATAACTACCTGAACTAGACACTCACACATGAAAAATAAATATAATAAAGTAAAATAAAAAAGTAAAATAAAAAATCTACCTACCCCATCTATTCTAAAATTGAACGTAATCAGAACCACACAATTTTTATTAGGCCAAAGGAAAGCCATAATATGTATAATGTGTATGCATCACATAGTTGTCAGTATAAAACCCAACTCTGCCAAAATGCTTTATGTGAATCATTGCTAAAAATGTTCATATTTACATAACCTAAATTTTAATATTTAGAGTAAACATTGAACCCTGTGACAAGGGATATCTTAGCATATTTGTAAACACAACTTAGTTTTAAGTACTAGATGCAAGACATCTCTGCCAATACAATGTAAACAAAACGCTTTAATTGAAGGGAATCATAATTCATTGCTTAAAACACTTTGATATTAACTTAATCTAAATTATAAAAAATTAAAGTCTTCCCTTTCTCTGGACGCATGATACGGTCAAATTGTATATGATGTATATGTACATGTATGTACAAGATATATACATTTACAGATACAAAACTACCTGCCAATAAAAATTAAAATGCCTTAAGTTATTATATTAAAAAGCATTACTAAATGCTTTTAGTATATATTTGATTAGCTTGAGGAGGAACTGCACTGGTTTTGTTTGGGTGAACAATAGATTTGAAATAATTATGCATACATTTTGAAATTGTGAAATTTTGCATTTTATGGATGGCATCGATTTTTCGGTCTAAAATGATCATCAACTCTTGACTCAAAATTTGTTCCATATTCTGTTGTTCACTCTAGGTATTAGTTTCATCAACCCAGGAAACACTGCTGTCACAGCAAGTTATATCATAAGCAAAAGATACAATTTGCTTTTGTATTTCCATTCCTATTCTAGCAAATTTGGACAAAAATTATAATATCAACATCATTAATACTAGTTATGTTTCATCATTTGGTATATACACCAATTATTAAGTGTATTGTTAGTTTCTGAAGCAATAAATACTAGAATTTTCAGCAAATTTATAATTTATTAGAATTGTGAAAAGTGCAAAAAATGTACATTAAAATAACTTGTAGTTCATAATTACAGATTATCTTAATATATTAAAGAACATAGTTTCACCCCAGTTTTAGTTCATCCACAGACCCTCCCCTCCACCTCCACCAACAGTTGGTGGAGAGGCTATGGTTTATCTTTTATCATTGTTTGCATTCTCTTTTATCCATTTTTTAGATGTGAAGACGGTTTCTGGTGTGCGACCAAACTATGAGAGTACTAAAAATAAAGAGACATTTTTTTCCTAAAATTTCAGCATCCTTGTATCATTTTCAAATATACCAATTCCAGCAAGGTTTTTGTCTACATCAACTGGAGGTGGACTAATACTGTAATTGGACTTATATTCTTTTATTCTACAAACCCACACATTTTCTGAGTGAGATATAGGTTGACATGCTAATATTATAACTCACATGAGTCAGCCAGACACTCACAACCACATATCGATTATTAGTCTTTCTCCTTTGAGATTAAACGTGTTGAAAATTGAACACTCCAATTCATTATTCATCATTTGCATTTACAAAATTATAACTAATTAGGTGGAAAAATTGCCTCAAGCATGGCCTCAACTAGGTTATCATTACATTGAACCACCTACACAAAGTATACAACATCCTCTGTGATAATGATAATAATATTGATGGATTAGCCAGCATTGAAAGCCATGACCTCACAATTGAATGTCAAAGACGTAAAGACTGATTGCCTATGCTTTAAATCAACATGTCCTAACAACACAGGATATGAAATTTGAAATTAAAATGAAACTGGTACGCAATATTTTTTTGGGGTTATATCTAATATCATGAACACCTAACACAGATGAGTGTGCCAATGTTTGCATTCACTGTAAACAGAATAAAACAGGACCTGTAAAATGCCAGAAAATTTTATATTGAAAACAAACGCTTCCAGGTTGATACATGTATATATAATCAAATCATCAAATTTAATTCAGCAATATTTAGATTTTTTCTCAAATTTCCATTATTTTTTTAAAGTTATACATGTACAATGTATATTAATATGCTTTTTATTGCCTTTGATCACTGAATATTATATATATATACAATATAATTATATAATGTATATATTAATAAAGGCGTCTCTCTGGTGTTCAATTTGCAAAAGCGTGAAACTCTTGAGGTATGGCTTAGGACCTCCAAACTCCTTGGATTAAGTGTGTGTGTGTGTGTGTGTGTAAAATATTCAAGCTTAAGTTAAAGATAATTATAACACCATCATTATAGTACATGTATGAAGCATTTACAATGCTAGCCACCAGTTCACCTATACTAGGAACACGCAAATTAGATATCTACAAATTCTAGTTTTCCAACACATTCTTAATTTTGCTGAAAGTTGTCATATATTTGACACATACACTGTACTTTTATATTCAGTATTGTCACTGAATTATAAGACTTAGAGCATTTAGTATGACTTAGACTATGAGTCTATTACAAAACATGTATTTTAAGTAAATACAAACTGTAAATAGCTACAACTCTACATTTTGGTACCTACATTGTACATGTATCATATTTATTCTTAAAATTAAGGATATCCAGACTTCACTAAATCTTGCTTTCCTTCTCATATCTTTATTTCCTGGTATTTATATCTCTCATTTTGATTGTGGAAACAGGATATACAGATAGCATGTAAATTGTAATTCTTACGATTAGATATTTCATTATGACAAAAACAGAGTAACTTCTCAGAACTAGCAGTATTGCTTTTAATATAATGTATTAGTATATTGACATTTACACATTATTGACTTGTCCAGCATAACCAAAAGACTAATTTCGATTTTTTAATAATAAGGCCAATAAATATTTTTTTTTATTTCTAAGTTGTATTTATTCAACCACTTTTACAAGACTGGCTTATTGACTTTACAGCCATAACACAGACATATCAATTATTTTAATGGTCAACATGATTACTTTAAGTGACTCACAATTAGTGTTTAATTCAATTGAACGTTAACCACACAAAGTACATTTGTATACCTAATCATCCAAACTGTCTATTCATATGAATAATTTGGAATCATATTCTTTATTACATTCACTTTCGCTTTCATTTTTTATAAAGGAAATGTTGAAGAAATCCCAGGGGATGTCCTTAATTTTGAATCTGTCTAAAAAAAAAAGTATACAGTTGTAGCAAATGGCCAGTATATTATTAGTAGACTTGACAGTAACACTAACATTTTTTACTTCATTACCATTTGTAAAGTTACATTTCTCTGTATTTGAATTTCTGAATACAAAGACATTTTTTCCTTCTTTGTTATAATAATAATACTCAGCAGCGAAAGAAATATCATGAAGGAATTTAAAATTTCATGTATGTGCTTGCAAATACTTTCCATGAATCATAATACACAAAGAATACAAACTATGATGTCCATCAGATTGAAATCAGAGCATTGTTATGAGGAGTGAATATTTAATTTAAATTTTTTTTTTAATTTTAGTGTTTTATGTAGGTGTTCGAGTCTGACATTTTGATGATAATTTCAATTAAAGAGAAAATATTGAGGAAAGCCACTGGTTTGGGATCACGAGGTATTCTCTCCCTTCTTCAGCCACTACTGCTGTTTCCACACATACCAGCATTTCAATGGGTTCATTCATTCAAATGTGTTCAACGCCATTTGTCATTATAAATATAGCAACACACGATGGTGCAGTTACGACCGAACACTCACAATTTCCGTCTTGTCTCATACTTTTATCATTTTTTTTTTCTTTTCAGGTTCTGATTATCTTTCAAATATTACATGTGATGTCAAATCTGACCATCGACGAATGAATACAGACATAGCCCGTACCAGCTGTCATCAAAGCGTACAACGGTACAGATATAATACATGCACGTACGACAACAAACTGCCAAACCCACTACTAGAGCGAGTACCGTTCCCGAATGCAGTCGTATGCCGTGTGGTCAAAAAATTACGACGCTTTAAAACCCAGCGCTGGAATAACAGATGGAGAATTTAATAAATTACACAGAACTTCATTTATTATCTTGAACTTATCTCAACATGAAATCATTTGACGTTCTTTCAACTGTAATGACATATGTATATTCCGTTTGGCAGATTCATTGAGTCCGTTTACACCGGAGATCGAGAGAGAGAACACCGCGACAATAACCCCCCTCGACTCTGGTGTGTTTTTGTACTTACGTTTGACCGGAACCCCTTCTGTCGAATGTCCTGGTATATTCAATAGTATCGTTGTTACAATCAAGGTGGCTAGGACGATCTTCGAGGCCATTTTCTCAGTAGAAATCGTTATAACATTCCCCGTAGTACTGTACACTGAATATCCGAGCTACCTAGGCCTCCATTACAGTCCGGTCGACGTCACGATTGGTGAATGGGATTGTGGGTAAGATATTAATAAGCTGAGGATAAAGCAATCGTGTCTCTGACGTAAAACCACCTGTAGGAGGCGATTGAACGAAATTCTCGTGTTTATGCCAGACAAACTGTATCATAGCTATGGATTATTTTTTTCATAAGTTTTACGTTTCCATGCAGTCAAAGAAACTTGAGTATATGCATCACAAAATTCCCTTGCAGAGCAGTAAGCTTACGTACCTCGGTATTGTACACTTCATACAAAATATATGGTATTTTGTGGGTGTGTCGTGTTGTTGACATAAATATCACCGTAAATGTAGCGTTGTGTTGCAGAATCTTTTCTACTGCGTGTTGTTTTGTGTTATTTTCCTGATTGTATACGACTTCAAGGTGTTCTTAACCTGCACAAAGATATTGACACTACAAAATTTGAATTGTTCTCCACAGTGCGTGCTTGACGCATAGATATAGCCTAATTATGTCAACGTGATATGTACCCGGGATATGTACGGTATTTATAGGACATGATATGGCCATTCTATCGTGTTTTTTTTTCTTCATATTTACGAAGTGCTTGTGTGTGTCGTCGCTGTTGCTGCTGCTGTTGTCTTTGCCTTCGTCTTTGTTGTTGTTGTTGTTGTTGTTGTTGTTGTTGTTGTTGTTGTTGCTGTTGCTGTTGTTGAACTTGAACAGTGACACAGTGCGGATACATCCCTTGACCAATTTTCAATTTATTTTCTTTCTCTCTCTAATTGGTCTATATATATAGTTGTTATTTTATATGGTGCATATCCATATTTTCTGGGGGGGGGGGGTCGATTTGTTTTCTTCCCTCCTCTTTCTATTTCTCAGATTTTCTTCGTTGATGCTTGCGTTGTTGTCATTTTTTAAAACTTGAACGTTCCGGAAGACTCTTCTCAAATGTTTACTCTTACACTTGCGCCTTCTCTTCAAGGAGAAGACGGTGTATGACAGGCCTAGGAGGGGAATTCTATGAAAGACTAAAACTTGTCAAGTAAAATCATGAATAACTTGAAAAATTATCATCACCAGCAAATTCTAGTAGTCTTGCTTCTCAGTACAGTGTGGCAGATCCCGCCATTACCATAAACTACAGCAGTGGCAAAAAAGACGTGAAGAGAAGAACCGATTACAGGCACAAATGATTGTGCCGTAGTTTGGCGAAACATTACAGTAGACGCACCAATGACCACAGACAATTGCGCAATCAAAGTTGGAAGGACTTGATCAAAAATAAAGACTTTGTTTACTCATTTATGTCGATATCACCAATATTACTTTTTGGCCTTGCCTGTCTAGCTGAAATTTTGATGTGGTTATGACAAGTATTCGGAAAGATAGTTAACGCATAATGCAATGCACAACTATATGACGGATGTAATCATTCATGGCAGCCATTGGTCCTTTGTATAAATTAACCCCATCGTATTGTATTGTATTGTATTGTATTGTATTGTATTGTATTGTATTGTATTGTATTGTATTGTATTGTATTGTATTGTATTGTATTGTATTGTATTGTATTGTATTGTATTGTATTATCAATACAATAGTGAGGGAGTAAAGAGAATAAGATCTTAGTTCTCAATCAAATTGAATTGAATTATTTTATTCCCCAATCAGATTTGTTGGATCAATGTTTGTTTAACAGACTTACTATAAATACATTGATAATTCCACTCGAGGTACAGTAAGACTTGACCCACAGTATAACAGCAGAAGTTTGATAAGGTTCTGTTAGAATTCCGAACTTTTCGACGATTTTATCTTTTGAATATCTAAAGAATCTCACCATTCCGTTTACACTCCTAGAAAGTCAGACAAACTTAAAGTGATTAATTCATGTATGATAAAGAAAATGTGGCGCCATGGCCAGAGACAGTGGAATCTTAACCGAATGTAGTGAGTCACTGGTGAATGTTACATCCACGAATTTGTAAATCTAAGCAAAATGAAAATATAACTCAAAATTCGTATAGAAACCCAATTTCAATGACTGAAACTTTGAGATATGTATTTTTTACATATGGGTTTATATCTTACGTCAAGGTGTCGTTTCTGATCACGTGATATTATAATCACGATCTCGCTCAGATAAGAAGGATGTAATACGTCAAGTGACCGTGACTGAATTCGTGACTCAGAAGCTGTCGTCCTTGGCCTGGCACAGACATGGCAGTCTCGGAGGCACGTGCACCAAAATAGCAAAAGACGCCGAACTTGCCGCCAAAGGGTGTTGAAAGTTGCATCATCACGAGTACTGGAGATGAACAATACTTATTGATACCGAAAGTATATTCTATTGCACTGATATGAGCAAAGCTTTGTCAACTTGATTTGTGAAGCCACGAAGTTCGCTTTTTGAAAGTTACCCGAATGGAAGACCCTTGAAAAGGCCACCTTTTGTGAGAGTGGAAGATTTCTCTGGCGCGCCGAACTTAATTAAAATGCCACCGGATTATTAATCAGTGAAAGCTAGAATAAATAATCAATTTTCCTGTTAATGACCAGACCCACCCACCCAAAATCTCTTGATTTGACAAATAAATTGAAAAAATGGACGAACCAGAAAAAATTAACGTCATTTTTATTGTTCCAGTATAAATACATGTCTCATTAAAAGTATTTATCTTCATCATCTCTGTCGTGCTTCGGTAATCTACAACCCACTCAGGTTGCTAATGTACTGATTACGTGATATCGTATGCAATGAGGAGACAAGTACTTTAAGGTTGGCATTGTGGAAAGATAAACAGAAAATTATCTAAATTGGCTTCTCATAGTACAAAGTGGGCGGTGTGGATGGATGATAAGTTGGAGGTTGGTTGATTGGATGGATGGATGGATGGATGGACGGACGGACGGGTTGGAAGGATGGACGGACGGACGGATGGATGATGGATGATGAGTTGGCGGTTGCTGGATGGATGCTTGGATGAACGGACGGACGGACGGACGGATGGACAGACAGACAGACAGACAGACAGACAAATAGATAGATAGATAGATAGATAGATAGATAGATAGATAGATAGATAGATAGATAGATAGATAGATAGATAGATAGATAGATAGATAGATAGATAGATAGATAGATAGATAGATAGATAGATAGATAGATGAACGGACGGATGGACGGACGGATTGGAAGTACGGACGGACGGACGGATGGATGGATGGATGGATGGATGGATCGATATGTACAGATGGGGGGGGGGATAGACAAAGTAAAATATATAGGAAGATAGGAAGGAGGGTGGATAGATATATGAGTGGGTGGGTTTTGGCCGGATTGATTGATCGATTAGTCGATAGACACGAAAATTATTAGATACTAAGAGGCATTGAGACATAATATCGAATGAAAAAAATGGATACATGCGAACGGAAAGAAATACCGTGAAGGAAGTCGTATAATCAACGAAGACAAATACAGCAATACATTTGAAAAAACGTGCCCATAGAGGACGCTAGTCAACATGATTATATTCATGTCAGTAGTCTACCAACTTTAAAAGCGATCACAGGTCGCATAGCGCCAAATGCGCTGTTGAGGGCTACTTGCAACTTGCTTGCTGCGCACTGTGGTACTGTCACTCTTATATTAGTTTTTTTTGGCAATCATTCGAGCGCAGAGCCGAGGACTGGCAAAATCGAATGTTGCCAATTTCAATTGGTGCAGGGTTCGCATGACTTTCTAGTAAAGAATAACACATAAATGTAAACCACTCGGTAAGTAATATCTATGTCATATAGCTCAGAAGTTTGCCATTGGAACGTATTTCTAAAATGTTTTGTTAGTTGCAATAACTGATCTGACTCGTACTGTCGTACGCCACGAACAGCAGTGAATAAACGTCTTTGTGTAGCTGTATATACACGATCTAATCATAGACCAGACCTGTTGGTGGAGGGTGGAGGGTCCAGCTATGATCTAATAAATGAATTCAAATTGTCTGCGCCCAAATAGCGCCCTCAACGGCGATCAGATTTCAACTTGAATTGTTTCTGTACTTTTCATGATGTGGATAATATCGACCACTGTACTGGTTAACATGTACGTACAATGATAATTGGAATTTTGGCAATTTTCAGTGAATGTATTGCGTTTATCTGATCGAAAAATTATACTCCTGTTACATCAGTGCCGTTTTAACACGGTGACAGATTCAAAACCAAGCTTTCCTTCAGGCCCAAGATTCAAACTTGACACTACACTATACCTACGCACGTAATATTGACAACTAATGAATTCGAACAGTCTCACACAGTCTAACTCAGTGGACCTACGTCGTCAGTTTTTTTCTTTAAAAGGATGGTGATTACAAAGTAACTTGAGGGGAAAATATGGGGCTGAATACATGCCTGAAAGAGCTACGAATACTATTCATCTATGGATGAACAACAGAAATTTCCCATCTCTCAAAAGATCATTCAATTTTAACAGATTCTCAATACAGGGCTTTCTAGATCATCAAACAATCGCACATAACCATGACAACATTTGACAATGGTAATTATGTCCATTAAGTACTTGGAACCATCCACTTACGTCAGGCTAGATGGATGTTTCTTTCCGGTTTGCGGTTTAAAAAAACGCCATTCAAACTTACATATTAAACACTCAAGCTAAAAAAAGACACAAAGAGCACTGCACATGGCGTGTACACAATATACGATTCAAATTAATGATGAACTCATGCAAATGAGGGTGCTTGTACTTGAATTCGTTATTTCAACAATTTCTAAGAAAAGTACGCCTAGAAAAATTAATAGTGATATATAAATCACACAATACTTGTCAAATACAGATATAATTCAGTAATAATCGCGAACTAGGGCGCCATTTATTTTACAAAGTTGCCTTACAAATTGGTTTTAGGGCAGACAAGGACAGTATACGTAGTTCAAGATAGTGATGCTCTAGTTGCTGTGACGTGTAGCATGGCACAACCATAACATACACTCGAAGAAAATACACTTTAAGTGAAAATGATAAATTATTGTGGTGAAATATTTCATTAGGATCTACTTTGGTTTTGAAGTGCTGATACTGACGCCCAACAGGGCAATAAATCCTACTTGGGTTGATCAGCTTTGGATTATATTAGTGTCTTCAATATAAAGTTCACAAATTCATTCTGCAATGGCAGTTATTAAAGAACGGCAACGTTTTCCTGTAAATGCCTAAAATGGTTCCTAGGACAATTAATTAATCAGATATATTCACAAAGTAATAGTACACTTAAGTTTATACTATTCCGAGAATCTCCATACTGATATTTTCCGAAGGGTAATGCTCGCAAGCCAACGCATTCAACTCTGGTAAATACCGCTGACGAACCAGCTTCCATAAGGTAGCACTGCTGTAAAGAAGAAAATGATTTACGACAGTGAGAGGGGTATATTCTAGCAAGTTGAATTCCCCGCCACTGGCATTGCATACATGGCGCTATATCACATTGAAGGTACAGCCAACAGTATTTTTTTTTCCGAAAGTCGGGTCTGAATGTGAAATACTCAAAGAAGAACAAAACTGAAACTGATTTCGTGCATTTCGTCAGAAAAGCCATTTTTCCGACCCTGTATCGTGTGGCCGCTCTAAATCATCAGGGCATTGGAAATTGGAAAATGTGGTTCAGAAAAGACCTGATGACCACTGGATTGAGGCTTCAAACGCGAGGAAAAAAATGTTGACTCAGAGGTAATTATTTGATTTTCAGAAGCGTTAAGATCCTAAGTTTATTTTGTTCTGACACACTGCCTCTCATCAGTGTGCAGTATGCCACTCCTTAGCAAAAATTGCTATTTCTATAACTCTATAAAGAGGTCATACGCTGGCAAGTTGGTGATATATTACGATCATGTCCTTGTCTTTAACATATTCAATACTCATGATCTCTCTCATATTTCGCAAATCGTAATCTACCGATGTAATACGATATCAGGACCAAGGGTGATATTCAACAAGACTGTCAAGTTACCATATTGTGAATGTCAAAATTCAAAGTAGAGTTTGTCCTGTAACTGGTTCATTATACCGCCAACAGCTGTTGTTACCGCCTACGTTTTGTAGGAATAAGAAAGAATAACAGAAATTAATGAAAACTAACTCTATTGAAAAATAATCGAATTGCTTGAAAACAAGGCAACGAACCTTCTAAAATGCCTTCATTATTTAAAAAAAAACACGCATAAGCTTTCATATTGCAAACATTAGAGAGATCGTAAGAGCTTTGACTTTGTCCATAAGGTGCATTTAATAATTTTGACTAGGAAAGTTTAGATTTGTCGATATCGTCACATACACATATCACGGTCATATTTTTTTGCTATTTGTGTACCGAATCGCAATGTCATGAGTAGGAAAGTGCTATCTAAATGGCAATTGGCATTGTAGCACAATTGTATTTGGTTGTCTTGTTGCTAGGGATACTTGCATACATTTTTGGAATCTTTATTAACTTGTCTACCCTTCCCACTTTCATCTTTGCAATATAAACCATCCTTTAGCTGATTCTATGGGCGTGGTGCTGTTGCTACTTACAAGTTCAGTTGCTAAATTGGAATGAACAATGGGGGGGGGGAGAGATATAACTTGTGTATTCTGACAACACACTGAGGCCTGTACACAACACACACGTGTAGCCCTTACGTTCTTCTATCCATCATTCCTGTCCATTGTCCAAGTCTGTGACTAACAATTGTACAGATTGTCCACTGAAAATGTCACACAGTCACACTGTTTCCACCAGACTTGAAGTCATCGTCTTTCAAATCAAAGGATGTAGCAATGCGGGATCATAGCAAGGGTGTCGGAATTACATGTACCAAGCAAAGACAACTTGATTTGGTATACGGTATAGCATTTACAGAAGGTGTCGTCTACCCTTGCAAGTCGATGGGAAAGCCATGGGCAAAGTCATTGATTTATAATTATGTTGTACAAGCAGTTGAGTGTGAAATAATGATGAAACCTAGAAACTATCATATGTCGAGTAATTCTGTTCCAACTTTTGAGCATAAACATGAACTATTTTCAGACGGATGACTTTGACATTGTATAAGGGATGCTACTTGTGCGCCTGCTGGATGACACAATAAATCATTCGAAGTACATGTATGAATAGACACAATAATACAACCATTTGAATACTGATTTCAATGATCAACAAATAACATGCGCCCGGCCCTATGTGACTTGAATTATTATGATATAAGATGAAGGTGTTATTCTTGTATACAAAATTGCATTTCATATACTTCATCCATGATCCACACAGTCCCATTTGATCATGCAGTGTTCTAATCAGTACACAGAGTCATTGGATGCGGGATCCCGTGGTGTTTAAACTTTGAAAAGTTACCGGCACCAATTACTACATTGTGTCATTGCATGAAACTTGTCTCATTCTTCATTGCCACAGGCAAGCAAACGCAACGCTGTAATTTCCGAAGTTGTAGCACCGAGTACAGGTCTAAATTACAGATAATGACCAGACTAAAGGCTTAACTGGAGGAAGCTGGATGTTATAGTCATAATGACAGAGTGCAACGTCGATTTCCTGCAGTTCCGATATGATGATTGCAATGTGTTCTTGTATTACTTTCATCTAAATAAAGGCAAGATAATATAACCAACGTTAGAAAGTATAATAATAAATAATATAATGTTGGTTTATAGCACAACTGAGCTGATAAGGTTCAGTAGTACTATAGGCATAGCAAGTGTCTGTCTGTCTGTCTGTCTGTCTGTCTGTCTGTCTGTCTGTCTGTCTGTCTGTCTGAACAATTAACAACTTAAAGTCAAAAACTGCTGGAACGATTGCCATGACAATTGGTGGGTATACTACTTTGGGTGTCTAGTTTGGAAATTTTTGAAATCAAAATGATCTTACCACTGGTGTGTGATTTGGGTCAAAAAATGTGATTTTTGGTAAAAAAAACAACCTTAAGCTCCAAAAACACTTGGCAGATCGGTCTGAAATTTGGTTGGAACGTTCTTAAATGTGTTTAGATTATGAAATGTTCATGACATCAGTGATATGTAAATTAGGCATGAAAAAATGTCTTTTTTAATTCCAAAACTACCGAGCAGATTGGGCTGAAATTTTGTTGGAACGTTCTTCAGGGCGCGTGTTTATATTAAAATTTGTTCATGACATGTTGGTCCAATCAATGATATGCAAATTAGAGCTGAGAATGTGTCTTTTTTTGGTGAAAAATCTATAATTCCAAAACTGCCAAGCAGATTGGGCTGAAATATAATGGGGATGCATCTGGGCATGTGTCGATGAAGCTGGATTCACAATGTGATTGTTACATACATTTTTTATATGAAAATATAGTAAAAGATATTAACTGATTTTAGGTTGATAAATTTGGAAACAGGCGAAATTCTAATACAGAAGTACAAATGTATCGATATAATGGATCCTATTGTTTTTGGCCAAGCACTTTAGCAAAACCAACACACAATTATAACTACAAAAGGGAACATTCCAATCAAGTACAAAGACACGTGAATAACAAAAGAATACAATTAGAAGAAACAATGGAAAATGCTATTAGTAGCGAGAACAATAAGTATCTAAAACCTAATCTCCGGTAATGTTATTATAGCTTTTGTTAGTTATAGTATCAAGTTCAAGTTAGAGTGCTGGGCTTGAAACAAAGGGAACCATTAGATTAGCTTTCAAAGAAGAGACTGGATGTCTGGAGACATCGATGTCGGCTAAATGTCAAACAAACTTATTACAATTTCAAAGGAATAGAATTTGTATGCATTCATAGTCGGCATTGACTGTCATAAGAATATATTGTTATAGAAAGTATTTGTTAAGATGGCAACGAACATTGATGCGTGGCAATGATAATTTGAATATCATGTGATCATATGTAAATATAGTAAACTCCCAACCAATCGGATGTTTGAAACGTCTCTTGACGCCGGATGCAGATTTAGAATAAGAATTGTGTTGTGATATTAATATGCGTTGCATATCGAGAAACGCCCCTTTTCTGGGCTATAAGATAGGATAACTATTGTAACTAGATATGGAGAGAGATGGGTGGAGTGATGGATAGGAGCTTGGGACTTGTTGGGTAGATTTTATATCTCCCGAACCTGTGTTGAAGTGGTGTTTGAGCCAGTGCTGAACAATAAATCATCTTGTAGTCATATTTTGGTCTAGTCCCTGTGCAGTGATTCTGAGAGTACCTCTTGCTAGCTAATTCCCTGCTAGAAGTTAAGTTGCTATATCGAAAGAGAATACCATTAACGAACCCATAGCAACATGATAATCCCATCAGTGATATGTAAATTAAGTCTAAAAAAGTGTTAATTTTGGTAAAAAACTTATATCTTGAAACTACATGGTGAATGGGGTTGAAACTTGGTGGGGATGTTTCTGGAGGTTTTATTCTGCAGTTATTGTTGAAAACAATTTGACACTGTCCGTCTGTGTGTGTGTGTGTGTGTGTGTGTGTGTGTGTGTGTGTGTGTGTGTGTGTGTGTGTGTGTGGACGACTTAAACTCAAAAACCACCACATTACTTTTGGTGTCTAGTTGGGAAATTGTTCAAATGTTTGGCCCTAGCAACCATAGCCATGCCCTTAGCAACAGTGAAATGAGGATGCAATTTACAAAGATAACAACAGGGATGGGTAGGTAAATGAATGCAGATTCAAAAAATGTACGTAGCAACAGCTAAATGATGGCTTATATTGCAAAGATGAAAAGTGGGAAGGGCAGGCAAGTTAATAAAGATTCCAAAAATGTATGCAAATATGCTTAGCAACAAGGCCACGCCCATAGCAACAGCTATATACAGTTGTTCTACAATACCATTGGCACTATTTTGGCTGTGTTGTGTCAGACAGATAACACAAAATTAATGTAATTGTATCTAAATAATCACGCTGTTTCTTGCAAATTATTTTGTGATAGACTAAACAATCCATGATCAAAAATACACACCTCTCATTTTCACCAAAAATAAGATATAACATTTCAAAATTCAATGACCAACCCTACCTAGAAAAGGCATGTGCATGGCATGTCTTGTACAATCTCATTTTATGTCATCAGCAGTTTATATCAGTAAAGGAAGTTACTGTTGAGATAAGTGTAGGTATTCACTGTAGTCAAATACTACCTATCTCACTTCTGCACTTGGATTGGCAAGCAAAATTCACAACTCAGCGTGCTGTTTATGTTGTAAACTGTTATGTCAAAGTCAAAATACATCAGCTGGTACTAGCACGTTAATTTGAAAACACATTAACATTGAAAGTCTACTTCATGCAAGCAAACGCACTGCTCGTTATTCGCCAGTTGTATTAGTTGCTGGATATCAACGACATATTACCATAATCATCGATTGAACGAACGCAACTTTTCTTTTTTCTGTATTGAGAAATCGCAGTGAAGTTCTAATGTCACGAGAGAAGAACTACAGGTGGGTCGAAAGAATGCAGATTACAATAGTATTTTTTTTAATTAAGATCAAACTTTCTAGACTTGCCCATGAAACGAATATACAACGAAAACCACGAAACCTGAAACAAAATATTGCATGGCGGGACAAAAATCGTAAAATTGATATATTTTATCGTCTGAGTGACAAAAAATCTTACCAACATTGCTTTTTTAATTGTCTGGCGCGACATACATCTTAACCAACATGGCTAAATTTTCTTTGCGCGGGTGTTGAGCTACCATTACCAGTTAAATATACAAGGACAACTCGTGAAGGTAAAGCTAACATTGGTCGTGTTCAATCTGATAATAAACTTTCTTTCAGTTGTTACAGGATTTGTACAATTTTCAAATTCTGCATTGCATAATGTGATGTGATGTGATATGATATGATCGTATTGCAAATTATTACCGTCTGACTGGCTTGCGTAGAATAACTCATTCTCTTCGCACTAGATTTAATTACTAAACTCGGAGAAGAGAGAACTGTTTCACTTAAACCAATCAAATTGGATGTAATATAAGGACTGGAGGTACCAAACATGTATGCTGCCAGCCTATGTAATACGATGAACCAGGATAATATTACGATTGGTAGGTATTTAATACCATTCGTCAGTATCACTCAGGTGATCATATCAATATGAACCGTGGAATTTAAAAGGTGTAAAGCAGTCTATGATTTCGCCAGACGGACGGTGAACACAATCTACCCAATCGTGTAGGACATTTGCCTGTATCCTATCGAGTAGGGCTGAGAACACTCACGGTATCTGGTATGTACATGTATATCATATCAGGCACTTCTCTTCGAAAGCATTTGACAAACTTGAATGTTCAGACTGTCTCCACATAATGAAGACCAATCATCGTGCTCCTTATGAGTTCTCTTTAATTCGTAAATTTTCGATATTTTCACATGAGAAGTCTTTCAATGTTCCTTTCGACACGTTCTTGAAATATTGTTGTCTTCGGCTCAAAACAAATTTTGTACATTTGTACTCAAGACATCTTTTACACACAGATGATGTAGGGTTCGTCATTGCAATGTAAAGTCATACACTAGTAGTTTGAAGATAAACAAAACAATTTGGCTTCACTTGCTACAACAAAGAAATAAATAACATTGCCTTCGCTTGTTTATGGCGATCATCCTGAAACAGCTAGCTAGCTTTCATGTCATAGTTACTACAACACGTGTTTTGCTTGATTCTGTTTTTGTACTCGTGTTTCTGTACTTTGTAAAGCGCATTGAGATAGTTTTATGGAATGCGCTATATAAGAACATTAGATTAGATTAGATTAGATTAGAATAGATTAGATTAGATTAATCAGTATTGGTAAATTGATTGGGCAGGAACATCATTTGAACTAGTAGATAGACAGGTGAAAGCATGACAATTTAACACATTGAAACCGTATCAAAGTTTATGTATGATCAGCTGATGCTGTTTCTACTGCATTGTTTTTGCAAAATATATAAAGAATTTTTAATTTTTTTTTTAAATATACATCACAGAACCTCTACTGTTGTTTTGTACGGTCATGTGTGATTTTACTGTCTTTGCCTAATTCTATCTGTGCATGAACTCTTTCCTCATCTCACCTGCAAGAAAAGTCAATGTTACTCATTCGAATGAAAACAACCTGAAATATTCTAGACCTGTTACTATTTACCTCGTACAGTACACCTTTCATCTTCACCGTCTTCTCCAACCCACCCTAGCTCATTCGCGCTAACTTCTAGTCGACGTCAATTTTAGGGTAACAGGACAAACGCCCCCCCCCCCGGACAAATGCACCCGGACAAATGCCCCCCGGACAAATGCCCCGATAGGACAAATGCCCCCCGGACAAAAGCCCCCCAACAAATGCCTACAGTAGGACTATGGCTCACAATTCAACCAAGAAAGGCATTGTTTTTTAGGGTTACTTAGCATTTCTACTATAGTGTGATTGAAAGACGTGATTTCAGGCGGTGTACTTAAAACTAAAAATACGGTTTTATCACTTAATATTTATGCAATCAGATTCCACAGTTCTACACAAATTGTTGCCGATTTCGAGAATCGTCATGTGCTTGACTTTTTGAGGGGAATAGCCTACAACCTCCAGTTTTGAATATTATAGTACATTATAATATTTAGCATTTATGCAATCAGATTCTCGATTTCTACACTTAAGCAATGCCTAGTAACTGCTTTATTTAAAAATCAAATCCCATGTTTATCTCACTTTGTTGTTTGTATTTTTCTTTATTGTCCACCCAAAATCACTTTATAAGCACGCTTTTGGTAATAATACAATAAAAGTGATAAAAACAAATCATGCCCTATTTGGTCGAATTCAAACATTTTTTGAACATCTTCTGTCTATTCTATTCGTCAGTTATACAATAAAAGTGATAAAACAATATTTTAAGTGTACTCCCAAAATCTGGATTTTTTTATCTCTGTCCGTAGGCAATGACAATCCTACCGGGAGCGTTTGTCCGGGGGGGGGGGGGCATTTGTCCCAGAACCCAATTTTAGACCCTTTCCTCTCCGCTTTGCCTTATGTCCCCCTCCTAAATCACGACTCCAGTGCCTCATTGTCAACGAAATATGTCCACATTCCTCAACCTTGTCTCTTCAAATAACATATATGTCAATCGAACTGTGATGTACGATATTTTTATTTGAATATTTCACCAAAATTCGTTATATACCCGCATAGTTCTCAATTAGAAATAATTGTAACCTATTTCAGACATTTTGGTGCTCTATAACGTTCGACGGTCCAATTGATACAGAACTTGAATGAAATTACTACCAAGTACGCGTAAGTACATGTGTATGTATGTATGTATGTATGTATGTATGTATGTATGTATGTATGTATGTGCGTGTGTGTGCGCGTGTGTGTGTGTGTATGTATGTATGTATGTATGTATGTATGTATGTATGTATGTATGTATGTATGTATGTATGTATGTATTAAATAGTATCAAACTCGTAGAAGAGAGTGCTCGATGTTTGGGTAAGTAGGGCGGGAATAATCAAAGTAAGCTGGTTGGAACTTGAGGTGCTTAGTTGTTACTCCTATCACAGAGAGCACGCGCATACAGAAATGAAACCAAACGGTGCGACCTCTGCCTAACTGAAAAACCTGAACTCATCTCAAAGTGCCGTCACGAAAACAAGTTCTACATAGTGAACTTCAAAAGTAACATCACCTGACAAATTTGAGGACTCCTCGTATACATAGAAACAATACACACTTAACTTTCAATAAATTCTTTCACACCATACACATATAAATACAGTAACACAACGAGTACTAGTTGTCTGATGATCGCATTGAGCGTGAAACTCGGAGTAACAACTAAACACCTCAATTTCCAACCAACTTACTTTGATTATATATATATATATATATAATATATATATATATATATATATATAGATCAATATATATATATGTGTGTGTATGTATATGTATATATATAATATAATATGCACACATGCATACATACATACATACATACATACATACATACATACATACATACATACATACATACATACATACATACATACACACACATACATACACACACACATACATACATACATACATACATCCAACCATCCATCCATCCATCCATATATACATACATATATACATACATACACATATACATACATACATACATAGTATACATACATACATACATACATACATACACACACATACACACATACATACATACATACATACATACATACATACATACATACATACATACAAACATACATACATACATACATACCGGTACATACATACATACATACATACATACATACATACATACATACATACATACATACATACACTGTAATATTTACTAACATTGAACACATATTGCCTGGCCATGAGGTCTATAGCACCCGTTTATTACACCCGAGGGACTGCGAGTTACCAGAATCACATGCTATAAATAACGTGTGATTCTGGTAACTCACAGTCACGAGGGGTAATGAACGGGTGCTATAGCCCGAATATAGGCCAGGCAATATGTGTTTTATAATATACCTCATGCTGTGAACTCGCGGTGGCAGACGACATCGTCAGAAGCTGCCATTTTGACCTGCTGTGAACTCGCAGTGGTCACGTGACCATGTAATAGTTGATGGAACGATTCCACTAGGGAAATAGTCATTCTATTTTCCTATCACGTGACTGATTCTAGCGAATCATGGCACAGCATTATCACTAGGTATATTATAAATATACTTATTGCCTGGCTTTGCGGGCACTAGTATACGTCTATCACGACGAGGACTGTTATGTAGTAACCATTTCCCGAGGCTTTCAGCAAACAAACGAGGGGTGATATAACGTCTAAAACTAGTGCCCGAATTAGGCAAGGCAATAAGTGTTATAACACATTACATTTGCAGGCACATATTATTTCCATTGGCAACGCAATCCACGATATTACTTCCATGCTACATAGATATTGCCCAAGAAAAAATAGAACGCGACTAGTGCCCCTCTAACGATGAACATTAAGGTCACTAGTCTATGGGTCAAGAGTCCATACCATGTGATATTGTCTAAGCCAATAACTGAAGGTTATATGAGCACAATGTGTTTTAATGAGTAATGTTACTTATTTGCTACATAGCTTGCATTATTATCTGGAAAACGTTTGTTTCTTCTGATAAAACTATCTGTCTATTTGTGCAGGTTGATTGGTAATAAAAATGCCGAACACTTCAACGAATGATACGACGGGAACACCGAGTGTAGACACTGGTTGGTCTTCGCTACTTACCAATCTAACAACAATGCGTGCATTGTACGCAATAGTCGCCATTATTGGCATAATCGGCAACTTCTTGGTCATCTATGTCTTCCTTCGGGTGAGACAATTGCGTAACATGACAAACTACCTGATCATCAACTTAGCCATAGCTGATTTCATCGTATGCATATTTCTCATTCCCTATCATGTCACTCCGGCAGTAATACCTCATCCAGGAGCTGGTGGAGAGATCTTGTGTCGACTTTACCTTTCAAAACTTCCAATGTGGGCAGCCTCTTATGCGTCTATCCTAAGTTTGGTTGCCATAACGATTGAGCGTTACCTTGGCATCATCTACCCACTTTGGTACGATGCATATTTTAGCATTTCAAAAATCCGTGTCATGATAATCATTGTTTGGTCTCTGTCAATCATATTTAATATACATATGCTGTATGTTTACAGCTATCACAATGGGTTTTGTATGCTCACATGGCCTAGCCAAACATATTTTCTTATATTTAACATATCTACATTGTTTCTATTTTGCGTCACACCATGGTTCTTAATCGTGTTTTGCTATACGCGTATACTGTGTAACCTACAGCACAGTCCCACCTCAGCCCATGGGAGTGGTGGCCCCAGCCAATCTCATAAGAAAGTCATTCACATGCTGGTGATAGTCGCAGCCACGTGTATAGTGTGCTGGTCTCCGGTGTCAATCATGTGGACCTGGTATACATTTGGTGGACATTTAAATTTCACGAGCTGGTACTACAACTTTGCCGCTTTCTTAACTCTCTTTAACTCATGCATAAATCCTTTGATTTATGCTTTCAAAAATAAACGATTTAGAAAAGGATTGATGTTGGCTGTCAGTCGTAAAACAAATGAAATAACTACCATTGATGGGCTTGATGCATATAATTTAAAAGCCATTAGAGAATCACACAATGGCTCATCTTAAAGAGCCAGTTTATGTGGGTTGTCGGTGGAATAATGTAAAGAACTAGTAATGCGATAGTAATGTAACAGATATAGTAATATGATAGTAATGTAACAGAAATAGTAATGTGATAGTAAATGTAACAGATATAGTAACGTGATAGTAAAAGTAACAGATATAGTAATGTGAAAGTAATGTAACAGAAATAGTCATGTGATAGTAATGTAACAGATATAGTCATGTGAAAGTAATGTAACAGAAATAGTTATGTGATAGTAATGTAACAGAAATAGTCATGTGATAGTAATGTAACAGATATAGTAATGTGATAGTAATGTAACAGAAATAGTAATGTGATAGTAATGTAACAGATATAGTAATGTGATAGTAATGTAACAGATATAGTAATGTGATAGTAATGTAACAGAAATAGTAATGTGATAGTAAAAGTAACAGATATAGTAATGTGAAAGTAATGTAACAGATATAGTAATGTGATAGTAATGTAACAGATATAGTAATGTGATAGTAATGTAACAGATATAGTAATGTGATAGTTATGTAACAGAAATAGTAATGTGATAGTAAATGTAACAGATATAGTAATGTGATAGTAATGCAAATATAAATAGTAATGTGATAGTTATATAACAGATATAGTAATGTGATAGTTATGTAACAGATATAGTAATGTTACGTTATAGTAATGTAACAAATAATAATGTGCATTGATTGCTGCTTTCCCCTAGTTTGGCATCTTTTAGGTAGTTTAGGTATATGTAAATATGTTTGTTTGTTTGTTTGTCATTTCAACCTTGAAGTACTTGTCTCCTCATTGCATACGGTATCACGTGATCAGTACATTATCAAGCTTAGTGGGTTGTAGATTACTGAGGTACTACAGTGGCAGAGATGAATATGGATATGATGATGATATACTGTATTCTGCCAGTGTAGTAGTAGAAACATCCTACAGCAGCAATCAGGCCTTCTCTATGTAGTCAATGCACAGTGTCCTGTCCTCGGCTAACGTCCTTAGCTCCCCGAGTTTAATTCTTTATAATGATTTCATCGTTCCTAGCCCTGCATCTTTGAGGCCAGTTCGCAGTACACTGAGCAGGTTAGTACAGTGGCGTCCTCTTCTGGCTTTGTACTTGTTTCCTCCTGAGACAGCAAATTCCAGGGCCCTCTGTGCAGGTGTATCTTGAGGCATTCACAGTACGTGCCCAAACATGGACCATCTCAGTTGGGCAACTCTCTTAGACAGTGTCATGGTGTTACACATCTTGAATAGTGCTTTGTTGGAGATTAGGCTATTTGGCCAGCGGTGTCCTGTGATGGTGTGTAGATGTTTGTGTGTTGTTTTTTCTGTATTGTTATCTTAAAATAAAATTCAATTCAATACTTACAGAAACGTTATCATCATCATCATCATCATCATCATCATCATCATCATCATCATCATCATCATCATCATCCAACAACAACAACAACAACAACAACAACAACAACAACAACAACAACAACAACAATGAAATATACAAAGAAACTAGCAACAACAATGAAATATACAAAGAAACTAGCAACAACTTTACTTTAATCCTATGTCATAAGTAATTATTAGTTGAGTTCGCTGGATTTTACATGATTATAGGTTTTACTGAATACATCAAATATTATTCATTTTGTAAGTCTATACCCTGCAGATTTTCCTATGAATAATTTGTTTGCAAGACTTTAACCTTTTCACAAAACAATTTTCTGTTTATACAAGATAGCTCACAAGCAATTACCGGAGTGTGTGTTATTACTGTAACAATTTCTGAAAGTCACATTTTCTGAAAAATGTACGTCAGAAATATTATTTTCGGCCCTAACCACCAGGCAGATTACTTGACTTTTAGCATGTATGTACCTTTGTGTATTATATACTCTTTATGCGTTCATATCTGTTTCCTTCTGATAATCATTTTAATGGAAAGTGGTGCTCCTTCTCGAGCTCACTCACTGCTTTTGTTTAATATGTTGTCCGTTGTCATGATTTCATAGATGATCGCATAGGCAAATGTCTTTGAAATACAAACCCAAAATCATTGTTCGAGATTCACTATCAACAATATACATTCTGTAACTGCACTAAAACATACAGTCTACTGCTATCAATATGATCAGAGACTCAGAGATAGCAATTTGTAAGATTTTTTGAAACCCACGCAACCAATTCTTTAAAAATCACTCAAAACAAGCTGCATCATATGTCGTGTTGTAATGTCTCCCTTAGAGTCATTCACTTTTACAGGAACGCAAGCAAGATTCCCGATCCCTCAAATACATTTCCATTTCAAATCACTTTAGACAAATATAGTAATATATGTATATAGAAACAGTTACTATGAGTCGGTCATTCGATTTTTAAAAAAATCACCTTCTTCATGTTTCTCAACTTCTACTTTTCCTCCTCTCTATCTTCTTTTTTATTTGATTCCTGATAACAAACTCTTTCTCAGCTTCTCGACACAAGTGGTATATTCTAGCCCCCCTCTACTTGAAGAAGTTCTGTCATGAAAGAATCGAAATGCTCTGATCGTGAACAAGTGTCGTTGCCTTCGCCATGACTATAGATGACATCGACAGTCCAGACACTTGCTTATTCTTGCCAGAGCTGTTCTGCTAAATATTAAGGGCGGGCGAAAATAATTCAATTTTTTTTATGTCGGAGCTGAACATCCATGGATCGGTCGGGTAATGAGAAACAGCTAACAAATAGGGCCACCCTAATGAAATAATTACAATATATTGTTAGTACATATACCACGAAACTGTCAGTGTCAAACAGTAAATATTGGGATTATTCCTCCCAACCATTTTTTTTGCACTTGGTCAATTGCAACCTCACTGCTCTGTTACAATATTAGATAATTCAACGCCTCTACAGTCCAAGTTCAATAACTTCTTTCTTGTAATTTCTGTAATTTCAAAAATTCATAGGTTTAAAGATTTCAGGGATAATACCTTTACAACTCTTTTTCATTCATGTGTTGCCCCAATATTGGATTATTGTTCTGGCATTTGGGGCTTTAAATCCAAGTCGAAATGTAACGCCATTCAAAATCGGGCTATGAGATATTTTCTCGGTGTCCATAAATTCGCTCCGATACTTGCTGTTAATGGAGATATGGGCTGGGACAGTTGTCTGATAAGGCACCAGCTTAATATGGCCAGATTATGGAATCGTTTATTATCTATGCCAGATAACAGGATAACCAAACAAGTGTTTTTTTGGGACTATGAGTTCAATTAAAAAATTTGGCCCAGGATATGCTGAAATTATTTACAGAAATTGGTTTACAAGGAATTTTTCATAATATGGAGACATGTAATATTTCATTTGTCAAAGAAAAACTGAAAAGCTTTCATGGTAATAATTGGGAAATTAATGTGAAAGAAAAGCCTAAGTTAAAAACATATGTTACTTTCAAAAAACATTATGGTCTGGAAAATTACTTAACGTATAATTTGTCACGTGGTAAGCGATCACTTTTAGGTCAGTTCAGACTAGGTATTCTTCCTTTAAAAATTGAAACTGGTAGATTTTCTAATTTAGACTGGGAGGAGAGAATCTGTGATTTCTGCAAAGACGCAGTTGAAGATGAGATACATTTCCTTTTTCACTGTGGACTTTATCGTGAATTTTGAGAGTTTCTGTTTTCAAAAGCTAAGGAAATATCTCCTCACTCTGACACAAGAGACGTTGTCGAAAACCAAGAATTTTTAATGTCAACCATACCATTTTAGCGATGCTTTTAATAAGAGAAAGGAATTTATTTACAATGTTTAAATATGTATATTTATATATTCATAAGTTAAAGATTTGTATTACTTTAGTGTCTTGTAAGCCCTAGGGGCTGGGTGTGGCTATGGGTAAGTCCACACATGACACTTTAATAAATAAACGTAACATAACATAACATAATATAACATAACATAACATAACATGTACATGTATCGTCACACAAAATACGCAAGCACCCTTGCCTTTCCTGCTAGTGGTAACACCATGCATGCATGCATGTATACACACGGAAGCCTTAAACGTATTATCTAGCGGGGCCGACTCTTGATACCATCAAAGACTGGGTTAAATGAAAGATTGAAGGAGGTTCAAATGCACTGACAGTAAGAACGGTTTCTTGTTTATAGTAACTTATTTTTCTGAATAATTTGTACTCTTAATATTGTAATGCTTTCTGGTTGCATGACCAACCAGTTGTAATGCATTTTCTTTAACTTCCGTGTTGTGATCTTGGTGTTAGTTTTGCATTTTATCCCAGACAGTTACTGTTGTTTTGTTTTGATGTATCTTTTATAATTATAAACCTGATGAAGAGCCGGCCTGGGCTCGAAACGTAGTGGAGTAAAGAAGTTTCAATTAATATATGATGTCTGATCTTTCCTGTTCTTAAGTAGAAAAGTACACGACGCCCTCTGACCTGTAAGTGTTTTTTTTTCTACAAGTGTTTCAATGTTTAGACAGCGCTGGCACTCTTACGCAAACTCTTCCTTAAATATGGTTGTTGTCTGGCAACTGTATTGGATAATGATGACGTTTTCGTTGTATGGAACACCTTACGAAATGGACTTGCCTATCATGGTATTGTTACGAGTCACAGATCTAAAATATATCCATTCAGGACATTTTGGTAAATTTTCATTATGAACTCTATATTGAAGTCAAAAAGCATTTAAACTTTGTACATACAGTGACATTCCGTTGCGTAACAACATAGGTCCTTGACATCTCAACATCGCTATTTCGTACCAGGTACGATTGAACTGTCAACAAGTTTTATTATGACATGACTATTTTATGGTCTTTGAGATATGAACTTGTATTACTAATCTAGGGAAGGTGATTGGATATTAGATCTCAGATGATGTCTTTCATAAGACTTAACAATACGTCATACTCTAAGAATAGAGATTTTGTGTAAACTTTGAAATGTATTTAAGTTGGGTTTTTAGCCCATCTCGGGAAGAGGCGGAGACGGAGATTGGTCATGTAATAAAATCAACCAAGTGGTTAGCTTGGCGTTCGTTGAACCAGATACGTATGTTTCGTTGTGAGTTCTACTCAACACAATCCAAGTCGGTACGGTACCTCGTAGAAGAGATGGTTTGAGAAGAAACTAGTTGGTCGGCTAATTCAACGTTATAGTCTTAAATGGAACAGACTGACGATTGGAACAGCAGTGCGAGTGAGTACTTCCCCATTTGAACATTAAATATCGATAAACTGCACAGTAGCCGATCAACAGCGTTTCAATATGCATATCTGAGAGGCGAAGGTTACTGTCGCTTTGTATGGCTATCCTGTCCAGTTGCCATCAGCAACACTCATCGAAGTATGCATAATTCTTTTCCATAACTTATATTTGCAAACTACGATGATCGATTTCATAAAATTGGATATTTCTATTTCCTTCTATTTTCTACTTACATATTTTGCCGCGAGGGAAAGAATAACAACAGAAATTTGATAAGCAAGGGGAAGTTTATTAACTTAAAAAACCGGGATGTATATACATTTTTTGTAGAACCCATTCAAAAGATGAAATTCCCTGACAGACAATTTATAATACATTTCGACAATTAGTTAACGCAATGACCCACTCCTAATTTAGTTCAATAGTAGTATATGATATTCAATTGAGAAAAGTCAATTTCTTTTTAACTGCAATTACAATGTTATGTACTTAACAGTAGAAATACTGTAATGAATACAAGGAAAAGTTAACATAGATGACAGCGACTTATCTTTACGTTAACATAGTATTGTATAGTGCCAATTGGACAAAATTTAATGCACTTCTGCCCGTAGCAATGCCACTTAATTTGATAAACAACATCTTAGAGAATAGACTTGAATGTTAGCAAGACATGAAACCTTTCAATCATTCAATCCTAGAGAATTCGATTCTGAAAACACTTTAAAACAAGTCAACAACTGACAATTCATTATAATTCGATTGGAGAAGACTGACTCATCACATTCCTCCTATCAAAGCTGCACTGACTGCAATTGAAAGGTTTAAAAAAAAGTTTGTTAGGTACAATAACTTACTCGTAATGTCGTACACCGTGAACAGTGTATCGCATCACCTGTAGAGAAAGCATTTTTTGTAGATGTACGTATACACGATAGATCAAACCAAATTTATTTTGATTCCGCACCCAAACATCAGCGTCCTTAACGGCAATGACGATTTCAACCTTTTACTGTACTGCTTAAGGACAATTTCAACCATCAGGTTAACATGTACAGTCTAATTATTGGTATTACAAAGAATCAGTTACTACATTATGGTTATCTAATCGAAAATTGATACTCAAGTTACACCAGTACAGTTTTAGTATAGTGATAGATTCAAAAACCAAGCTTTCGCTGAAGATAAACTTACTACTACACCACCTACATATAATATTTATCTAATCTTCTTTTTTGTATAAATGCTTGACTAAGTTGTAGTGAATATATATTTTATTGTGTAATGAAAACAATTCCAAGCTGCAGCTAGTACAAGTTACAGAAATTAAACTACAAGAAAACATTACCAAATACTGTAGAAAGCGGCGCTGCGTCGTTCGGACGTGCTTTGAAACAGCTCTCGACTCAAGTTAACTGAAATTGTGCATGGACGAAACTAAAAGTGCCACGTTTTTACTCATGAAGTGTTCAAGGCTTACTGTCGAGACTACTGAGTGGGTATGAGTGCATTTGACCGAGAAGGGTAAGCATGTTGATCACAGATAAAACTTTAAATTCAAACGAAATTTCACGCGTACTGGTAATAAGAAATCAAATCTTTTACGTTGATTCTATAAACATGATTAAGGTATTACACCGTGGATATGCGACTTTGTAAATGATTTGTGTGACTATATAACGACAACACTTAACGTCGAATCATTTAACATGCTCATTTTGTTCATTTGAAACAATATTTCCAGCAAGAACATTTTATACGATGCAATATACATGTATCGAGGAGTCTAACAACAATAAAACTTATTTCTAATAGACACCAATTCAAAAAACAGCTAAAAATACAGCTTTTCACAGAGTAATGTTTTTTTTTGTAACTTGCCAAATGTTCCTTTGTACTTAGATTTATCCGCATTTTCCAATTAGCCCTCTAGTCACTTTGTATTCATTTTCATATTTCTTGTAAATAGTAGTTTTTAGTAGTTACATTGTATTTCACTATTTCTCGTATCAAGTATTATAATTTAAGTAGTAGGTTGGATCATGGACACGACTAGGTATGCTTACCTATTTCCATGGTCCCCACCAGAGTTAATATATTTTATTAGCATTTTTTTTGTATTCACACTTTTGTCTTTCTTTCGTTATTGTTTAACTTTGGTGAAATAAAGATTCATTCATTCATTCAATAACATTATGTATCTTGACTTAAAAAAGCTTGAACAAATAATCAAATCGAATGAACATGTTGACGTTTGCGGGATAATAATTGCATGAAATTGTTAGAAGTGTTGATTGTATAAAACAAACAGTTAAGCACTCGCCTTCGAATTTGGTGACATTTTTCGAATGTTGGAAATATGCGTATGTAAGACAACATTTTCTCTGAGAACATAGTTATGATGGATTGATGGATGAGTGGATGGGTGGGTGGGTAAGTGCGTGCGTGCGTGCGTGCGTGTATGGATGTGTGTGTGTGTGTATGTATGTATGTATGTATGTATGTATGTATGTATGTATGTCTGTATGTATGTATGTATGTATGTATGTATGTATGTATGTATGTATGTATGTATGTATGCACGCACGCACGCACGTGATTTATGGAGTGGGCAAGGATTATCAAAGTTTCTTTAAGGGCCAATGTCTTGGGCAGGCATTGTGTTCATAGAAAATTGTGTCGTCCCATTTGTCGACGTTTCAGAGTTAATTTCATTCGAAGTTCCCCTGAACGCCAGTAGAAATCCTTTCCTGAAACTTTTATTTTTGAAGGCATATATAACTGGGTTTATACATGAATTGCCCAAAATGAGGCAAACGGCCACATTGTAATACCAGCTGGTAAAATCAATAGGATAGTCGAACGTATAACAAGCCCAAATGATTGTCACGGGTGACCAACAAACGAAACAAGCTCCTGTCACCGTCATTAGCATACTGACAACCCTTTTGCGAGCTTCGAGCATGCTGGCACTGGCAGCTACATTGCCGCCTGCTGTGCCAACCATGTTTGCACTCTGGTTTAGACTCAGTATTATCCGCCTGTAGCAAAATACAATAATGACTAAAGGTAGAACATACAATAGTAGAAAGATAGATATGTTGAAAATCTTAAAGAAAATTAGACTTGGCCAAGTCAGCATACAAAAACCATACTGATAACTGTACACATAAAACATATGGAGGTTAAATGTTAGAGCTAACACCCACACTGAGGTGATCATGACGATAACTTTCGAGATGTCGAACGAAACTTCATACAAGAGGGGGTGCACGATACCAATATAACGTTCAATCGTTATGGCAATTAGAGTCAAAGTGGATGCCTGAGCACAAACCCACATCGGAAACTTCGATAGGTACAGGCGGCACATCACCTCTCCACCGAGGCCAGGCGGTGGTAGAACAGCTGGAGTGACATGGTAGGGGATGAGAAATACGCATACGATGAAATCAGCAAAGGATAGGTTGATGATCAAATAGTTTGTCAAATTACGGAGTTTGCGGACCTTAAGAAAGACGTAGACGACCGAAAAGTTGCCGACGATACCCACGATGGCGACCAAGGCATAGAAGATACGCATTAGTATCTCTTTGTTGAGTAACGAAGACCAACCGGTATCGACTTCATCATCGGTCATGGCATCGTATGAGGTATTGTTTGTCATAATGCTGCTGTAAGTGAACAAAATAACTCGTCAGTAATATTTCTTAACTGCTCAATTTATAGTATGAAGAAGAAGAATTAAGATGATGAAGAAGATGATGATAATGATGACGATGATATCGGTGGTGGTGGCGGTTGTGATGGTAGTAATGATGATGATGATGATGGTGTTGATGATGATAATGATGATGATGATGATGACGACGATGGTGATGACGATGACGATATGATGACGATGATGGTGGTGATGATGATGATGATGATGATGATGATGATGATGTGGATGATGATGTTGGTGATGATGAAGGTGGTGGTGGTAGTTGTGGTTGTGGTGGTGGATATGATGATGGGAAAAGAGGACGTGGTAGTGGAAGGGATGGGAGAGAGATCATTCAAATCATCACATATGGAAAACATGAATAAAACATGATAAATACGCCAGTTGTGGAAGCAACTCAACAAAAGAAAAAAACCCACCAACTAATAAAAAGTGTTTAAAGGTACACATTACCACTAAAACTATTTACACCTAGGACATCTGTATCATCTTGTAGGATACAAACCAAGTAGACAACTACAAATTGATACTACTTTACCCAAGTTAATGTGTTTGTAAGATGATCATGATTTGATGCATCAGTATAAGTTCGAAGTATGATAATAAGACGTCTAAGCCCTCAAACCTCCACCAGCTGTAGAACTGAAGTATCATTGGTTTTACTCAGACCACCAACAATATTTTCGCTAATAATTGTTAAAATACCAATAATTAGACACTGTTCATGTTTATGAGAGGTCGATTTTATTCATCAGTAGTAGAGCACTGATCAGTAGGAGGTTGCCCTCATGCTAGTATTGGGGCACTGATTTTACGGGTACGGACCCAAAATTGAATTTAATTTGCGGCACCATACTATGTGTTCAGCTACACACATATGTCTAGTCACAAGTGATTGGATACTGTACAGAGTGTACGATATTTCGCGTAAAATCATCATCACTAGCAAAACAATTTCAACAAACGTTCCATCCACTTGCAGCTAGTACAACTTCAAACTGATTGATATTCTAGGGTGTTTGAACAATTCATAGAAATATTATATGCATGCAAACTTCAGAAATTAGAGTGTCACCATCTGTCGCTTCTTTTAAAACATCTCTTAAAACGCACCTTTTCCAAAAGCACTATGGATAAATCATCGAAATGTTGTCCATATCATTCTTTTCATCATTTTACATTAGTCGAGCTGGTCTTACTTTTATCATTGTTTTCAAGCTGGTCTTACTTTTATCATTGTTTTCGAGCTGGTCTTACTTTTATCATTGTATTTTTAAATCATTTGTTATATATTTTATTGTGAGGTGGTTTGTTATTGTTTTGATGGAAGTCGCTATAGAAAAATAAAGTATTATCATTATTATTATTATTATTATTATTATTATAATGACGTGACAGCCTATTTATATCACATATACTAATATATTCCACAATTCGCATAAAGTGACATACATTTCAACTTAGTCTTTCGAAGTGAAAGGAATCAATTCCAATATCCATGCATTTCAATAAATGTAGGTTTTGGTGAATAGAGCATAAACTCATCTAGTACTACAAAGGAATTGAAAGCACAACCAAATTATTCAAAATTCCTACCCGATTATCAAAATTTAGTATATCAATGTGATAGTAAATGGTTCCTGACCAGTATTTATGTAATTTAGGTGGATTCTAAAGAAGTTAGGAAATACAAATCCAGTGACACGTGTACGCTACTAGTCATAAATTGAGTTGAGATTGTTCACCTGGCTTAGTATAGTCCTGCTGTAGACTGGGCCTATGCATTCTCGGAAACAGATGGAGTTTGGAGCAATGTAGAAGTAATGAAAATAACGTATAAATGAGTTCACTATATATAAAAAAATATAGCCAAGATAAAATCAGCATCGCCTATGTTGCCTTTAAAGGCATATCCAAATTCATCAGAAATCTCTACCGATTGCAATAAGTTGAACTGATATAAAATGCAAATGTCTTACCTGAAAGCTTAGTGAAGCAAATGTTGTTTTCTATTAATGTTGCACAATCTTTAACAGCGACAGTTGTAAATGTTAAAACGCTGGACCATTCGACGTCATGAAGTTATAAACAGAACTGAAAGTCTTGGTTAAATATTGAACGTATTTAAGGAGCAAAATTGTAGTATGTTGAGTTCATTTCAAAATTGACACTTCATGCCCTCAAGGAATGCTTGCTGAATACGAATTAGCATTTGATTGGTTAGAATTGCACGAGAGAGTTGTATAGAATAAAAAACATGATCACTTGGCTTAATTTGAAAGGAACGATCATTACTGTTGTAGGTTGTCGACAAGTCTGCCAGTGTCATGCACACAATTGTTAAACAAGTGCGCTGACAGAAATGAATAAATTAACCTTTAGATGGACAAATTCAATGTAGTTGGAGTGCTTGAGGGACGGATGGATGGATAAACAAGGGCTGGCATACGAACATACATACATAGTTACATACATACATACATACATACATACATACATACACACATACATACATACATACATACATACATACATACATACATAAAGATATCACAGAAAATGGGTGCTAAAGAAACGATGTCATAGCGTTCTAGCTTTAAGCTTATTAACTACAAAATAGTGGTTAAATCTGTCAAGAATTATTTAGCTGAAAGAATGCAAACAAATGGTATCACAGGCCAATCACAGCACTGGTAAATTAACAATAACAATGATACTCATTTATTCCCAGAAGTATAAATATATGTTGAAGAAACGGGAGGAAATACCATCTACATGTATTTCGGTAATGTCTCAATTTTTCGACACATCAATAACAAACGACAATTCACAACTAGTACGTACTGCCTACAGATGCGATAGAGTTTTGGCAGAACACATGCAGAAAGAATTGATTTCAATAAATCCACAAGTCCTAAACTGTTATTTTGTACGACGATTTGGACACCTGGCCATTCACGGCATTTAGCAGAAAATCACGACTACACAAACCGGTCCGACTTTTTAAGGCTTCGCTATCATGCCTCAAATCTAGAGCTCGCTCGCCAAAAGCGATCAAAATGGCTTTATTATCAACACACAAAATATTGTCTTCGATTTGATCCTTAAGCCTGCACTAGCTGCAACTATGACATTTCTTTTCACCTAGTAACCAAAGATATATTCACTACAAATTGACCAATTACTCATAAAAAAAAACCCACATTGTATCTGTACAAATGGTCATTATAATCCGTAATTGGTGGTGACAACTTAGTATAAATCGTGAGGAAAAGCTCAATTTTGAATCTGTCGCCATGTTACGCTAACACTGCAGTAGTTCTAACTGGAATATCATTTTAGATCAGGCAACCGCAATCTCTTCGCTGGAAAATAGTTAAAACAGCAATATTTAGACACTCTACATGACAATCAATAGTCGACATTATTCGTAATGCGTAATAAAAAAAGTTCTGTGGTTCCGGTTACTCGACCCCACCCATGTTTTCTCTGCCGATCCTAAACAATTTTTATGCAATCGAGAAAAAAAATAATAAAATCGCGAATATTATGAAGTCTCTTGAGATATAGTGATATTCAATTATGTTCGCGACGCCATCGCTGTCAGACCGGACCTAAACTATGCCATGCCAGTAGAACTGTCCTAATGGTGCTGGCATCGGACGTAAGGACATTTGTGATGCAATGGTATTGAGGTGCGGAAACTAACATCAGTTTAAAAAGAATATAAAGTTGAAAATAAAACTACCTGAACTAGACTAGACACTCACACATGAAATTTAAAAAAAATAAATAAAAATATACAATCTACCTACCCCACCTATTCTAGAATTGAACGTCGTTGGAACCACACATTTTTGGCCAAAGTAGCATAGAAAGAGGTTGAAATCATGATTGCCGTTGAGGGCGCTGAGTTTTGGATGCGGACCCTAAAATCATTCTGATTTGATTTATCGCGTATACAGCTACACAACTATGTTAAAAACACATGTGATGAAACAGCTACAAATACTTCGGGCTTAAATGATTAAAATGTAATTTTGACAGTGTTTTCAATATACATAAATATATTCTCTTTTTATAAATAGCAGTTTTTTGCATCACCATCTTTGCAATGCATCATCACAATCAAAGTCAATCATGATGACCCGAGAGAAAATTTTGTTATAACTTTATCTCCCCAGGTCTTCAAATTTAAAGTCGTAGTTAATTCGATCAGTATCACTGAACACTTGCACATCAAGTAAAGTTAGTACATGGCATTTAAATTGTAGCCATCGGCAGTTTGTTAATCCATACACTCTACACGGTCTATGGTTAATCACCTTCAAAATCGAGGTTAATAAGCACTCAAGTGTTATAAATACACTCTTGGAACGTGTTTCAGCTTTAACCTACCAGGGACCGTCTAATGAGCTTCAAACACTTTCATTGTACCTGGCCAACTTTTTGAATAAATTGGTTTAGTTTTATCTATATGGGCATGGAAATATGAAATCGTGACAATACAAAGACAAGAAAAATAAACCATTTGAGCTACGTAGAATTAAGAATAGAGCTGCGGGCAGAACGATTCGCAAGTCTCTGCCAAGAATTTCAGTCAATAATTACGCGATTTAATTTAACATACTTTTTCAAAGGTGACTTTGAGACCTAATAATTCATTTTTTAAAATTATGGTTTATCAACTGTGTACTGTGTTACCAAGGTAATAACGTACGTTGTCACATACTTACTTGTGTATAGTACACATTGGTATATCAAGTAAAGTGTAACATATATTATTTAATGTCTCCCCCTGGTCAGTCCCCCTGGCTTGGAATCTGTCAGGCTGGGGTCAGAATTTACGGCAGAGGGGGGGGGGGGGGGCTGGGGAGAAATGGGGGGGGGGCATTCTGATTCAAAATTATGATGGTCTGAAAGGGGGACGGAATATTTGGCTCATGAGTTGAACCAAAATAAATTTCAGGAGCGGTCGTTTACCGAGTAATGGCAGACTAAAAAAGACAAACAAAAACTACTACAGCAACATATTGATATAAGCTTATCAATGGATGTTGACTTAATTACACTCACAGTAGGGGTGACGTTTCTGATTGGAAGCTTTCCTCGAGTAAGAGTACGAGTGGTCGCACATCCAATCTCAGTCAGTGTCTTCATATCTTGATTACAGGGTATATACGTACTTGTACCCATATAACCAAGGCATTGCTATAACCCACATGTAATTTAACGACCACAGACAGCATGATCGTTTATATCTCAGTTCGCTGATAGCGTGTTATATGTTGTGGTGTAAGCTTTCGTCTATCCAATGACATAAGGGACAACACAAAAATTACAAGGGAAGGGGACGTTTATTGGGGTCACCATTTTTCTGCACGAGTTTGTGTGTGTGTGTGTGTGTTTATACCCATACGTACAAGTTTTAGCCAAGAAAGAAAATTCAAGATGGCCGCGTGAGGGCGTGATCTTAAATCAACAACACCAGGTGCGGGGTGAGCGGAAGCGTACGCGTTTCTAAAGACATGGGTACGTTATTCATTAATGGGAACAAGGGAGGCTGGTAACCTGTGGCTAATTACTCAAGTAAATAAAAAAGGGCAGAACATGTTTTATTCTTCATATATATTGGATCATTTCATAGCAATTAGTTATTGTCATGTCATGTCCTCTGGGTCATGCCATCACAGTGCATGTCATTTATATGTCTACCATTAGTACATTTACAAAAACATAGAAACGATAGGTAACACCACTAACTGTCGAGGGAGGGCAGGTGTACGTGTGGGCGTGACTGTGATCAGCTGGTGAATTATGGCCGGAACACATACAGCGTCCGAAGAGGATCGGCGTCGAGCCTGTGCGCTGTAGTCATGTCTCAGTGGGTCTTTGGTTATGGGTCCCTAATATGGAAACCAGACTTTTCTTTCGAACAGAAGGTAGTTGGTCGCATTCAAGGGTTTTGTATTCGCTTCTGGCAGGAGAGTACCGAATTCAGAGGAACACCCGAAAAGGTAAAATGTTTGCAATCAACTAAATGAACTCACACCACAATTGTTAACAATTGAATCGCTGCATGGTAGTTGTCATCACCGATTGTATTATTTGTATATGCTCTGATGTTACAGTGGTGGCAGTGGTGGGATGTTGCAGCGGTGGGATTCCGAAATCACACAATATTACAGTCAAAGTGATAAGTGACCTTTCCCTAATTCCTTTTCTAAAACATGGCCCTTTCCCAAGAACCGTTCAGTAAAAATATCACCACCACCTAATTCCCCAGTCCTCCACTTGTAATTAATTAAGACACCATTACGTTTACATCACTTAATTAATGTCAAAGTTCCCTGGCCAGCAAGAGAATATAATGCCACACACGTACCCATAACACAACACATCCTCACCATTTTTTGTAACCACAAATAAAATGTGTAATTCGCCTTTTTTACAGTTTGTTTCCACGTCTCCAATGATCTCTACACTAAACTAATAAATGTGTGCTTCTACATGATGTTATATGTGAGGTCTGAATAAAACTTAGTTTGCATATTGTTATATAGTTTGTACTGAACTACTAAAAATAGACATCCTACACAAAGGCTTTTCAGTGGCAAGTCATAGATATAATACTAAACATTATCATACTCTGAAAGGAAACTCGTTCTGACATGATATCTCATTTTTCATTTCTCCAACACGGGTTTAATGATATGAATACAAAAATGGTATGGCATTCAATATTCAATTCCAATGTATGATACTACTACTACTACTACTACTACTACTACTACTACTACTACTACTACTACTACTATTACTACTACTACTACTACTACCATGATAACATAGTTTTTATTCACATTATGGTATAACATTCAATTCAATTCCAATGTATGATAATAGCACTTTTACTACCACCATAACATAGTTTTTATTCACATTTCACAGCCTGGACGAATGGCTATGCTGGTTGAAGACCAACAGGTATGTTATGATCTCATTATCATGTGTTTTTGCATCATGGAAAGGTTCCAAATGACTTGTATAACTACCAAAAAACCGAAAGACTATAGAAATTCAATTTATCAGCACAGCTTTTTACATAGGACACATTTTTGTTACCACTTAATTACACAAACTAAATACTGGCACTGATATCGCACACGCACATGAAATGTGGAAATGGTAAGCTTACTATTTTGACAAACTTCTGACCTTGACCATCATCTTCAATTCAAGGTCAAATCTAAATTTGTTCAATAACTGGTTTTGTTGGGTGTCGACGAATTCTCTTCACAAATGTAAGGGGAAACCTTTTACCTAAGACAAATCCACGACCTTGGCATTCGTATTCAGGGTCATTTAGCAATTTACCACACACACACACACACACACACACACACACACACACACACACACACACACACACACACACAACCAGATATGCAGAGAAAATTTAAAAGACTTGTAAACATATGAACAAACTTTTTATCCTTGTCATGAACTTGGTATACATTGTATTCACTTTTGGATCCTCTATTACAGAGTGAGGTTTGGGGAATAGCATATAAAATCCCGGATGACAAAGTAGAAGAAGCATTCGACCATCTCCTGGGAAGAGAACTTTATACTCCAATCAAGACCACATTCTTTCCAAAAGATGAAAGTGAATCTAAAGTTGAGGTTAACATTTTCAACGTTTGTACAAAAAACGCTAAACATTTGGTACAATATGTTGGACCAGAGCCCATTGAAAACACAGCGAAATGTATAGCATGGTCATCAGGACCTGCAGGCAGAAATGACGAATATCTATACAGGATCATAGAATTTCTACATCAGGTGGCGGGAATAGAAGAATCAACATATTTATCTGAATTGCTGGACTTGGTAAAGAAGTACAAACTTTCTGAGGGAAAAACTGATTAACTGTCACTTACCTCTATTATTGTCTTAATTGACAAAAATTATGTATTTCTATGTTATGTGTTCAATCTGGATTTTGAAAGGTAGAAATGTAGACAATAAACCATATATATGAGATAACACTCTAATGAATAACATGTCTCTTTTCCCTCTAGGCCTTCTCATATATTACAGGGTCCAATGAAAATAACAAAGCAACTTCTTTCATATTGCGTTATTTGTGGACACTTTTTCATAACTCAGGAAGAAAAGGTGCACTTTTCAAATACCTGCCAGTGTCCTTGTATATCAGATATGACCTTTATACTTGCATCTTTATATTTCACCCTGACCTTAATCTTCTGGGGGTCAAACTTTAACGAAAATTCAAGTTCTTCTATTTGTCACAAACCAATATTGAGGATGATGGTGGTAAATTAGGGATGTCTTCAATGAAGGCTTTCATTTCTTTTATACAAGTAAAAGTGTTTATATTGGAGTAAGTTGTGACAATACTGCATCAGTTTGTAATGAAATTGAAGTACTATCAAAATTAGGTAACTTTAAAGTTTCAATTAGGTGACACAACGTTTTTATTACAATTTACACAACGTTCGTGTTACGAATTACACAAATAATTTCGAGATACCAAAGCTTTAAATTGAATGCACTGGAAACTGTGTTAGGTGACTGAACTAATAATAGAGACCCTTTTTCTATCTGTCTACCAGTACACCTGTCTAAAAGATACTCCTTATAAAGTCTGTTAACGAAATTAAGCATTTTATACTAGTGCGTGATTATAGGTACATCTTTATTAATGAAGGTGGTTCTAATTCTAGGAATACATAGGACGTTACCATGGTTTCATTGAGTTAAACATAATAGATGTCTCAATCAACAGATACATATAATTACTTTGTCTTTTTGTGTAGTAGAAAACAGTTTTGTGGAAATTAACGTAACCGAGTCAGTCTTCGAATTAATTAATGAATGTATTTCTAATTCTTCAAATACATAGAGCGTTACCATATTTTCGTTTCATCAAAGACAATAGACGTGTGTCGGTGTTGACATCTACAAATCAGTTCATAGTTCGATAATGTTAACGTTATTATCATGGAAAATTAGAAAGGCTGTTTTTTGTGGAAATTGATCTTGAACTTCACCTGTAGGCTTGTCATGTTATTGACTAGTATCAGAATACAAAATCCCTGAATGCCTCCCGTAAGAAAATCTGTAAAAACTGTATGTACACATCATCAAGTGATATCGGACACGAGCTCTTTGTTATCAACGACGTGTGTGCCAATTAAGATTTGAAGATTGCATAATTACCAAAAATTATTAATTATGCAATCAATTCATCAAAATAAAAAAAATATCGGGCATGTGCTCTCTGTTATCATCGCATTTTATACCAAACTCTGAAATTTTAAGCCAAGCGTCCTCGAGATATTTCAATGTCTTAAGACTACAAGTTTCAAATTCTACATAAATACACTGGGAATGACAAAACGCAAGTGTTCCACAAAACATGTTCAGATAGCTTTTGAGTTCAGTGGGTTATTTGCATAATGAATGGTTTTGGTAAACAAACAATGTCGTAAGAATGCGACCCTCGACCTTTATGTAAATTGGTACACACATCGATAATGACGTGCGTATGCTATAAGGCTGTTTGATATAACCTTTAGTTTTTATAAGGCATTTGCATATAATTATTGATTTCTAGAAATTAAATTATATCGTAAGAATGTAAGCTTTAACTCATTTAACTGTATACATTCACCAATGAACATGTCCATTAAAGCTTGTTGATATAGGTCATTTGCATAATTAATGATTATTAATTTGGTAATTAGGAAATATCTTAAGAATACAAGCCTGATGTAGCTTAGATTTTTTTTCGAATTTCATCTCCTATAGTAAATTTAAAACACACTGACGAAGACAAAAAACAAGTTTCATTTAAAGCTTTGATTTTAATGAGTCATTTGCATAATATATGATTTTTGGTATTTAGGCATTACCATAATGCATTCTTTAAATTTCATATAATTTGGTATATACGTTGATGATAACAAAGACTACCACCACAACAACTCCTACGGAAGGCAATTAGTTTACACCGGGTAATCTATTGATTAAATTTAACACTACTGCATTATTCTAGGAAATTTCAGTCAGGCTTATTTCTGTCTTTAGTACACTTGTACTGATGACTGCTATCTACTTACATAATATGATTTTGGATGATAAAATATCACCTCGTCAATTTCAGCTTGACAAATGTAAAATGAAGAGCGCCAACAAGACAAACAGGGTATCACAAAGGGTTTTCATGTCAAATGCAGTGGAGCCTTTTCCAAGATGTCATACTTGAGTAAGTTACTGAGGTACTATTTTACAACCTAAAATTATCATGTAAGTTGACAAAAGAAATCAAAACAAGTGTACTAAAGGCAGAAATAATCCTAAATTGCCGACTGGACGTTTTTCCTATAAAGTGGTAGTTTAAGTATAGTTTTCTGCTCCTATCGTTTATTCATTACTCAAGCCAAGTGAGTGCCCTATGTATTGATGAAGACTAGCTAAAAATAACCTCTGCTACACACAATCAACATTTTGTAATCACTGGAATAATTCAGATTAGAACCTTTGTTTTTTGGAATCAAAATTCACGTTCAAAATTATAAATGCGAACAAAACGCATTATAAATATTGATTAGAACATAGTGTTTTTAAAAATAAAACCTAGTTGAAAATGAATGTTTGTTTCATATTCAAATTGGCAGTGGTCACTTTCTGAATACCTTGTTGAAAGTACGAAAATGTATATTACACTGTTGATGGCTAATGCTATTGTGTCGCATTGGCAGTGGTTGACTCCATAATTTTGCCAAAATAGTTGACGGGTACGCCTACTGTTAAAGCAATTTGTTTAACTTGGAGATACTCTATTCGTCTTCTTGGAGTAGCAATGAGTTCTCATCTGCGACAGACACTGTCGAAATTTTCGGGTTGACTATTATGGAGGTTGTAAGTGAGGTACGGAGAGCAAACCTATACTTGATAGCACAGTCTGCATAAATGGCGTTGATTATAATGTACTGTAGGAGTGATACAAGTAGATAGATGAACACCGCGAATGTTTTTGCAGTCACTCGAATGGTGTTCTTTAGACGTTTGATTTCCTGAGCCTTTTGAACAGCTTCATTGATTCCTCGTTGCTCAGCCCAGGATGCCATGTTTTGATTGTGTTTCAATACTTTCCTTAGGATAAGACAGTACAATGTGATGCTGACAACAACAGGGGCAGCAAAACCAATGATATACAGGAAGTCTCTTCCGAATTCACGTTTCTCTCGCGTCACTTTACACATTCCACTGATACTATCGTATGTGAACGTCGCCAGGACCGTGACGATTACTGAACGAAATATACTGAGAAACGAAATTCCGAATAAAATGAAATGTCGACATCTTCCACTTGAGAATCGGTCATGAACACCAGGTGGTTTACAAACATTGAGGTAATTGTCAAAAGCTATTACAGCCACGCTGAATGTCGCGGATTGCCAACAAATGTCACGAAACATAAACACATACCTGCAACTGTCGACTCCTCCTGGCCATGGATGGAAGACGATCGATCGATCGATCATGATGATACACTCGCTGTTGGCGATGTGGATTTCTTTAATGTGAATCCTTCATGAACACCACAAGTATGAATGTATTTTCTAACTTTCTAAAGTTTCCAGGAGAGGAGTACATTTATTTCCTTAGGTATTATACCAAGATTGACTGAAGTTGATCTGCTCAGACATGTCTGCCAAATGGCTCCAGGCATGAAAAAATAGTAACAGACTGGCTCGACCCACTCTCTTAATCACTTTTCCGCTGGGACTTCAAAAACCGCGGCGTTTACCGTTACCGAAAATAAGTTTCACAGCAATGACAGACAACCGACAATGCATTCACTGGCAATTGTTAAAATACCAATAATTAGACATAGAACATGTTAGTAAGGGACCGATTGTTTCCATAAAAGTAACAGGTTTAAATTTTGATCGCTTTGAGGCACCCATTTTAAGGTGCGAACTCAAAAATCAAAGATGGGATTTAGTGTATTTCAATATTAAACCTGTAACGCAGCTTTCCAGTTTTTGCTGCCTAGCACAACATAAGTGAAGCACTGAGTGTGAAGAAAACGATTTTCTAAATGACAAAGTAACTGACAATCATGTACAAGCTGTGACCTCCACAGAATTGTTAATTTTACATGACATGCATATGCTAGCATTTTGTTTCTTTCTGTGTTTGTTTTTCCCTGCTGCCTTAGGTAAAATTAAAGGTTGGCAACCACAGTGTTTGATTGACGGAGCCTTGTGAATATAATATTTATTTACACATCAACTACTCAAAATGTTGTTCTAGTACATTTCTTTTATAAAATCCAACACATGTCGTTATTTTAAAAGCAAGAAATCAAAATTACAATTTTTAAAAAAACAACTAATACACAACAATGCACGAGATCGTAGCAAAACAGTCATATATTTTGTGGCGTATGAAGTTACACGAAATGTCAAATTTCGTTTAGTTTTCATATAATTAATTTTCCAATTAAGGGGTACAATTTTGCTTTTCAACAATATGATTAGGCCAAAACGTGCGCCCTTACGGGAGGCATTCAGTTTAAATATGGTTAGTTTTCTTTAGATTCAAGTAAAATGAAGAATTATACCAAAAAGACCATCTATCTGAGCTGCAGTTAATTCACATACATCCGACGATCACGTGATATAACACGGTTGAATTGAAGCGTTATAATTTAGTGGAATTTGCATTTTGTCCAAAATATTTGCTGGAATACAGTTTACAACAAGCTATCGTAGATAACATACTGCCCACTGTTTGGGAGATGTTGATCCCTGTTTGGATTGTAACACGTTTTGTCTGTGCATATGTACCTAATAGTACGCTGCTCTTATACCAAGATTGACTGAAGTTGATCTGCTCAGATATGTCTGCCAAATGGCCCCAGGAATGAAAAAATCGTAACAGACTGGCTCGATCCACTCTTTTAAGACAGCATCATTTTTCCGCGGGACTTCAAAAACCGCGGTGTTTACCGTTACCGAAAATAGCTAGGTTTCACAGCAATGGCTCCAACCGACAACCTGCAGCTTTTGCGCAACTAACTCTAACCATTGGAATGCGTATCGACATAACTGAATGCATAACGCCATTGTTATGTGATGTTTACTCATTGACATACATTTAGTTAGCTTTTAAACTCTATTACAAAGGTTAAACATTAACTGACTCCCGACAGTTTTCTCTCTTGGATATCCACACCATTCTTCATTGCTCTTAAAGTCAATTTATTAAGTGAGAGTTCGCTTGATCAGGTCAGGAAAACAAGGTGAGATAACTTATTACTGGTTTTGTCGTCTTAAATAGATCCAGTCTTGTTTCTGTTGCTGAACTTGTACATGCACATACACTGTCGCAGTGTCGATAACGCCTTTTAAATGTATTGGACCAATCTTGGCTTACAACGAACTGATTATTGCAACTTTCTATATTTCTTTGTGTACTATTTAATTCAATATACAAGTAATAATCATGAGGTCCGTGTCATTTGCTAAACTGTAGTAAAATCATGTTCATATTTTGATAGATTTTGCTGAGTAATGTAATGTGGAACTCACTCAAATCGAGTATCGGGTAATGTTTATTGGCGTTATCGTAGGGAAGGGCATCTCATAAATTGCTTCATTAGAGCATGGGGTTAAAGTTGTTGGTCGTATTCACCAAGGTCCATCTCGTGTTATGCTATCTAAGTATACAGTACTATATGAACATTCAATATTCACACTTTGGTGAACATAAGGAAATATGAATTTGAATACGAAAAGGTTTGAAATAATTACTGATCAAGTCTTATCCTTAGTATTGAATGCATTTTTAAACACAGAATGTGTTGACCGTGATAATGATTTTGATAGCATAGTTTTTTCTTTCAAAATCGGTTTATAATTTTACCCAGTCACTCATAACCGTAATGTTCCGCTTTTTACTTCTGTCGTTTTCAGACAAATTTAGAAACAGCAATTATATACACCGTGTGTTTTTGCCATTGGTGTCAACAGTTTTCAACATTTTTCTGTCACCATAGGCAAGCCATGTGAAGTAACAGCTAGCATAAGACAGCTGTTTACAAAGTAAATAGTGTACTTTGATAGATCAGTTGAAGGTATGATAATTACTAGAAGTAGAATAAGGAGATGACCCCAGTATGACTTTGAGTCACCACCACCACCACCACCACCACCACCACCACCACCATCACCAGCATCATTATCCTCACCATCATATTTCATTACCAGCACCACCACCACCAGCATCATTATCCTCACCATCATATTTCATTACCAGCACCTTCACCATCACCACCACCACCACCACCACCACCACCACCACCATCATCATCATCATCTTTGTTACTTGACTGACAAAACGGATGCTTGAAATGATATATTATTTCATACACGTTTTCTTTGTGGTCGTCGTGTCTTGAACTGATCTATTTTTGTCTGAAATCCGTGCAGATACTTAAACTAATTATCGATAAACGAAAATTGTTTATTATGTTAAAAATTCGTATCCAAAGAGGAATTTGAAACGAAAAAATGAAAAAGTACCTGACAATTTTTACTTCATACGTTTACCAGTACATGACAACTTTATTGAAACCTGTGTGTATTATGTGCATAATTTACATATTCATTAATAAACTTTGTGATTTTTCTTCAATATATAGAAAAAGGTGCAAGCGGCCATCCTTGTGAACGGAATTTTGTTACATCAAATGAAAGTCCAATAATGGAGAGGTTGAAAACTGTGACAAATCGTAAATTATTGGTACTCATCATACTGATGATCTATGTTATTAGTATGACGTCACTTCTTGTCTACATAGTAAGAACAAATAACATATTATACTACTATCATGGAACGGCTACAGATCAACTTCAAAAGAACTCACGATTCAGTGCTTCAAAAACTCCAACATTAACTCCTCCACCTTCCCTTTGCGAAGCTATAAATCAAACGAGAATTAATAATTCACTATCATGCGAAATACTGATGACTGCGCTAAGATTTTGTGAAAATGACGGAAAGGTAGGAAGAATTCCACTTCCAAATTTTTATCTCACCAGAAATGCGAGTGAGTCCTCGGATTACAAAGATTATCGTTTAGCAAACATTGCCCATGTACATTTACCTAAGTCAGGTGGTACATCAGTAGATAACTTGCTAAAAAAAATGGCAAAGGAGAACAAAATTGGAAGGAAAGTGGTAAGTCATTGTAAGTATCTCTACATAACTGGAAAAGCAATGAGAAACAATAAACAACGACAGTTCTTTTACTCAAAGAGGGTTTATGGCATCCACGATTACGCGGATCCGGAAAGACCATTTGCTTATGTCACCTGGTTTCGGGATCCAATCAAACGTCTCGTTTCGTCATATTTCTATAACAAGAAAACGAAGTGTTCTGGTGTTCATGAGATATGCGTCAAATACGTCGCTAAAAGTTCTAATATTACGGATTATCTCATGAAAACTAAAAATATCCATTTCCAGGACATGGATAACCACTACACTCGACTTCTACAATTTGGAGATTATCCGGAAATCGATTTCACATTCGAAGATGGTGTCAAAATTGGTGGAGTTGGCCTTAAAAACGCAACAAACATACCTCCAATAGAAGAAAAACACTTCCTAGTAGCCAAGAGAAATCTGGAAGAGAACATGGCATTCGTTGGTCTGACTGAAGATTTCAAGACGTCACAAGATATGCTGAGTGGTCTTTTTGGAATACCCTTAAAGAAGAGCGAAGTACATGCAAATGCAAATAACCATACATACGACTTAACAGAATTTGAATACAACGAGTTACGTCGTCGAAATATATGGGATTTTTTACTCTATGATATTGCTAGGGATATTTATTACCGACAAAAGGAAACATATTTGCAGAGTTTGCAGAGGTAACTCACTCATGCATTATACAAGGTGTATGTCAATATTTCTTTCGGTAAATGATGTATTACAGACAGACATTTTAGAGTTTGTTCTAACATTTTCTCTGTTGTTCTTAATTCATTTGATCTTTATATCTTAGTAATTGAATTTTAATGAAATGCAATGATCAAAACAATGTTTTCATTGGGTGGTATCTGTGAATTTGAAATGCAATGATCAAAACAATGTTTTCATTGGATGGTGTCTGTGAATTTGAATTATGCTAATTTACAAATAGTTTTTAGAGTTTTTCAAAGAATGATAACATTCTTAACAAAAACACTTTTTACCTATAACTGATTTGAATTGAAAGAAAGTTACTACTTTGTTCGTATTTGATGCAGGAAAATCCCATAGAACAAATGTAAGAGAGCAGACGTAGCACATCGATGACTAGCGTAAAAGAAACATAAGCAAAATCTGCTCAAATTGTAACTGGTCACTAGAGGCTAGGGTCTTAGGAACAAGGATGTACAATACACAAGAATAACCGAACAATGTTACGACACTGAAAACAACAATTGTTGTTATTTTGCCTTATTGACTTAACTTTCATTGGGTGACATATTTTGATGTAAATATCATGGTATGGCAATATTTCCGAGAGTATCAGAGTACTCAATGTTATAGATTTTATATGCAAGAAAAATACTCTTCTGTAACGCTTTCTAGTTGCCATGGTGATTTGCCATTCCGTACCGCGTATTTCTCTGCAAGGTGACTTACATAAGATTGAGAGCCTTGCGAATTTTGATTAAGTGAAATATTATGTTCGGTGTTTATTCTCCGTAATAGATTTAGAGGTGATGTCATTGTCATGTATGTATGTATGTACATGTATGTATGTATGTATGTATGTATGTACATGTATGTATGTATGTATGTATGTATGTATGTATGTATGTATGTATGAAAAAACGCACTGTGTCTACTACATATTTAGATTGTTTATATTACTGTTGGTATGCGGTTTCATATAGTACGCCATGTTTATTGTTTGGGCGGCCCTTTTTATTTTTCTGTTTCTCATCTCCCGACCGACCCTAATTTGCAGCTCCGACATCAGAAAAAAACGACCCCTGAGTTCAACACAGCAAGTTTGTAAGATTCAAACGAACATCAAACGTTCCTCATGGCATGTTACCGATGTTAACATTATTACTTTTATACAGTAACCCATTTTACGTTCCTATGTATTGGTATTGCGATTTCATATTCGAGTTCATAAGAGTAGTATAGTTTCTTGACCCTAAGGCAACGTCTGTTAATTTTACGTATACTAATGTGATTGGATAACGATCCTTGAACTTGGCCAGCGTCCAAGTCGGGCCTGGCGTACGTGATCATTTACAGGTCGGACGACCTTTAGACTTTATGATTGACAGGTCATTTTGACCACAAATTCGAACCGCGAAGTGAAATGTCGACGTCGTAGTACTTAGAGAGTTATTTTTAGTCTAATTAGCAGTTCTCTTGAAGTGGTAAACTTCAGAGCCTCGACGAACAGACTTTGCCAGTCTGTTCCAGGTGTAGCTCGTCGGATACAATACTAGTGAAGGTACTGGGTAGACTTTGCGTGGTCTACTGTTTGGATACTAGTGAGAGTAGACTTTGCGTGGTCAATTTGTCGGATACTAGTGAGAGTGGACTTTGCGTGGGCCACCCTGTAGCTACGTCGATAGTACCTCGGATGGCAGAGATATTAAAGAGAGACACCCCCCCCCCCCTACTTCAACCAGTTTGGCTATTGATGATAAGTGCAGTAACTCTGATCTGTTCAACTTTTATGATATACTCGAAGAAAATAAAGTCAAGTGTTTCATTTGAGATATTCTTCTCCAGCGTATTTTCTGGTAATATTTGGGTCGTTAACCCCATACCATAGATTCCCCTCCCCGATTCCTGAATCATCGAACCAGCGAGACATCGGAAGAAGACCACATCGACAACGCTACGACAAGTGAAGATAACGTCCAACTTTATTTTGGTTGGTGCTGGCTAAAGTTCGATAATTAATCAATGGAATTCAGTTACCACCTGGTGGCAGCTACTACTATATTTACAACGATTCCCTTCCCTTACCCTTTAACCTTATTCTTAAATACAGAATTTGACCTTACCGTCAAATGATCAAAATAAACACAGAACACAGAATACAAATAAATCACCCCAACTATAAAAGGTTGTTACATATGTATGTATGTATGTATGTATGTATGTATGTATGTATGTATGTATGTATGTGTGTGTGTGTATGTATGTATGTATGTATGTATGTATGTGTGTATGTGTGTATGTATGTATGTATGTATGTATGTATGTATGTGATGTATGTATGTAAGTGTGTGTGTGTGTGTATGTATGTATGTATGTATGTATGTATGTATGTATGTATCTATGCATGTATGTATGTATGTGTGTGTATGTATGTATGGAAGTGTGTGTGTGTATGTATGTATGTATGTATGTATGTATGTATGTATGTATGTATGTATGTATGTGTGTGTGTGTGTGTATGTATGTATGTATGTATGTATGTATGTATGCATGTATGCATGCATGTATGTATGCGTGCATGTATGCATGTATGTATGTATGTATGTATGTATGTATGTATGTATGTATGTCTCACATGTTCATGTGTTTCATCAGTTCATCGGATGTCAACAGCTGATGAATGGATGTATTAGTATGTTATGATCTGTCAGTTTAGTAAGCTATGGAAAGTACAATCATAAAAGAAAAAAATCCAGCAAAACTAGTCCTATCCTAGGAGGTCACTTTCATGTATAGTTAAAAATGACAAGCCTTGAAGGGAACAGCAGGAATTTGCTGACAAACTGTACAAACATGCAAGTTGTGGTTACTCACCATATTGAGTTAGTAATGTGTTGAGTGTGCTTGATATGTGAACACTGATAAAAATGATATAATGAATAAAATATTTCTTGAAGAACAGAAATAATGCCATATTTTAAAGTCTGTCACCATTATTTCGATATTGTGATTATTAGTTCTGAAGAACAGAGTTGTTGAAGTTTCCACGGAGGAAGTTCAAAAAATAATATTCATGGCAAATCAGTTTGACACTTGATATGTGTACATAAGTTTCACTGATGTGTGAAAAGAAATGTATTTTATTTTTATATTCATTACTGTTGGAGACAAAATTAGGAAGTAAAATTACTATCAAAAGTCAATAAATAAATATCCTTACTCATAACAGTATATATTTACCAAAGAATAACTCTAGTCCCCAGTTACTGTTTTGTTTCAAGTCCCAAAATTATTTGTTGTTGACCACATTTTCACGAGCCTACCTGTAGATTGTAGGGTCTATGATAGGACTAACGCTGCAACACCATTTCCGATATCCTACCTGACATTTTGATTTTTCGAATTTTCGCTCGTCCATAAAAAAGGAGTTGGACGAGTGAAAATCCAAAATGCCCGGAAATAGTCCTGAGTAGCGGTAGTCCTACATGTCGACGTGTAGGCTACATTACATACTGCCGGCATGGTACCGATTCCAACACGTAGACAGCCCGGGTCCAAGATAATTACAATAAATTCACTATCACTAGTCGATTTATAAATGCATTGGAGTATTACCAAAATTAAAACATTTACAGACCATATTTTTCAAATATATGCTAAGTAAAACACCAAGTGAGCGTCATATCAGTTTCAAAGCAAAGACACATCACATCACATCACGATATGAAACCATACAAGTGCATTACAATGAATAGGGCATAGCTGCAATAATTGTAGCGTTCAGATAAAATCAAATCCGAATGCTACAATTCCTGTGATGAACACGCAAATAGATGAGATCATGCTGAAAACGTGAGCGAGATGTCAGCGCACAGCCCCTTTCAAAATGCTGCATGCGTTGCTACATTTGACGATTTTAATGGAATTGGGTACCTCTGAACACTTCTCAGGTTTTGAAGGCTCCGTAATGAAGTTAATGTTGGCGTTAGGAAATGCCTGCCAGGTAAGGTGTAATTTAGCAGAAAAATCCACCAACTTTGCGATTCAGATCTGAATCACTTCCGTGTATTTGAGTGTACGTTATAGGAATCGTACCGTTTGATTCTGGTTAAATATTGAAACGAAAAAAGTGCACAAAAACAGACGAGAAAACCCTCAAAATCACAGCAAACGCTACAATTAATGCAGCTAAGCAGGGCATTAGTTATTCTTGGACAGCAAAATCAGTAAGGCTGCGCAAATTAAATTGTGTGTTACATCAACGCGCGCCTAGGTTTGAGAGAGATGGGGAGAAAACAAACAGTAGAATCCACTAAAGATGTTGACAGCATGGATATAAATCACAACAACAACTCGTGTGGGGAATGCACTAAATATTTATAACACCAAGCAACCTATAACCTCTTGGTATCAAGGTATATTGTCAAATCCAATCGACACCTTGAGTAAGTAGACAACAGAAACCAAGTTGTGAATTCATTTATGAATTTCTTCTGTAAGAAATTATACATATTTTGTTTACTCAGTATTTCACGATGTCTTCATTTTTCGTATTATAAGGTTACTGTAAACTGCATGACTTTGTGAAGGTCAGAAAAGCAAAAGGTGACCGTCGATTTGATGGTGTGACCGTTGTTGTTGTTAAATTGTGTGTTACATCAACGCGCGCCTAGGTTTGAGAGAGATGGGGAGAAAACAAACAGTAGAAGTAGAATCCACTAAAGATGTTGACAGCATGGATATAAATCACAACAACAACTCGTGTGGGGAATGCACTAAATATTTATAACACCAAGCAACATATAACCTCTTGAAATCAAGGTATATCGTCAAAATCCAATCGACACCTTGAGTAAGTAGACAACAGAAACCAAGTTGTGAATACATTTATGAATTTCTTCTGTAAGAAATTATACATATTTTGTTTACTCAGTATTTCACGATGTCTTCATTTTTCGTATTATAAGCTTACTGTAAACTGCATGACTTTGTGAAGGTCAGAAAAGCAAAAGGTGACCGTCGATTTGATGGTGTGACCGTTGTTGTTGTTGTTGTTGTATACTCACACCCATACATAGCGTGATTTTTATGTCATACGTCTAATCACCGAATTGTATAGTGTTATTTGAAAACTTGATGTATGTCTTTAAAACATCCCATATATCTTCACGAAATAAGGATCTGGTATAGGCGTTCAGTATTACACCACCTTTGTAACACAACAATCAAACATTGATATGCATACCAGAGTTCAGCTGGTCAAATGGCTCCCGACTGTGATAAGCCACTGTCTATAATAAAACATACTGGAAACCTGTCTGGTGCTGTGTTATATTCAAGTGTATTAGGACACTGATGTCGTTTATACATCACAATAATCGTCATATAACGGTTGAATATCAAACTTAGTATTAAAAGTAAGGAATGGCCACCCTTCTCTTGTTGTGTACATGTACCATATGGATGACCGTTAACCTGTTGGTTTTTTTTTAATGTCATTAACGATTCATTCAGTCCACCTCAGACCGCCAAACACCCGAGACTCCAAGTAATGTTTCTAAAGATATGTAAGACCAACAACAATTTGTGAGGAGAGCAACGTCTTGGTTACTTATGAATAGTGCATACTCCTCAAACCCAATATATTTGAAGTCGACATTGATTGACCGAATCATTTGTTTTGGTTTTTAGCACAACTTAACTGAGGTTCAGTAGTGCTATAGGGATCGCCTGGAGTCTGTCTGTCTGTCTGTCTGTCTATCTATCTGTCTGTCTGTCTGTCTGTCTGTCTGTCTGTCTTTGTCTTTGTGTGTGTGTGTGTGTGTGTGTGTGTGTGTGTACGTGTGTGTGTGTGTGTGTGTATCTCTCTCTATGTATGGGTGTGTGAACTCCTCTAGTAATGACTCGAAAAGTCGGGGATGATTACTCACCCGGGGCCCGCAGTTGCTATGTTTGCCGGGCCTGGGTGAAAGTCTTGACAGTTCCACAGCGACGTCACGGGATATAGAGCGTGCAATATATATATATATATATATATATATATATATATATATATATATATATATATATATATATATATATATATATATATATATATATATATATATATCCCTGTCACGTAGTCCCAAACCTGAATGGATCCGTAGCATTAGGTGTGATTGTGTGTATTTGTCTGCATAACAGAAAATCGCTTTGAGCAAAAGTTTTTAAAAAAAGAAAAAATAGTTTGCGTTTATAATTTGTCTGTTTATGAGTGAAAGTGTGTGTCTCTCTTGTTCTCAAGGTGTTTATTTGTATGACTTACAAATGACGGGGTCCTGGTCGAAGACTTGTACAAATACTACAACACAAGGCACCGCCACTTCGAAACCATACCACAAAGTATTGCCATTACAACACATATCATGTATTACATGTAGAAGTATTGACATGCAGTAGACATGCGTCTCACTCATTATGTTGGTCCATCTATTTACTTCTGGCATATCCCCTTTAGGCTTATAAACGAGGAAAACTATTTTTCTATTAATTAGTGATTTCGATCACCAAATACTACGTTCCACTTGGAAATTGTGTAAAACTTATAGCGAGACATTTTCGCAATGAGCACAAAATTTAAAGTAAACGAAAATGGACTGCATTTGTTATTCACCGTTGGGGGCGCACGGTATGACTCGAGGTATGTGCTTAAATTTAAACATATTCCAAATAACCTTGTGTACAGCTTGAAAGAACGTTAATATATCCACCTTTGGCCCATACTACTCTTTTACATTCGAAGTTAGAAGACACTGATGTTTTTCTAAGCACTTGAAGGTTTAATTTTCTTGCAAGTACTAGTATACCTAATGTAGACCTGTATGTGGACTCACAACTATGTGATTTAGTGGTGGTGCTCGATCTATTTAAAATGTCTGAATTTGGTTAATGTGTAATGTATCAGTAATTGAGTCGAGATTGTAAGTTGTCGTAAAAACCCTTCATTTCTGTTGCTCCGTGTGGTAATAGAAAAATTAGACGTTAATTCCTTCAAAGTTGTTTTCAACATTGTCGATATTCGTTGAATTTCAGGTCATCCGATGAGGACCCTGGTCTGGAAGATAATGATATAATTAACATTTTCTTGCAGACTAGAGTCTCTGAGTGGATGCCTGTAGTTTTGTTTGTGTACATCCCACCGTGACGTCACATAGACTTTCATAATCTTTTTCAGCAGTGTACTTCTGAGCTTATAAGTTATATCACAGGTTTTTGTCAAAAAACTAATATCAAGTTGTAGTTGTCATGATATCAGAGACCGATGCTGCCGCCGCTGTCGCCACCACCACCACCACCACCACCACCACCACCACCACCACCACCACCACCACCACCACCACCACCACTATCACCACCACCCACCCTTGCCACTGCCATTTATCTTCTTTCCTTTCCTTTATATGTCTTTTATGTCCATAAAGATTTTAAAAAGATAAAAATGGGGGTTAGATATGAGAAATGAATACCATCATGGATACTCATTGTTCAATGTACAAGTTTGTCAATAATTCCTGCAAACCAGATTAACAATTCAGTCATGATATCACTCAAATTGAGTGCAATATTTGTTTTAGAAACAAGTGTTGCAAGCTGTGATAGTCAGAACTAAACAAATGTTACAATGCAACATGTTTTACTGAATCACCCCACCCTCGATCACGCCTCGGTCAAGAGTTCAGATACGATAGGACCGGCCATATGTGTACATAACACTGCAATTCTCGCTAAGGTATACGAAAAAAAAGTTTGGTTCTGTTTATCCGACCCCACCTAGTTTTTCACGCTGACCCTAAACATTTATTTACGTATTCGAGAAAAAAAATAATAAAATGGCGAAAATTGTGAAGTCTCGCAAGACATAGTGGATGTGGAAACTGACATCAACTTAAAAAAAGACATTATAAAACTGTTCTTCCAATCTGTAATGGCTGTACGTCTGATGGGCAGAAACTAATAACACAGAGACCATATGGAAAACAATTCAACGGAAAACATAATTACCTAAACTAGACACTCACATCACATATGAAAACAATATATAGAAGCAAAATGAAATAATCTACCTACCCCACCTAAGTTCTCAAGCTGAGCGAAATCGGAACCACACACTATTTTGTTACCAGCTGAATAACAGTCAGTTTTTGGGTTTGATTGGCCACTATTTTAGTCAACGCCAATATTTCCTAGAATGTCTTAATTAGTCTGGAGTGACACATGAACAATAAAAAATTGCAACAATACATTCACATTTGACAGCTTTGATATTTTCTTTATATTTCTTAGTCACGAAACACAATTATCTTATCCCTTTCATCAGACTTTTCAGTAGAAACTATGCATTGTGACTCATCGGGGCTTTATCTGTCATCTTTGGGTTTTGTAATAAAAACTTCACAGCTTTCGATTTGAATCTCAACCATCTCTTCGGTTTAAAATAAGTCACAATGAAATATTACAACACACTTCATTCAACTCCGTACAGTAACGTTATTTATCCCAAATTGGCAATTCGGTTTGGCGGAAAACAAATTTACACACACGAAATTAAGACGCAATGACACACACAGCCACACAGCCACACAGGTCGTACGTGTTATTTTGCTGTTATTATATACACGTCTAGTGATTGATGCTTCAACACTCCAAAACGCACGGACGGCAGTTCTAGATCTGTCATTTTTTGCACCACATGCAGTTTGTGTTAACACACTTTACATGGCATGTATAGGCATATATTCATCTGGCTCGGATAGGAAAGAGGCGGGGTGAGGTGGGATGGGGGGGGGGGATTGAGCCGCCTGTCATGATAAAATACTCAACCCGACCGTTTGTTTCCTGGACTACTCTACAAACTCTAAATATTGCCTTCGAGAGTTAGTCATTCATGAATTCAATTATAGAATAAGTCTCAGACCACTATCCATTGTGGGAGATTAAGTGGGCGCTCTCTAGCTCGCTAATGCAGAATTTGAGATTTGATAATTGCATATAGCACCTTGTGTGAAGTCCTTAACAAACCACAAATGGCAAACCACTTTCAAAAGAAACCGCGGTCGTGAATAAACTATAAACATTTACTCTTGGGAAAATGTATGTCTTCGATCCATTTCTGTGCTATCATAATCTCGCCTTCTTATCGGAGTATCAAACATCTTGCTGTGACGGTGTCCTGGTCTGGAAGTTATCTCTAACTATAATTTTCCAGAAGCCAGGACACTGTCACAACAAGACATCAACTTGTCATACTTAGAAGTAATTCTGTAAAGAATAACAAAAGACCGTACACATGATCATGGCATTCAAAGTGACTGAATTTTAAAAACAAATGCAATTATATATATATATATATATATATATATATATATATATATATATATATATATATATATATATATATATATATATATACATAGCATATATATATATATATGCTATGTACCCGCATGTATATTAAATGGTTATTTATGTATAGACAACCAGACGGAAAACAATACAGTCTTCCGAATATCACCCTTTCCTAGATATTCACCAGCCTGAGGATTATGGTTGATAATTCATACCAAACATGTATATAAAAACAACATTTACATGTACGGGGGTATTAAATGGAGAGATCAAACCGACCTAATTCCTTACTTACTCGCGGGGAGTGCATATTTAGAATAAATAACTACTTACCTGGTGATCTTTGTCGTTTGTGTTCTCACTTCTCATTATCAAAACTTCCAAATCTTGCAGCTTCCACGATTGTTTAACTTCTGACAAGGACACATCATGTCGTATACATTGTCTATAAGGTTTGGCTAGTGTATTTCAGAATAGGACTAAGTATGACGTCATAACTTAACAACATGGAAGTTTTTGATAGCGTTAACTTGATTCAGAAACCGAGCTTAGCATTATATATGCTATGGGACAGATCACGTGATATTCATATGACCTCAGAGTACTTTGACGCAAAGCGGTCCTGATTGTAGACTGACTTCCAGGTACCAGTACTAGCCCAGTATACTACTTCGATCTACCGGTGTCTGATCCTACTCAGCTACTGTACAGTAGATAAGTCAAACTATATGGTTTATATAATCTACACTGTCAATGACATGGTTAGGAATTTCCAAACGTTCACTCTTATGGTGGTGAAACGGACTGTAAGTTGGGGCAATCGCACATTGTTTGTCTGTGACATGTCATTGTGAGTAATATACAACATGGGAAATTACGCCTCCAAAATTAGCCATGCGCAATGTCCACATTTATCAGATTAATGTAGGTGTCGGAGGACTGCATGACTGAGCCAAATATTACATTGATAAATGATGATATTGATATTGCTATTTTACAAAGGTTTCCTTTTTTCAAATTGACGGAAAAACATTCAATTATTCAAATGCATAGAGTTACGGTAGTGCAGAGTTGACCTCGCATAACGTTGTTTGTTTGTTTGTTTGTTCCATTGGAACGAGGTCAACTCTGACTTGTTTGTCGTTGTATACTCTTAGACCACCAACTTATTAGTACCATACACCTTCCAGACTTTATAACAGAGTACATATGTTGTGGAAATGCGTTCCTGCGTATGTTTTGGTCTGTAGATCACATGTATGTCTTTACGTCGTTTCAGGATCTGAAAACCATACGTACAATAAGTGAGTCTTATTAAGGTTTTATTGAATGCTCATCGATAACGTACAAAGCACGTAACAGATTCAATTAAGGCAAACACAAAACAAAAACAAAGGCAATAATAAAAACAAACAAACAAGCAAACAAACAAACACAAAGAACTGCGAATCACAAAAACGTGACAAGAATATATGTGATTCAGACACCCAACAATAAACACTTGATTCTGTATTGTTATGTTATCATTCTATGTTGAGTCACTCATACCGGCACGACTGTTTTTTGACTTTTGGGTAGTGGAGATCAATACTTTCATTTTCGGTAGTTTGGTGGTATTTGAAACTGAAGTCTGGACAGCTGGAATTCGTAAGGTCTGCAATGTCATACACTCGATTGCCAAAAAATATGGAATTTAGATGTTCGACGCACATAAAGTTTTTAATTCAACAACATAACATTCCCCCCCCCCCACAAGACATACTGGTTTAGAGATCTCTGGTATCTATGTGCAGTATTAATCCAAAGTTGCCTTTTTACGATATCGATATTAGAGGGCATGTCCTTTATGTGGTGTTTCAATTCATTAAATTCCATTGGAAAAAGTAGGACGAGTACACCGTGTACACGTACATGCAGCTTGCCCAAACTGTATTCACTCACCGTAGCAAATATTTCATGTCCCGTGACATGACTTTTCAATTTGTCACCTGTTTTAGATTGATATTAATGAACCAGCGTACAGTTGAATTGTATGAATTCGATGGGCGTGTGGACATTCGGAGAAAAACTCGACTGATTGAAAAAAGGGGGAAAATAGAAACATTACCTTACGGTCGACATAAATAGCTTTGTCATGTATGCTGACTCAACAGATAGCTTTATGCTGACTAAGTAACAACGATCTGCCATGAGGCAACCAGGCTGATGAGGTCAAATGTTCAAGGTTACTAGATGTACAATGTATCACACACATCATGGCTCATACTAACGCACTGTTACTTCGTATTGCAATGCCTTGGGAATTTCCAGAATATATTTGGTCGCAGTTAAAGTCACACTTGCTTTCAACCAAGAACTTACAAACCTATATGTACATGTAAAATTTTATTAGGCAGTGGAAAATACTCCTTATCATATACTTTTTTATTTGAATATCTACCCGAATAGTAGTGATATAGTCCTAGACACAACAGAACTCTCTGACTGTTAGTGATCATGATCACCTGCTAAAAGTGTACCTGTGCGGTGGCATACATGTGCCTGTGTGCATATCGTGTGTGGACGTGGTATGTGTGTGTTATTTAATTGTTCATGAAAAATCGATTTTACATAGTAAGTAAACTATTATGATAAATCCTTTCATTTCTTGGAAAACAATCACATGATGCTAAAGTTTTCGGTGGAAATTTTCATTGTGACTCATTGGGATTTTGCTAATTTATATTTTGACCCATTTCCGTTATCGCCATAAAATGAAAAAGTAGTTTTGTTTTCTTTATAGGATCTTATTCAACTTTAGAAGAAATTTTCAGATATGGCCATTTTCATGCAATTTCTTCATGAAAGTGTTAAGCTCTTTACACGTCTTTCTCGAAAAAGAAAACAATAGACAACAAACTATAATTTTGTACAGTTCAGCAGATCAACCCGACCTATACGTTAGAAATACAGCTGTAACATAATGAAGTGCAATTCATGCGACACCGTGGCCAGTATTAACTATATACTGTGAAGTAAATCGCCCATACATACACACATACATGAATACTCTGCCATCCTCACACATATGTACATATACAATAACGTGGCGTGTCATGCGCAAAACTTTTACACGGAAAATCATACGTCTATAAGTATGTAGGCTAACCTCCGATATACTTCTCATAACTTTGGTAAGCAAACTCTCGCAAACCTGAGTGATACTGGCATTTTTCCGGATTTCACATCCGTAATACTCTGTGACCCTTCTGCCAGTCTGACCTGAGCAGGTGAGAGAGCAACATTTCATCACACTATAATGCCTACGAGATACGTAGTGTGCAAAGACTTATAGTGAACAGTCATTGAAAAACATGTTAAACAAAAGACAAGCTTTATACAACATGTACTAGGCAAGGGGTATGTGTTCTGTGCAACATATCTCCATAAGACCTCAGTTGTTACTTCAACTCTCACATTTACCATTGCCGAGTTCCGATACGAGTCGCTGGACTCGATGGTTTTTATTTGGCACGTTCCACTAAAAGAGCATCCTCGTGTTATATACATCTGTGAGAATAAAACGAGATGTTGTCTCCTTCTGACGTCAAATACAAGTCCTGAGTTAAACAACAAAAACACGTACACATATTACAAAATACTATGTAATCGGAACAGTAGTCTAAGTACAAACAAGTATTTAATAAGTAAAATATTACCATCGGTCTTATCAGAATTCTATTCTGTTTGCATTGCATTAACTTTTTCGTGTAGTATAATTTTCTTGTTTTTTTTTTCATTCATGTATCTACTAAATTTTAAGGCAGCGTTTGCGGTGGATTCGATAAAACGACGCAATAGTTCATTCTCGCATTAACCATAGATGCAGCGGTTAAACCTGAAATGTTGACCGAATACGCGTGTAACTAAGCACAATTTTGAAAGTTGGCGTCCGTAAGGATGAGTGGGTGGATGGTGTGATTCCCTAGGCATTGTTTGTTTTGGTCTTTTATTGTGCAGCTACCGTGGGTTACAGCTCTGAATGTCTATCAAAGTAGGTTTTAGAAACATGTTTTACAACACTAACTGCAAACGCGTGGGTTTCATGTCACGGTGACTCATGTTTACAAACACTGATAACTTCTGCCAGTTTTCCTAGTATTGCCAACGCCAAATAGTAATATTTTCATAATTTTCAAAACTGAAAGCGGAGAGCTACCAGTATATATCACCACTTTGTTCCCGGAAGAATTACATATGAAAATGATACATACTGTGAGAATGTCGGTAGAAACAGTCTCAAAATCCCCTACCCTAAAAGTGAGTAACAATGTGTATTTTGATACCAAATGATATTGCTATATATTATGTAAAATGATTGCGTTTGAATAAAATGATTATTGATATCAACTTACGCAGATTTTTTCTCGTCATGTATGATGACTCAACGCAGAGAGGTTTGTGCTGACTAAGTATTTGTTACTGTCACAGAGAAGTGGGTCACACAGGAAGGCAGGCAAGTGGGTCAAAGGATATACGCTATTATATTTTTATCACTCTGTCTTAATGATGGCGCGCGTGACTCATCACACAAAGCACATGCCTGCCTAGGGAATTTTCAGAACTTATTATGTACTCTCATTGTTAAAATCACAGCTGTTTTCAAGAATGAAAAAAAAACGATATGCGCGTTTTTATTAGAGACTTTATTCGTTTGGCTAGACGCCTGAGTGAGTTGTTCATATTATATCTTCTCACAATGGGTTCAAATTATATGTTCCTACATAACACCGCAGTACAAATGTCTGCCTGTTTGTCTGCCTGTCTGCCAATCTGCTTGTCTGTCTGTCTGTCTGTCTGTCTGTCATTTGCTCATGAACAATTAGTTTTATAACGTATAATTATAGCACAAAAGGTTATTTTGATAACCATTGGTAAACCGGTTTCTTTCTTAGAAAACAATCACATCCATGATGCTAGGGTTTTCGGTGGAAAATTTTACTCGCCTGTGACTCATTAGGGTTTGCACGTATATTTTGGGCCAATTTTTGTACTGATATAAAATAAAAATGTAGTTTCTGCTTCTGGTAAGATTTTCGTTACAAAGTCGTACACATAATTAGCAGTCATTTCCATTCAATGATTTATCGTCACGTGAACATACAAGTGTTAGGGATTTAATTTGATATACATCATTTTCGAAAGAAAGAACACCGGGCAACAAAGACATATTTTTTCTTGTTATAATTGTACCCTGAAGTGCAGCAGATTATTTGAATTATATGAATGAACACAAACCTTACAGCGAACAAGTTCTTCTCCAATATATCTTCATGAGACTACATATATATATATATATATATATATATATATATATATATATATATATATATATATATATATATATATATATATATATATATATATATATATATATATATATATATGCTATGTGATTGGGACGGTAATATACTATAATGTATATCAAATGTGACCAGTGTTTGCAAACATGTTATAGTGTTTTACAATACATGTACAGCAAACGTGTGGGTGGCGTGTCACGGTGACTCATATGTTTACAAACACTGATGACTTCTGCTAATTTTCCTAGTATCGTCAAAGTCACATGGTAACACTTTTGATACTCAAATTGAGCACAGTTACCAGCATATACATGTACTAATACTTTGTTCATGGAAGATGTATTATGTGTGAATGACACATGATCCGAGATTGTCGGTCCAAATATCAAAATCCCCAACCCTAAATACGAGGACTCAAAAAACCGTAAATGTTCATGCAATGAACAAAACTTTGAAATATCATCTATAACGTCTACGACCTGATATCGCAAAATATTCATTTTTTGAATCGCTGTTACATTTCGTGACATTGAACGGGTGTGTGTTTATCTATGTACATGTGTTGCTTCTTTCAAACTTTTGTACTATATAAATGCAAGTTCAAAATCGATCGATAAACCAATAACTGTGAGCGCTTTTCTAGCCAAACACTTCAGAAGGAGGCTCTGTATAGGAAATGTAATCTATTTTCCATTTGCCAAGCTTTGCTAGAATACATCGGTTCAGTGACACACAAAACTTCAGTGGCTAATATAGTTTGTAGTATGGAATAATTCAATTCGTGGTGAACGCGTATCGCGGATTACCACCATATACCAGCACATGCGAGGTGGCTTTTTTTAGAATGCTGTTTCTATTTCCTTCATTTGATGAGATTATAGTCTGAGGTACTGACGCAAATATACGAGTATATAACATATGTTACGCCAGAACCAGAATTTGTTCTCAATTGTATAACGTATACCATAGTCTGTCTGTCTGTAATATAATCTGTAACTTCACATCATTCATCTTTCTGTGATTTCAGCACAGACATAGATTCAGGCACAGTAGTAAGGCTATGGTATACAGCATTGCACATTACATAGTTATGTGTAACCTTTCTGATGACCCTGGTCTCAAACATTTGCATATTTATATTTATATCCAGACAACAGGGCACCACGACAAGTAAACCCGGAACAAATCTAATGTCAGTGCATTACGGTTTCCTTTCAAAGAAATGAATCAAAATTGGTGAGAAGTTTATGAAATTCATTGCAAACATGTACTTGTTTAGTTTAGTTGTTTCAGGCAAAAAGGTAAATTAGTAGTACAAGCACTGATAGTAGCAACCATGGCAATTTTGCCAATGATTCAAATAATCAGAGAGAGATTTCGAGTTGTTCTCTTGGATAGTGGAGAGGTGATAGGAGTTCGATCGACTTCGGATATCAGATATGCAATGACGATACTGAACTCAGGAATGTTTCAATATACTGGACGGTACTGAACTACCGTACTGTTTCCAAAACGGACATGAAGAAAGTTAAGAAAAAATATATTTGATAACATTCCTCAGTTTCATTCATTATCAATTAATAAGTCAATTCACCAATCTGATCGAAAGAATTGAACACTGTCTTTTAAGAAACAGACGATGATTACCTATATGATTTTAGCTGAACTACGTTTCACAAACTATGCCAGGCAATGAATTTAAATTTATCTAGCCTGAGGCTATATATACTGTCATAAATTCTGTTGTCAAATCTTGATATTTTAATGACTCAGCTGGTCTGAACATCGATGACGCCATAGCATTCTTATACAGATGAAACCTAAGCTTGGAATGCATCAAAATCTACTCTATAATGCGACTAATTTCCCTCTATCCCACACTTATAGTAACAAGTGCAGGTTTTCTAGATTCGGATACAGGAACGAAATGTGTGAAATTTTTAGTCTAAGAACATTAGAAGCCGGGGTCATCAGTGTTATGATTCTTACTAGGCTCGTGAATTACACAGAACATTCGACAACTTGAATATAAACGCCGGTGTATAATTTACACAACTAGAAATTAAAGAGCCTTATAATTATATCAATGGCGACTTTTATGACGTTATCGTCATGGCATACATTTGGAGGGGTGGGTTGGGGCTGAGGGTACTATATTCATATCGAAACTGACTAACCTACAATCTGTTAAATTCCCAGTCCATCTGCCAATTCCGCGTGGTTATATCGTTATGATGATTCACCACCTCGGGTAAAGTACTTCTTTGCACTTTCGAAATTCAAGATTTTATATTTCTTCTTTTTGTTAAAAAAGAAAGACAATAGACCCGAAGCCCAAGAGTCGGAAAGGCAATATGTTTTGTCTGTATTTGTGGAATTGGCAAAAGGCCAACAGGTAAGACTCTGAGATGCGTGTTGGCAACATCTGATTGGTAGAATTTCGTGATGTGGTGGAGAAATGTCATTGGTTAGGCCATATATTTATGGTAATTGAACGACAACGTGTTATTCTGCAGCTTTGACATCGATGTGGTTACAAGTCAGTGAAAGCCGAGTGTTACCCGCCGACGGGGTAAAAGGAAAGATAGAGTACAACATTTTGTAGTTCAGTGCATGTGCACGGGGATGATTCGAAGAACAGGGATAGTCGCAAAACAGGAATGTACAATCGGGACGAAATATGCGACTACGCTGAAATAACTAAGGCGCGTGCATATATATGGTAGGTATATAATGTACCATCGATTACATGATAAACTGCAAACCTCTTTTCCATTCATTGATTTCTGTCAGTGAGCAACCGGTAACCGGTGTCCTTCGCAAGGTACTCCGCAGATTTTGCTGCTGACTGTAATAGCTAGAAGCGTCAACGTTGATGTGAGATTGACTAAGCCAAGAAGAAATGACATCTCATTGATATAAAGCTATACACAGAAATGTTGCGATACACTTCCGCCGCGAGAAGAGGGAAACACCGTGTTAATACTACAATCTAGAGTCACTGAAACTGTGTAAAAGGACACTCACAGCATCAAAATCAAATGGTAAGTAAAATATGTCTTTACATGATCAACTCATTTGACGGAATTGAAGCAACAGTCTCTTTTCTCTTTTAACCAATTCACTGCAAAACTTGATATGGGAGATATGCTTTTGAAACTCAATTGAGACTTGGCAGATTCAACTGGCGGGAAAAGTGTTGTACACATGCAACTCGCCAAACTTGAAAGTTTCCAACGATATTCTTAGACAAAATGCGTGTAGAGTTATATTTTACCTCGTCATTATGCAGTTACAATATCAATTGAGCTTTTCATTTCAGTTTCTTTTTCGCAGTACACTTAAATATTCGATTTAAATGTAATCTTTAGCGGGCAAGTTCAGTTCCATGTTTATGCATTACCAGATATTAAAAATGACTGAATTTAATGTTAACTTGGAGTAGTTAGCATCACAGACTGGGGGTCATTAAAAGGAATACTGGCTATTTACAATGCGTAATGACGATAATAAAGTAGATCATTTTCATCCAAACTTATATGATTACATTTCGACAACAACATCTCTTATTCATACACAGCTGAAATTTAGAATGGTGTGTTCATCCTTCGTCGTAAACCACAGCCTTTTTACAGCACCGTCCAGGGCATCAAGAGGTGATATGTCACGGGAAAAACAATCTGATTTTAATTTTACGAGAATGTGTGTACTTAATTAGATCTTTAAAAAAAATCAGTAAGTGCAGAATTAGGAAATGGAATTAAGGGCGGGGGTGGGGTTTGATTCAGGCACTATACTCTATGCAACATGAATAATTATGCTTAGCAGCATGGGATATGTCGTGGAAAACAAAATGAGCCGATGAATTGGACTCGCCATTTACCCAAACGATTATCTACTAAAAAGACTCATCTACCCCTTCTAGAAAGCTAACGAAGCAAAGCGCGTGACGATACGAAGCATATAAAAAGAGGATAATTTCTATAGGGTCTAACGTAGCTATATCAGAGTCATGTTTAACTTGGCCAAACGCCAACCACGTGTATGCGGTACAAACCACGTAAACACCCCAGACACTAAAATACAGTGTTATCGGATCGATTTTCCACCAGCTCAGTTTTCTAACTAACAACCAGCCTACACATCATACCCTAATCAATGTCACCTTTCCCCACCACGTCTATAAAAGAAATTTGGCATCGGATAATATCAGACGAAAATTCTTGTTTGCAAATATTCGTCAAAATGGATGTATGCAAAATAATCTACATTGGTGAACAGTTCCGCTGGACTACAATATCAATATCAGGGGTGGACGTATGATGATGGGCACAGTAATCCCGCTTCATGACGGTACCGTTACATGAAAATTATGTTTCAAACAAATTTGAAATCCTGAAGGACAGTTCGCATGAAGTTACACACAGCAAACGTCTAATATTAGCACTGTTTCAACATTTTCAATTTACCAATTACTTTTTTTACCTGCACAACGTCTTTAGGCGCCAGGAGGAGCAACTAGTTCTTCCATTGCGCATGACATTTGTCAGCAAAAATTACATGTCACGCCGCCACGCTCACATGTATCCAAAAATGTTAACGAAATTGTCTTTCATAAGCCAGAGCTACTTTATAACAAAATGTAAAGCCCTTTTACACCAAAGGGTCTTTTCAGACCGGACTGCACTTTCAAGTTCACAATCAGTAACTTACCCTGATGACACTGACATAGTAATGGTCATTGGTACTCGTCGAAAACAAATCCCACGACCTTGAAGGTAAGTCAAATCTTGGTTAAGTTGAGGTGAATGAGTCCGGAATGTATTAAAAGTAGGCTGGCCATTTACTTGTATTGACCGCCCAAGTCATGTATATAGATAGCGAACTGCAGCAGATCGAGCCCATATTCATGTTCGGGTATTCTTCGGAAATTTTCCGAGTAACGGCGACTAGTCTCATTATATATTCACGGTACACGATCAGCAAACGCAGACCGTATGTCCTGTGTCATGGTGGGATTGAACTGTATAGCCATGTTATATACATAGCGTAGATTCATCATACAACATATATACAGTGCTACACTGACGTACGTGTCTGCGGACGATAAGTTTTTACCACCAATTTCTAACCAT